>NC_090446.1:546651531-546967856 GCF_031143425.1 Pleurodeles waltl | reverse complement strand
GGCGATAATATTGCTGGCTTTATTGAAAATATGGTGTGGGCAAGGGTCCGAGGGGAAGCCGGAGTGGATGGAGGCCATGGTGTTGACGGTGTCTTCATTGTTGACGTGGGTCCAGGTGCATAGGAGGTTGGTGTTGCTTGGTGCGTTGGGGTCGTGGGTGTCTGTGGTTGGCTGGTGGGTCTGGGGGTTGAAGCTGTTGTGGATGTCTTCGATCTTTCAACGGAAATAGGTGGCGAGAGAGTTGCAGAGCTCCTGAGATGGCGGGGGTTCGTTGGAGCAGGGCCTTGGGTTGGAGAGCTCTTTGATGATGCCGAAGAGCTCTTTGCTGTTGTGAACGTTGGTGTTTATGCAGCTTAGGTAGTGGGTTCTTTTGGTGGTGCGGATCAGCTGGTGATGTTTGCGGATGGCAGTCTTGAGGGTGACGTGGTTGGATTCAGTAGGTTTGTGGCGCCAGGTTTTCTCCATTCTTCGGCATTCCCATTTGGAGGCCTGTTGGTCGGGGTGAACCAGCTAGCTTTGGTGCTGTAGTGGGTTGTAAGGGTTGCTTGAGTGGCGAGAGGGTGTTGGCGCAGTTGTCTATCCATTGATGCAGGTTGGCGGCAGCTGTGTTGGGGTCCGGGGTCCCAGGAGGTGGGGCCTGGGCAAGGGTGGAGACCAGCTGTTCTGTCGAGATTTAGCTCCAGTAGCGGCGGTGGGGTTGTGTAGGGTGGTGGTGAGTTACTGGCTTCTGGAAGGAGAAATGGATGCAGCGATG
Organism: Pleurodeles waltl; assembly: GCF_031143425.1. NCBI lineage: Eukaryota > Metazoa > Chordata > Amphibia > Caudata > Salamandridae > Pleurodeles > Pleurodeles waltl. Next base: position 546,967,102 of record NC_090446.1, on the reverse strand, counting down.
GTCGGTCTAGTGGAGTTCGGTGGTGTGGCTGAAGGAGATGTGGCTGCTGGCTGAGAAGATGGTGTCGGGTGTGTGGCCTGCGGTGTGAGTGGGTGAAGAGACGAGTTGTTTGAGGCCGAGGTTGGCAAGGTTGTCGAGCAGGTTGGTGGTGTTGATATCGTTGGTGTTTTCTAAGTGAAAGTTCAGGTCGCCGAGGAGGACGTAGTCTGTTGAGGCGAGGGCTTGGGCGCTGATGATGTCGGCAATGGCGACGCAGAAGTGAGGACGGGGGCCCGGGGGTCTGTAGACCAGTGTTCCTCTGAGGGTGGTGTTGGCCTTGATGTGAATTTTGAAATGGAGGTGCTCGGCGGGGTTGAGGGTGTCGTGGGTGCTGGTTGAGACTCTGATGGTGCTTTCGTGGACTATGGCGATTCCTCCTCCTGGTTTGTTGGTGCGGTCTCGTCTTGTGATTTTGTATCCTTCAGGGATGGCTATGGCTATGTCGGGTTCCGAGGCCGAGTTCGTCCAGGTTTCAGTGAGGAATGTGACGTCAGGTGATGATGAGGTCAGTAGGTCCCAGAGTTCGATTGCATGTTTGTGGACGGAGAGGGTGTTGAGGAGAATGCAGCTGAGGTGGTTGTCGGCGGGTCTGTTGCGGTGCTTGGTAGTTAGGGTGCAGGTGAAGCTGCAGGCTCTGCAGAAGAAGGGTCTCTTGGTGTGCTTCGGAGTGGACTGGAAACAGACGGAGGAGCGTCCAGGATTTAGGGCGTGGAGGTCACTGGCTGTGTAGCGGTGTCTGGTGGTGCGGGGGCCCAGTGGGCCAGGGGGACTGGCGCTGGACGCGGTCCAGGCACGGACAGGCGCAGACGGGCTTGCCTCTGGTGAGCCTCTGGCGCGCCAGTGGCATGGCCGCGCAGCCGCCGCCATTAAGAAGGGGAGGTGGGAGGGAGGAGCAGCTGGGAAACGGGAGGGAAGAGCGAATGGGGGCGCGAGGGGGGTGGGACCGCAGGGATACAGCGCCGGGAGGCAGAGAGGCAGAAATGGCTCAGGAGAGCTGAAAACGGAGCGCAAGGGGCACAGAGCACAAGGGGCAAAAAACGGCACAGATGAAGTACAAGCAAAGGAAATAAGGCACAATAAAGTAAAAGCAAAGAAAATAAGGCACAATTCTAGGAACGCTTACCAGAGCAGCCCACTAGACCCCGGGGATGAGGCGCAGGCATGTGCCTGCGGGTGGTGGAGGGCCTCGAACACGCGACAGCAGCGTGGGCGGGGTGAAGGACACGGGCACAACTTGGTAGAGCTGCACGCATAGCGAGCGAGCTCTAGACCCTAAAAGCAGGTCAGAGGTCACTCACTGCGACGCGCAGCGGCCACCATTAAGAAGGGGAGGTGGGAGGGAGGAGCAGCTGGGAGGCGGGAGGGAAGAGCGCATGGGGGCTCGAGGGGGCGGGGCCGCAAGGACGCAGCGGCGGGAGGCAGAGAGGCAGAAACGGCTCAGGAGAGCCGAAAACGGAGCGCAAGGGGCACAGAGCACAAGGGGCAAAAAACGGCACAGATGAAGTACAAGCAAAGGAAATAAGGCACAATAAAGTAAAAGCACAGAAAATAAGGCACAATTCTAGGAACGCTTACCAGAGCAGCTTACTGGTCCTCTACACCAGGATATTTGTTTGGGGGCTGCAAAGAGCACTGCAACAATACTTTATAACACTAGCCTGAAGAAGTCCCTGATTTCTAGAGACATTAGTTTGGTCCCACTGCCACTAACTAGGTAGAATCTCTCCCACATCCAAACAATTGTGCATTTGATAGTTCTATCTTTCAAAACAAACACTTTACATCAAACCCCTCGGGATGCACATTAATAATCATGACCACTAAGGACAAGTGGCCAGCAATCCAACTAAGGGGACCAATAAAGTCCAAACTGATCTTGTTCCATGGTCTGCTCTCCCAGGATCATGCATAACCTATAGGACTATCACTCCCTCTTATCCTTTTCTCTCACTCCTTGCAGATTTTGCTATTCTCAACAAATCTGGTAAGTTAGTCATCCATGTCTGGACACAAAAACAATCAATCTTTTCTTTGACATGTTTTACCCTAGATGTCCTGCACTTGTCAACAACACAAGCTTGCTCCTGGCAGTCTCTGGAGGGCCAAACCTATCCCCATGCATGACCACATCACAATTGCTAACAGATAACTCATCAACAATCTGAGACCAGTGCACACCCTGAGTGGAGCAGAGCTCACACTTTTCCTGCTTTACCTATTGATTGTGCAACTTCTCCGAAAGTGAAATCCTGTCTGGTTGCCCCTAGCCAGTCATCTTTTTGTGCTGTCCCTTCACAACATTTTGGTGCATCACTCACACTCACTACAACTTGTTGTGCTTCAATTGCTTCCGATGTCTCTTGCAAGATCAGTAACCTTGAGAGGCAATGGCCCACACTATTCCAACAACCTTTTGTTATATTCAACAATTAACAATAATTAAATTCCTGTAGACAAGGAGCAAAGTGTGGTACTTTTGCATAGCCATTCGCAGCACGACCAGGCAATAGCACTTTAGAAAGGGATTTATGGGTGGATGTAATTACCACATTCACACTCAAATATAGGTATGAAAATGTTCTGCTCCCCAAGCCTCATCAGAGATTCTGACTCAATAACAGAATAATTTGTTTCAGACTCAGCCAAAGATGGAAAAGCAAAGGCAATGGTTCTGTTATCACTGTGTTTGTACTGCAGCAACACTGTTCTTTCCCCTTTTCCACTCCAATTAAGTGTCAGAATGGTGGGCTTTGATGTATCAAGAGTGTTAGTAGTAGAAGCTATTTCAGTCTTGATTTACTCTGCTACTGGGAGCCACCCCAATCAAACAATGTACCTTTCCTTAGCAGTAAACATAGCTTGTTGGTTTTGCCTGTAAAGTTCTTAAGAAATATAGAGTAGTACTTGATTAAGCGCATGAATGATCACAACTAATCATTGTCATTCAGGGTGGATGCAAGTTTGAAGACTTCTACTAAGCCTAAGGTTTTGTTCCGCTAGCCGAAATGGTATAGACCAAGTACTCAACTTCCTCAACCATTAACTTGCATTTGTCTTGACTGAGAGTCATGACTGCCCTCTCCTACCTGTTAAAGACTTGTTTCAGAGTCCTACTGTGTTCTTCTTCTACCACATATCTGTATATCAGGATGTTGTTCTGGAACTAGATTACACTCCGAAGATCACCAAGAATTTGGAACATCATCAGCTGGCAGTGAAAGAAAGGAAAAAATACAGTAGAATAAGCTAGAAGAATCCCACTATGGTGGTAAAGGCAGTGAAGCCTTATTTGATGGTAGGCACTATCAAGTCTGAATTGGAGAAGAACCACCACACTTCAAAAGTAACACCATATTTCCATGATGTTCAGCAGGAGGAAACTGTACAATTTAATGTTTTGAATAAGGGAATGTAGGTTAACAGAGAAATGCAGACCCCCCGGTCTTCTTAATGATAATAAAAGAGGACAGCCACTCAGAAGCCTTTATTAATTTGATGACACTTTCATTAATGATTTCTCTAAGCACCTCCTTGACTTTGTATCTGACAATCTGTGGTATACACCTAGATTTTCGTCTGACTGATTTTGCCCCACAACTTAAACAGACTCTGCATTTATATCCCCTTACTGTGCTTAACTTAAATTGAAAAATAAACTTGTTGTTATTCAAGATGTCTTCAAGGTTGGTATATTCAACGACCATCACCTGATTGGAAGCACATGGAATATTTATAACATGGAGATCAAACATGTGGTCCAGTCTTAGCTAGGTAAATTTTTTCTGTAATTGATTTGCCATGTAATGTTATGTTCACTGATACAAATCCTACCAACTCTATGCTAGTGTCCTTGTGGGTCTATATCTTTGGAGTTCCTACTATCAAGATGACATCTTTACCATTAATGTGAAACTCCACCTTGGGTCTACATTTTCAGCCACTTCACTCACAGAGAACACAATATTGTACACTCTCTGTCCCAACAACCGGACCTACTTTGCTTCTGGCACCATCCCTTTACACAAGCATGCAATATCTTTTGTTCCTGCATTTCTGTCACTCCCTTCCTAATACAAAGCAGTTCTTCAAGTCTGCCCTATGAAACATGTTGTCACATTTGGTGTACTTCTTCAACCATTGCTAATTGGACGGATTGGTAAATTGTGACTATAATCTACCATTGGGAGCACTCTCCTTGCCTACTGCCTTTACTTCCCCTGCACTGGTTTTGGTGGTTGATACCCCATTGTTTCCTGCCCTTCTTGCCTCAATTACCTCCATCTCTCACTCATATAGAGATTTAACTCCTCAACCATGTTTGCTATGGTTGTAGTTTCATTGGGACTGGGTTACTTGCCTCCCAAAGCCTCTCCTTCATCTCCTTATTATAACAATGAACAATAGTTGATATTTGATCAACTCAACCATCATAGTTCCAAATTGGCACCCAATGCCCAATTCCTTAAGCTTAGCTACTAACCCATCTATAGCCTAATACTGTTTTTTGGCTGAGTTCAGACTCTATGATGAGTCATGGTGACACCAATTGATTTGGAAAATCTTGTTTCTAACCTTACCTTGGCTTCTTTATATACATCTAGTTTAATTATCCCTTAGGTTTCTACTGAAGGTGCCAGATATGTAAATAAGTGCTGACATAGCCCTAAAACATTAAGAGGCATACTTAAGAACAGTGTTGCTGCAGACAGTGCAGAGCCACTTTTCCTGTGCCCTTTACCGCTCCCTACCGCCACATGTGTGCGCAGTATTTAGAATACGGTGCACCATGGTGCAGGGTAGGGAGCAATAGTTTTTATGATGCTATTGATGTACTCTGCAGGAGTAGCGTCAACATTTTGGTGCTACTCCTGCAGAGTACATTGGAGCCCATTGTAAACAATGGTGTGCCCCCTTTTAACGCCTGCTCTGAGCAAGCGTTAAAAGTGCTGGAAAAAATTATTCAAGGCCATAACGGGGGGCGCTAGGGCTCTTAAATATGCCCCTAAGGAACAGGGCTTTTTTTGTATGCAGTATAATTTTTGAAAATCTCTATCCATTCCTCCAACTCAGTGGGAGGAATGTCAGATTGCAAAAGAAATATGGTGAAAGAATCACTGCATCTGTTGGACATTTATAAGTAAGCTGCAAACACAGGGTGCAAAGTAGAATATAATACTGTTGTGCCTGTCACAGAGTTGAAGCAGGCAAACTCACTGATTTCAAAGCAGGCGGTATAATAGTACTAACACTTGTGTATTTTCTATTTAATTGTATAGTTGTTGCACTTTAATGCAAATATAGGCAAATAGATACACTAGGTATGTCTATCTCCAATGGCCATATGAATGTGAAAGTCACAGCATTAAAACAGAAAAGTTGAGAAACCTTGAAAAAGTCACATAACAGATGAAGCCCCAAAAGAGAAGATAACAGGAGTATATGACCTGTTGACAAAGGGCAGTTGTGTGCATGGTGTGTCTCTCACTGAGGAGAAAAGCATGCACAATTTCTCACAAAGGCAGTTGATTTGGAAATAGAATGCCCTCAAAACCTCAAAGGACATATGATGGCCTTGAGATCAATACAATCTTCCCCAATTCAGCAAGATGGGGAACACATCAGGCATGATGATGCACATTCTTCTCTTTACAGGATGTTGGCTTGTTCTGATGGCCTGATGTAGATGCGGTCAACTCATTGCCATGGTGGCCCTTTGGTCTAATGAAAACCTTCTAAATTTATTAAAATAGCTGTTATGTTAATAAGATGATGCAGACAATTTCTAAAGGAAATTGGGCTTCTATAACACACAGTATTCACAGTTATCATTTTGTTTAATGATGAAATAGGACTTACTTCATAGTCGCTGGAGTGAACAGGCTCCTGCATGGCTATGAACTAGATAAGAAGTCTTCATTGCTGGGTGAGGGGACTTAACTGCTTCTGAACTGCAGGGGTTGGTATTCCACTGCAGCATTGTAATGGGGTCTTGCATCCGCATAAGGATGGATGATTTCCCCTGGTGCCCAATTTCAGCTATTTCTGCAAGCGTTAGCAGCAGCTGGCAGGTTTTGGAACACTAAGGTCCACTCAATTACCTGGCTGCTACCTAAATTCTTTAGATGAAGTGATGAAGCACTAGTATACCAGGGCATATATTGCACACAGAGGTTCTACTTGGATTTGTGTTCAGCTATTAGTGCATGGTAGCCTGGCACCTTGATGTCAAAATAGTTGATTTTTCATAGTCAATACGTACGGGACAAGGGGTACAATCTCTCTTTATTCAGATACAGCCTTAAGACAGTGCTTGTCACAAGGCGTACCACCCCAACCGCAATGGAATGTCAGGGCCAGTATGAAAGCCCAGCTAGTGGGAAATCTGGATTTATGCAACACTTGTGAATGTTCCATGACAGCTTAGACCGAATGGAGACATAACATACTCTGCACATTGTACAGAGGATTGGTCCAAAGTGAGTACCTGATGAATTTTTGAAGTGCATCGGAGCACTGTTTTTTTCTGTAATGTTGGAGAACAAAATAATGTAACATATTTTGATATATTAAAATGTTTAAATCAGTAAAGAATGTCTATCGTCTATGTCATTAACTACAATATATTGAGGACTAATATTATATTTATTGTTGTGTTGACCTCCCTAAAATGATTATGCTGAATATGAGTGGCACAATTACACACAGAGGGGGTCATTCTAACTCTGGCGGGCGGCGGAGGCCGCCCGCCAGAGTCCCCCCTCCAGAATACCGCACCGCGGTCAGAAGACCGCTGCGGTTATTCTGTGTTTCCCGCTGGGCTGGCGGGCGACCGCCAGGAGGCCGCCCGCCAGCCCAGCGGGAAACCCCCTTCCCACGAGGAAGCCGGCTCCGAATGGAGCCGGCGGAGTGGGAAGGTGCGACGGGTGCAGTTGCACCCGTCGCGAATTTCAGTGTCTGCTGAGCAGACACTGAAATTCTTTTTGGGGCCCTCTTACGGGGGCCCCTGCAGTGCCCATGCCATTGGCATGGGCACTGCAGGGGCCCCCAGGGGCCCCACGACACCCCATACCGCCATCCTGTTCCTGGCGGGCGAACCGCCAGGAACAGGATGGCGGTATGGGGTGTCTGAATCCCTATGGCGGCGCAGCAAGCTGCGCCGCCATGGAGGATTCAGCAGGGCAGCGGAAAACCGGCGGGAGACCGCCGGTTTTCCTGTTCTGACCGCGGCCAAACCGCTGCGGTCAGAATGCCCTGCGGGGCACCGCCAGCCTGTTGGTGGTGCTCCCGCCGACCCTGGCCCCAGCTGTGACCGCCGGGGTCAGAATGACCCCCAGAGTGACAAATAAATTTATTTTGCCACTTGTAATTAGAAGTATCTTCTGGTCGACAAACTCCAGATGTGATTATTCTCAACCTAAAGATAATGGGTCTGTCTTGACTGGCACAGGAAGAGGCTTTGGAGAACGGAACAGTGTGGCCCCCCACATGATTCCTGCAGCAGCACAGAGGGTGCAAAATGCTCTTCCCAGACACTATGAAACCCATCCTGACCACGTATGATCACAATGACAGCAGGCAGTGCCTGTGGTGGTTGGTGACGTTTGAAAGTGGGTGGGCGTAAAAGTTGGGTATGACTTTTATGTAGAGAGTCAAGCGAGCAAGCCTAATGGACAAACGTGGAGTCCTCCTCCCAAGAAAAAAATTGAAAAAAGATTTACAAATGGTGCATTTGAAAGCAAATGAATTTAGTGAGAAAGCAATGTCTATAAAGCAGTGAAAACATATAGGGCCTCATTACGAGTCTGGTGGTCCCTCGTGGTGGTGCTTGAACCGCCACAGAAAGGGGTGGTCCGACCGCCCTATTATGACTGTGGCAGAGCTACCATGGTCCGACCACTGGCACCGGCAGGTTGCCGCCAGCCGACAGCCTGGCGGCGCAGCGATCTCAATCTGCCAGGGCAGCGCTGCAAGCAGAGCTGTCCTCCAGGTTACGGGTCCCCTTTCTGCCAGCCTTTTCATGGCAATCCCACGGCCATGCAAAGGCTGGCGGAACGGGGTGTGAGGGCCCCAGCACTTTGCATTGGCAGTGTAGGGGCCCACATGGACAGCCCCGTCGTGCTTTTCACTGCCCGATTCACAGTTATAAGCTGTGTTCCCTGCTGGGCTGGCTAGTGGAAATGCTGATGGCCTTAGTCTTGAAATACTAAACACATTGAAAACTGCCCCATCTACTGCATCAATACGTTCAACAGTTACTTTAATGCGTAAACTGTACAGCTTAACAAATTCAGGCCATTTAAAGTGTGTGCTTGCACAGTATCTTGCAATGCATGCAGCATCAACTGTGTAAGAAAATGCTATAACCAGGCATGAGGAAGCCCCCACAGCTGCTGGCTGCATTTAATCATACAGAATTCTGTACAAACAGATCTTTAAGTAGGATAAAAAAAATGTGGGGGTTCTCTAAAAGGGAACAAGTAAAAAACATTTTTGCAAGTAAAATAAATTTTTGTGATTCCATAGTGTGCCACTCTGCCTGTATTTTGGTTTCTCTCTGAGATGTTATTGGATCCAGAAATATCACACAACACCTGACATATACCTGAAACCTATCAGTACTGTTGGCTTTGTCAATGATTGTTAGCTATCTAAGATAAATGAGTAACAACAATTAGCTATAAATAATTGACATTGTAAATGGTTCAATTCTGAAATTGTGAGACTGTAAACTAAATATTATTGAGGCCTGTGGAAGGAGTAGTGCCTTCAGTTATGTGTGCTTTCCGTTAGAAATATATGCCCTTTTTCTCTTCACTTCTCATCCATCTGCACATTTTCAGCCTCCTCTCTTTCCTCTTCAGAACCCTCTTATCCCCCTCCCCTGAATGCACTCCCTCGCATCTCTCTAATTTTACCACCCTAAACATGCACTGCACTCATTCACATTTAAGCATTTTATTTAATTTTGCTTTTGACTTCTAAATATTTTGACCTCTATGCACCCCTTCACACACATTTACACTGAATTTCATTTGCAGATGGAATACATGACCATTGTTCTGTGTGCTTCTGCAGAGAAACCAACCCACTGTCAGGAACTTTGCTTTGCCTTTGGCCTCAGCATCAGCGCTCTCAATCAAAGCCCCTCATAAATCCCTTTCACGAGTCAAAGTGTGCACTATGCAAGAGTGATAAAATGCATGAAAAGAAATACAGAAAGGAAGCATGATGAAACAGCTAACTCTCATGGGGAAGGCAACATTAAGTAAAACAAGTGAAATAAGAGCAACTAAATGTCTGACACACATTACACACATTTTAACATTCAGTGTTTGCATATAAAACCATGTTTGTGGCATTAATGTTAAGGGCATGAAGATAGGGCCAGTTTCAACGCTATACAGCAGATAACTGTCTTTACTGTAAGCACGTATTTCTCCCCTTGCGCTTGACTCGGATATTTGGATCCATTTCACAAGGGAGCAAGAACCCTGATCATCTTTTTAAACATTTTCATGAGGAGCAAAAACAGCAGCTCCACTACTAAAGGAGCCAGCAATCTTCAGCCAGGGCCTGGGGTGTCAAATGGGGGAGGTAAGTGTGACACGGGGTCTCAGTACAATAAAAATAATACATGATTAGCATTATAACACTGACGGGCATATTGAAACTTTGTGCTGAATTAGCATAATTTTTTATGCAAATTCAGCACAAATTTAACTCCATATTTATATTTTGATATTTCAAATGTATATTTTGATGCTAGACCAGTCTAGTGTAAAAATATTGGAGTGAAAGTCATTTTTTGGATGCGTGAAACCACCTTCTGTCAATGAGATGCAAGGTAGGCGTTCCCGTCCAAAAAAACGACTCAAAGCGCCTAGCGCCTTATTTATCCTCCTGTGCAAAAAAGGTGGATGGGGGAGGCGGGCCTAAATATTGGCACTAAGCCTGCTTAGCGCCATTACTTAACGCCTTGGTCAGAGCAGGTGTTAGGGGATCTGTGGACTCATTTCCGTGCTCACCATGGAAAGAGCCCACAGGAGCCCACCCCAAACCCCAGGAACACCCCTACCCACACCAGAGGGACACCAGAGGATGGGGGGACCCCATCCCACGTAAATAGGGTAAGTAGAGGTAAGTATTTTAAGAATTATTTTAAAGTACCATTGGGGTCCCTGTAATGGGCCCTCCTACATGGCACTGGGTGCAATGGACATGCCCAGGAGACCCTTGTCCCCTGAGCTGGACATTGGGGTAGTGGGCATGACTCCTGTCTTTTATAAGACAGGAGTCATGTGTTATGGATGTTTTTGCATCAGGAAATGATGCTAGGCCGGTTAAAGGCTTTTTTGTGCTCCTATCCAGCCTAGCGTCATTTTTTGGTGCAAAAGCCTCTTCCCTCATACCGCCACCCCCACCCGGCTAACGTCATTTTCCCAGACACTAGCCCACCCTTTCTGCTGGCTTGTGGGATTCCATAAATTTGGTGCCTGGATGTAGCTCTGGAATGACACAAGCCGGCTATATACTTTTTGACCCCAAACTGCGTATACACAGTATAAATATGGGCCTTACTGTTTCCGAAGACCAGGCACTAAATCACATGTGCTTGCATCCACTTATACTGCATGATGAATGGGTAAAGGGTGGGATCTATGCCTGTGAATGACAGATGGCTGCCCTCTCACAGGGAAGAAGAATCCAGCCCCCAAAATCATGATGCTATTAGCATCACTGGCCTATAGTGGATACTGCCAAACATCACAATAGAAATGAAGGGCTTTAGAGCAATCAGCCCTGTGTCATGCGTCACAGTGTAGAAAGTTGATTAACTGCCTGGCTTCCACCTCCTGCTTCAAAGTGAGGCGGGGCAGGTAGCCTGGGACAGACAGCTCAGACTTAAATGCATAAATTTGTTTAGAGAAACAAATCGACCTGTTTAATACTTTTTATATGAATGTGTAGGAATTTCAGAGGGACGCAGCCCCTCAGCCCTAAAAGAGAAAACACCCCTGGGTAGTGAGTGTCTGAAGGCCAGCCAGAGTCTCTGAGATATACTGAGGAACTGCAGTCCTGGTAGTTGTATCTGCAGGCAAACTGAAGGTCTAAACTAATTAGCAACAGAACTAAGGACCAGCAGCGGTGACTTAGGTGGGCTGAGGAGAGCATACAATTATATTCTGTGGGTATGCTAAGGATGCCTTGGGGGACATGAAGAGTCTCACAGGCAGACCAAGGGTGATCATTGAGCAGAAGGTGTGGGTGTCAGATGAAGTGCTGTTGGTCACCAGGAAATGTTTAAGGGAAAAGTAGGCAGACAGTCATAAGCCAGCAGACACTCTCAAAGTATGTGTGGGGTATGCAGAGGCATAGCAATAGCCTCCGAATGGTGTCTAAAGAGCAGATGGGACTATCTGAAGGCAGACTCAGGATTTCTGGATTTGTCTACAGATCAAACAGTGAAAGTTGGTGGATGGCCAAATGAGATTATGGTGGTCATTATGAACATGGCGGTAAACACCGCACTGCCCGAGGTCGCGGTAACTACCACCAACAGGCTGGCAGTCCGGACTGCTAAATAATGAAGCCCATGAGAAACAAGTAGCAATCCATCCACATACTGCCATTTGTGTAGTTCCGACGAGGACAGAGGAGGCCGGCGGAAAGGCCCTACCCGCCCACCAAATAATGAAACAACACACCACCATCAGTTCCGGGGCGGGAACCACCACCAGGCAAAGCATGGTGGAAACGAACAATATAAAAGGAAACACTCACCGGAGGTGCACAGAACACGCCAATGCAGACATGGAGCGAGAGTTGGAAATAATGCCAGTCCTTCTCCTTGCCATATTCCTCCAGGACCGTGACCGACAAACAAGACGACAGTGGTAAGTACAGCAGCCTAGTACACATGGGAAAAAAGGACACAGTTACACATCCACCCACCCCAACCCGCAACACACTCCCAACCGCTCCTACCATCCCAAGCCATACATACCATAACAAAATGTACTTACCAGATATAAGCCAACAAATACCTGCACCAATGTACACACCTGTACACACCACACCCCAACAGTGAAACGCTGAACAACATCACTCTATTGTGCCAACAGCACTGCTGGGCACTTAAAATGTATTTGAAATATCAAAACTAATGTCCCAATACGGCCATAGGCCAGTCCACAGTAAAGTCCCTGAAAGGCAAATATAGCCCAAACGTGACTCCCACATGTGCAAAGAGAACTCCATTGGAAAGGGGCATCAATGGGGCAGCCAGCCACCTCAGGGAGCAGGGGGTGGCAGAAGTGGGGACTTGGGTCTTTAAGGGGGGGTTTTGGGCTTAGTTTTGGGAGGTGGAGGGGGTTTGGGCCTGCCCTTGAAAGGAGGGGAGTGGGCCTGGACAGGGGGTGGCAGAGGGACCTGGGGCAACACAGGGCTTCTTCCTTCCTGGGGAAGGGGCATGGGAATGGGAAGGGTGGACTGGGGCGGACTTAGACTATGAAGGAATGGACTGGACAAGGACATGGGCACTTTTAGAGACAAGACAGGGTGGGCCAGTGGGTTCAAACAGGTCAACAAGGGATAAGAAAAGCTTCTTAGGTGCAGTTGGAGGGGATTTTGAGGCAGGTCTGGGAGTGGAGGTTGAGGGAGTGCTTTTACCAGGTGTAGGTGTGCCGGATGTGGAAGCAGGTGCCTGTATAGTATGCTTATGTGTGGTGGATGTGTGTGGTGTGGATGTGTGCGAACATTTGAGTGTTTTGGGAGGAGGGGGGTAGACACAGTGGGAGAAGACAGGCTGCCAGTATAGATGGATGTTGTCTGGGTTTGTGCAGGTCTGGTGAGTGTGCTGCAAGTATCTGTAAATGTAGTAATGGTGAGTGCAGGTGTGGTGTCAGGCGTGCATGCCTGGATGTCAGATGTTGTGGTGACTGCATGAATGGGGGGTTCAGCAGTGACTTAGGGTGCAGGTTGTGTGGGTGTGCATGGTGAGGTGACAGACAGGATGGTGGGGTAGGTTGACACACTGGGGGAAATGGATGTTGTTGTGTGTGCTTTGGTATGTTGGGTGTGTTCCTGCCTGTGGTGGGAAGTGTAGTTCTTGTGTTTCTCTGTGTGCTTCTTGTGTGAAGATCTGTGTGCTTGGCTGTCTGTATGTGTGCTTGGGATGGGTGAAGGGAGTGGCGGGCTGGAAGGGGTAGAGGTGGTGGGAGGGGGGACGGAAAAACCATGAACACTGGCTGCCATCAAAGAGGAGGCCAGAGCCTGAAAAGATCTCTGTAGGTTAGACATGGCACTGTGAATGCCTTCCAGTTATGCGTTGCATTGCTGCATCTGCGATGCTAGCCCCTGGATGGCATTCACGAAGGTTGTCTGCCCTACAGAGATGGTTCTCAGGAGGTCAATAGCCTCCTCCGTGAGGGCAGCAGGGCTGACTGGGACAGGGGACGCCCACCCTCCGTCACCGCCAGCGGCGACCAGGATTGGCTCATGTCCCCTATTGACAACCATGTAATCCAATGATGAGGTGCACGGCCTTCCACCATGACAACTAACGCCAGTGGAATGAAGTCACTTCCACTCTACCATACCCGGATGGAAGGAGGCTGCCATTTTGCTTTCACCACGTCTCCATAGCCTGGCCGGGGGCCTCATCCATGGCCCCATTCTCTCTCCCCTTTGTCGATTGCTGACATGATTCTATGATCTCCACATGTACTCATGGTTGGAAGTGTGTCTACACTGTGATGCCATTATGACAGAGAAACCTCAGCACACATTAGCCTGGCGGTGTACCTCATTCTTTCTGTTTTTGTGTGTTACCTATGTGATGCATTTTGAAAAATACAGTGACATCTTGTGATGCAAGTGTATGTTGACACTCAAAATGTGTTCTTTCCTCCCCCATAGGTATAGACCCATGTGGCAAGGGAGGGCCCCATCTGTTTACAGATCCCTGGTAGATCAGGCCACTATGGAGGAACGTCACATCATTATCACCTACCGACTCAATAGAGCTACAGTCCATGACCTCCGTGCATCAATGGATCCTTTTCTGAAGCCAGCCAATCGGAATCAGCATGCCATCCCTACAACTGTGCAAGTGCTATCTGTGCTCCATTTTTTGGCCACGGGCTCATTTCAGGTGACAGTGGGCATGGCTGCTGGGGTCTCACAACCAATGTTCAGCCACTTGCAAACTTATGTCCAGTTTCCCCAAAGGGCTTAACTCACCGCCATAAAATCAGGATTCTATGCCTTTGCTAATATCCCCCATGTGATAGGTGCCATTGATGGAACCCACAAAGCTCTCATGCCCCCAAGAGTGAATGGACAGGTGTATGGGACTTGTAAGAACTATCACTCCATGAATGTACAATTGGTGTGTAATGCTGATCAGTACATATCACATGCCAGGTTCCCAGGATCAGTCCATGATAAATTTGTCCAGAGAAACAACAGTGTGCCACACATGATGGGACAAATAAGGGGGAAAGAGCTTGGCTCATAGGTGAGTGTGTATGACACTGGATCAGTTACATAGCTGACATCCAGGCTACATGCAAGTAAAGGCATTTTTTCAAGTCCTCTTTCACCCATTTTAGCAGGTGATTCTGGCTACCCCAACTTGCAAAGGCTCCTGACTCCTGTGAGGAATCCCAGGACAGAGACAGAGAGAAATTATAATGAGTCCCATGGTCGTACTAGGATGGTGATAGAGTGCACTATAGGACTCCTGAAGGCAAACTTTTGTTGCCTCCATATCTCTGGGGGATCCCTGTGCTACGTCCCTGACAAGGTGTGTAAGATAGTGGTGGCCTGCTGCATGCTGCACACCTTGGCTGTGAAGAAAGCTATCCCCCTTCTGGAATAGGAGGGTTCTGTCCAACCAGCCCTGCAACCTCAGAGAGGGGATGAGAGTGATGGTGAGGAAGAAGAGAGGGAAGATATAAACTCCAGGACCCAGATAAACTAGCTATACTTTCAGTGACTCAAAGGTACTGTTCAATGATGCTGATGTCTTCACTGCATAGTTACAGTCTGACTCATGTAGTAAGTACTGTGGTGTCTTTTGTCTATGACAATGCTAAATCATGACTGAAGTGGCATGAGCCAGGGAACGCAATTTTAGGTACAGTGTGACATAGTTCAGACAATACAGTGTGTTGGATCCCCTCCTGCAATAAAAGTGTTATTATGATAGTAACTGGCTAATGCATTCACATTCGCAATTGAGCTCTCATATTGATGAAGGACATAAAATTTGGGTGCATTGGTGTATTTATTCAATGTCAATATATAGATAAGTGTTGGGACAGTGAAAGGGAGTGAGCACATGGTGAAAAACATACGCAGGTACATATGCTCAGCTGTTGGTTGCACTGGAATATAGTCCATGTGGCCATTGGAAGATGGTGTGATGGCAGTGGCATGTCAAGAAGGTAGGTCAGTGGCACAGAAGGGAGACAGTTCAGGGCAGAGTCACTTCCTGGCGCTGGGCATGGTCTTGGTTGGTGTTTCAGTGGGATATCTGGGGATGAGGGCACCTTTGTGAAGGTGCAGCTGGGCTGCAGGGGTAGGAGTGCTGATGTCCTGTGAGTCCTCTGGCAGGGCCACCAGTCCAGTGGATGCTGCAGATGTAGATGGCAGGGCAGTGTCGTGGCTAGTGGTAGGGGCTTGCAGGTGGGTGGAGGACTCAGGCTGGCAGTGGTACTGGTGCTGCAGCACCCCTGCAATAGAGGCCATGGTGGCATTGAGCTGTTTCCATTGCTCCATGGCCTCCTGGTGGTGTGCTATCTACAGTCTATGATTCTGCTCCAGGGTGGCCAAGATCTGACACATCCTGTCCTGGGTATGGTGGTATGCTCCCAGGACCTCAGAAATCACCTCCTGGGCTGCAGCATCCATCCTTTGGCTACTCCCCTGGGCCACTGATGCCCTCCCACTGGCCCTAGCCCCCTCTGCCTGTGTCCCCTGCACAGGTCTGGCAGCCCCACTTGCACTGGGCCCCTCATCACCCTGCCTGTTGGTGGGTGGAGACTCTGGCCTCTGTACATGTGGGAAGCCAGTCCGTGGCTGGGAACACTGGTGTGGGACGTTTGGCCAGGGCTGATGGTGGTGGCTGTGAGGTGGGGTGTCAGTGCTATCCTGGGTGGGGCTTCTGGAGGGTGACAGTCCAGGGGTGTGGGATGGGCCAGGGATTTCCTCTGTGTCCAGACATCCCACTGCACTCTCCTGAGTGGGGCCTTCGTCTTCAGGTGGAGGACTGGCACTCCTTGATGTCTCCGTCCAGGTGGCATGGGTGGTGGTGCCTGTGTGTGGGAGAATAGACATGTGGGTGTCCTGTCCTTTTTCGGCAATTGCTGCGCTGATCTACACTATTTCATGCTTATATTCCCCTGTTGTGGCATGAAAAGTCCCTTTGTGTACATTTTGGTGCATTCTTGGTGCGGGGTGGAGGTGCATTGTGGGTGCTGTAGTGCCACGGGGATTCCATCCAGGGGTAGGTGACTGTGCACAGGGGGCTGGATGGAGATTTGCTTGTAGGATTCTGGGCATGCAAGGGACTTGGATGTGGGTGTTGTGGACTGGGTAGTGTATGGGGTCCTGGTGGTAGTGAGGGGATGGAGTGATACATGCATTACAGGTGTGGTGACTATTAAGATATTGTAGTTGACTTAACCAAGTCTAGTCCTCCAGTGAGTCCGGTGAGGCCCTCCGGGTGCAGGATAGCCAGGACCTTCTCCTCCCAGTCTGTGTATTCGGGTGGAGGAGGTGGGGGATCACCACCAGTCTTCTGTGTTTGGTGGGCAGAGGATTTGTCTGCATGGCAGTGGCGGGGTGGGGTGTACTGCCTTTCAGCCGTCATTGGCCCTGGCCGTGGGTGGTTGCAGGATTTTTGGAGGTTTATCTTTTTGGCATCATTATTCGGCAGTCCACCGCCACTGTCGGTCTTTTGTTCACCGTCAGCACGGCGGTCGGCGGTGATTACTGCCAAGTTCATAATGAGGGCCTATGTGTTAAACAATTTGGCTGTCATAATTGTCGGGCAATATAACATTGTGTGAAATCTGCAAACTGCTTCTAAGGGACATATCGGCCCATAATACGTAATGGACACACTGTCCCTGTTTGCTCCAAGGCACACCTTTAAAAAGGTGAGCCAGGCACAAATAGGAATGGTGTATGCTAATATGTGTAATGTGCTTGCCTCAGAGCAACCTCTTACTCCTGCTGCTGGGGGGCAGCGTATTACTGAAAGGTGGACCGCTGTTTCAAGGAGCTTCCATCATTAACTTTGCAGGCA
This sequence comes from Pleurodeles waltl, assembly GCF_031143425.1. Taxonomy (NCBI): domain Eukaryota; kingdom Metazoa; phylum Chordata; class Amphibia; order Caudata; family Salamandridae; genus Pleurodeles; species Pleurodeles waltl. Next base: position 546,949,749 of record NC_090446.1, on the reverse strand, counting down.
GCATCCCACCTGAGCTTCAAAAAGGGGACAGAGATCCCCCTACAGTAAGGGTGCAGTGTGTGACTGCAGCCGCCAGCTAAACAATCTCTAGGGAGTCCGTGGTGCCCTCACAGCCCCCTCCAGAGGGCTGCCCTCAGGTGGTATACTAATATTACAACACCTTTTTGTTGTGCAGATTAAGGCCCTCATTACAACCCTGGTGGTCGGTGTTAAAGCGGCAAAGCGGCAGTAATACCGCCAAAAGGCCGGTGGAAAAAAATGGGATCATGACCACTGCGGAAACCGCCAACACAGACTGCCACTTTAACACTCCGACCGCCACAGCAGTAGCAACAAACACCACGGCGGTAACTGCTAACAGACAAGCGGAAGACAATGTACCGCTCACCACATCACAACCCACCTATCTGCCAGCTTTTCTGGGGCGGTACCAACGTCATCAAAAGCACATCAGAACCAGGACTTGGAAGGGAAACCATTCGCTGCTCGACACAAACGAAGAACCAGGACGACATGGAGCCCTAGCTTCAGGTCCTGCCCATGCTGGTCTACCTCCTCATCTACCAGGAATACAAAAGGCGAGGGCAAAGACCACGGTGAGTACTGCACCTAGTACATAAGGAAGGGGGGGAGGAAAAAGAGAGTGACAAACACACGCAACACGCAACACCCCCACCCCACCCTCACCCACAACACCATACACACAGACACATCCATCAACATTACATTTACACCCCGTAACCTCCTGGAAGAACGCAAGGACAAAAGGAATAGAGTTAAATCAGTGATATTTTAGAAATAGGCAGATGTACGTAATAAATAGAAAAACAGTATTTACAAAAATATACAATATGTACATAAGGCGGTACATTGTCCATTCAAAATGTCCGTGGGCCACTGGGCCAAAAACCATGGGCCAAGCCCACACTTGACGACTGTCCAATATGGAGAGAACACTGCAGGGGCATCAGGTTGAAAACACACAGGCACCTCAGGGGGATGGGGAAGGGGGGCATCTCAGCCGGTAGATGGAATAATGCCACGGCTCCTCGAGGGGGCTCCATGCCCACTGCTTGGTCCTGGGAGTGCAAAGCCACAGTCTCTCAAGTCTCTCAAGTGGGTGGGTTGTCCACTGCTTGGTCCTGGGGAGTGCAAAGCCACAGTCTCACAAGTCTCTCAAGTGGGTGGTTTGCCCACTGCTTGGTCCTGGGGAGTGCAAAGCCACAGTCTTTCAAGTATCTCAAGTGGGTGGGTTGCCCACTGCTTGGTCCTGGGGAGTGCAAAGCCACAGTCTCTCATGTGGGTGGGTTGCCCACTGCTTGGTCCTGGGAAGTGCACAGCCACAGTCTCACAAGTTTCTCAAGTGGGTGGTTTGCCCACTGCTTGGTCCTGGGGAGAGCAAAGCCACAGTCTCTCAAGTCTCTCAAGTGGGTGGTTTGCCCACTGCTTGGTCCTGGGGAGTGCAAAGCCACAGTCTCTCAAGTCTCTCCAGTGGGTGGTTTGCCCACTGCTTGTCCTGGGGAGTGCAAAGCCACAATCTCTCAAGTCTCTCAAGTGGGTGGTTTGCCCACTGCTTGGTCCTGGGGAGTGCAAAGCCACAGTCTCACAAGTCTCTCAAGTGGGTGGTTTGCCCACTGCTTGGTCCTGGGGAGTGCAAAGCCACAGACTCTCTAGTGGGTGCCTTTCTCCACTGGTTCTGGAGGGGGCTTTGTGCCCAGTGTGCTTCTGTTCTGGAGGGGGCTTTGTTCCCAGTGTGCCTCATCTTGCCAAGGCTAGGGTGAGTGGATGCATTTCTCCACTGGTTCTGGAGGGGGCCTTGTGCCCAGTGATGCAACACTTGATGTGTGACAGTTCACAGTCCCTCACCTGGGTGTCTGAGGCACGAGATTTGCAGGGACCAGGTTGCATGATAGTCCAAGAAGGCAGGGCTAGACTCCATCCTGCGATGGCCAAGGCTGCAAACTGGTGGTAGTGCTGGTGCTGGTGGGGGGTGCTGCCAGTGGTGGTGGGAGGCTCCAGCCCTTCTCCTGCAGCCTCGGATGGCTGCCCACTGGGGCTGCTGCTGCTGGTAGTGGTGTTACTGTCAGCGGTGCAGGTGGCAGTGCTTGCGGCGGTGCCTGCGGTGGTGCAGGTGGTGGTGCTGGCCGTGGTGCAGGTGGTGGTGCTGCCAGTGGTGGGTGGAGGCTCCAGCCCTTCTCCTGCAGCCTCGGATGGCTGACCACTGGGGCTGCTGCTGCTGACAGTAGTGGTGCTTGCGGCGCTGCAGGTGGCGGTACAGGTGGCAGTGCTTGCAGCGGTGCTAGCGGCGGGGCAGCTTGCAGTGCTGGCTGCGGTGCAGGTGGCGGTGATGGCGGTTGTGCTGGTAGCCACCAGGCCTTCACCTGCAGCCTCCAATGGCTGAAATGCCTTGCCTGGTATTTTGTGACCCTTCCTCACCTTGGCAGACGGTGGTGTCACCTTGGGTCTGGCAGCTGCAGTCTTTGAGGAGACCTTGCTGTGCTGGGTGGTTGGTGCTCCTTCCCCTTGCTGCATGCTGTCCCCCTCTTCACCTTGGCAAGTGGCGGAATGGTTTTGTCCTTGGCAGGTGTTGGGTGCACACTGGCTGGGCTGACGGGTGCCCCCTTTGAGCCTCTGTTAGCTGAAGGAACCACAGTGGACGTCGACTTGGTGGCTGAGGTGCTGGGCTGGGTTTCTTGGCACCCTGGCCTGAGGGGAAGGATGAAGGGGGAAGGGGTAGGGAAGAGGTCAATGCTTGCCAGGAAAGGCTTCTTAGAGACACTGAGGCTGGAAGAGGGAGAGGGTTTGGGAGTGGAGGAAGAGGCAGTGGTTGTAGGAGGTGTCTGTCTGCTGTGTTTGGGTGCCGGTGCATGGGCTGGATGCTGTTGTGAGGTGGATGGCTGTTTGGTGGGTGGGTGCTTGCGTTTGTGTACTTTGGGAAGAGGAGTCACAAACACACTGGGAGAGGACACAGGGGACGTGTGCATAGATGTGGGGGTGGCAACTGCCAGTGAGTGGTGTGTTATGATGGGCGTGCTGGTGATGGAGGTAGTGGATGAGGATGTAGTGCATGCAGGTGTGAGTGGAGACGCTACTGGGAGGGAGGTGGATGACGAGGAGGAGGGGGAAACAGTGGAGGCAGTGGATGTTGGTGTGTCTGCATGGGGCTGGTGCTTGTGTGAGTGCCTGTGAGATGAAGTGTGGTGCTTGTGTTTGCCTGAGCCACTTTTGTGTGTTGATTTGGGTGAATGTTGGTCTGAAGGTGTGCTTGGGATAGGCTAGGGTGGAGGGGATTGGGACTGGGTAGAGGAAATTGGAGGGGGTGGCTAGACACAGGGACAAGGGCTTCCATCAAGGAGGATGCCAGAGCCTGAAATGCACTCTGTTGGGCCGCCATGCCAGAGTGAATGCCCTCCAGGTATGCCTTTGTTTGTTGTAAATGCCTCTCGACACCCTGGATGGCATTCAGAATGGTTGACTGCCCAACAGTGAGGGATCTCAGGAGGTCAGTAGCCTCCTCACTGAGGGCAGCAGGGCTGACTGGGGAAGGGCCTGAGGTACCTGGGGCGAAGGAGATGCCCACCCTCCTGGGTGAGCGGGCACGAAAAAAACGCTGAGGGGCTCCTGGGAGGGCGGTGCTGGTAGGGGGGTGGCAGCTGTATCTGTTGTTGGGGTGGGGACAGAGGTGTCCGCCACCGCCAGGGAGCATCCATCGGAGGAGGAGTCGCTGTCTATGGTGTCCCCTTCATGGTGCTCCCCTCGTCCTCCGTCCCACTGGTGCTCTCACGGTTGGTGGATTCGGCCTCCAGGCCCATGTGAGATGCAGCTCTCTCTGTCGCTGGCCCCGCTGCTCCTCCGTCAGATGATGCTAATGCACAGAAGGACAGCGTGACAAAACAAAAATGTGGGGGAGAGACAGAGGATACACTTGGTCAATGCCAGCAACACCACAACCGTTGGCGTACACAGCACACAGGGAGCAGCCCTATGCACTAGGCCATGCACTACCAGTTACTAAGATAGTCACCAGCCCATGGGGTACAATGCCTACCACCATTAGTTACACACCTGAAACCCACAGGACCCTGCCCAGTAGTAGATGCCCACTAACACCATTGGGGTAGGAGTGCTTCAGAGCCTGCCCAACAAGGGACCTACCCTGCCATCTTCGCCCTTGCCTAGGGGCACCCACAGCCCAAATCCCCCACCCAGGTAACACTTAACACGTGCAAAGTCAGGATTCAGAATCTATACTCACCCCCTTGTGGCTGCTGTGATGCCTTCAAGTGCCCATCCAACTCTGGATAGGCCATCACCAGGATGCAGAACATCACGGGGTCATGGTGCGACGGGCACCCCTTCCTTGTTGGGAGGCCAGCCCCAGCTGGGCCTCTGCCATCTTCTTTGCCCAGCAGCGCAGGTCCTCCCACCGTTTGTGACAGTGGGTGCTCCGCCTGTCAAAGACCCCCAGGATCTGCACCTCCTTGGGGATGGCACGCCAAATACCCTTTTTCTGGTGGGCGCTGACCTGCATGGAAAAGACAGCAGAAAAGGGAATTAGTCAACCGTCCGGACCATCACACTTATGGCCCACCAGATCCCTCCCATCCCCTGACACACATACATTGACGACCATACAAGCAGCACTCTGGCCAGGACGTCTCTGTCCCCCCATGTGGCTTACCCACACAGCAATCCATACATTCATGGCCCACACATCATGCTCACAGTGTACTCACCTGTTTGTCTGGAGGACCGTAGAGTAACGTGTACTGGGGTAGGACCCCATCCACAAGTTTCTCCAACTCCTCCGCAGTGAAGGCAGGCATTTTCCCCAGACACATGAGCCATTGTCGCTTCCAGACACAGGTCACTGCAGAACTTGCAGTGTAGGTCCTCTCCTGTTGAAGGTCAGGTAGCAAGTGAGAGAACAGATAGAAAATGGCGGTCACGTCCGCATCGGTGCGTACCGTCACTGCCGGTGTACATCGCCTTTGGCTCCTGGAACCCACAGGGCCCAATGATAACCAATGCGAAGGTGTGCGGAGGTCTTCAACCGCCTACCGCAACGGCACACAATGCCAGCGGAATTACCTCATTTCCACTTGTCCCTCCTCACAGGTCAGGCAGCCGCCATTTCAGGGGGGCACAAGGCATGGCACCTAACTGCGTCACAGCAGACATTGGCACAGCAACTGATTTTCGGATTCAAATATTGTTTCTGTAAAGGAAAAAATGCATATTAGTGCAATAGATGTGTGAATATGACCCTCTGATCACAGTTTTCTTCCATAGGCTTCAACCGCTGAGGCTGAATATGAGATGGCAACATCCTCCGGTGTACAGACCCCTGGTGGGTCTTGCGACAATGGAGGACAGACACATTATCATAACATACAGACCTGATCGGGCCATAATCCAAGAACTATCTGCCTGCCCACAGGTATCCCCTCTCTAGTGCAGGTCCTGTCAGTGCTCCATTTCCCGGCAAGTGGTTCTTTCCAAACTACAGTGGCCATGGCATCAGGGATGTCTCAGCCAATGTTCTCCAACGTGTTGACCAGAGTGCTGTCAGCCCTACTGAAACACATGCGCAGCTACATCGTTTTCCCCCAGGTGGAGGATTTGGCCACAGTGAAAGCTGACTTTTATGCCCTGGGACATATCCCCAACATCATTGGTGCCATTGATGGTACACATGTGGCATTTGTCCCCCTCTGAGAAATGAACAAGTTTTCAGGAATAGAGAAAGTTATCACTTTATGAATGTGCAGATGGTGTGTTTGGTGGACCAGTACATCTCCCATGTGAATGCAAAGTATCCTGGTTCTGTGCATGATGCCTTTATCTTGAGGAATAGCAGCATCCTATATCTGATGGGCCAACTCCAGAGGCACCGGGTGTGGCTAATAGGTGAGCCCAAGGTCCCCACCCAGTATAAGTAGGTGTCTGGGTATGGGGTTGTCCCTAAGGGTAAGTATGTGTCTAATAGTTGTTCCTGGATATTTGCAGGTGACTCTGGTTACCCCAACCTCTCATGGCTACTGACCCCAGTGAGGAATGCCAGGACAAGGGCAGAGGAACGTTACAATGAGGCACATGGGCAAACACGGCGTATAATTGAAAGAACTTTCGGCCTCCTGAAGGGCAGGTTCAGGTGCCTCCATCTGACTGGTGGATCCCTGTACTACTCACCCAAGAAGGTGTGCCAGATCATCGTTGCATGTTGCATGTTGTACAACCTGGCCTTGAGACGCCAGGTGCCTTTTCTGCAGGGGGATGAGCCTGAAGATGGTCTTGTGGCAGCGGTGGAGCCTGTGGACAGTGAGGAAGAGGAGGCAGAGCATGAAGATGTGGACAACAGAAGTAATATAATACAGCAGTACTTCCAGTGACACACAGGTAAGACACTAACTTCACTTTACTTTTCATTTTTCTGTTGGACATTGTACATGGCAGCCTGATTTCCCCATGTCTATGGCCATTTACTGTACCCTTTGGCATCTCTATTTTCAGATGTCTGTGGCCCACTCTGGCTCCTGGTGTGTTTACTGCTGCCCACTAAAGGTCATTCCAATGAAAATGTAATTGTACATATGACTTGCTATGCTTTGATAATGTTGTACTAATAAATATTTGAATCATTTGACAGACTCCAGATTTGTATTTGTTCCAAGGGTGTTTATTAAAGTGCTCATAAGTAGAGGAGGATGTGCAATAGGCTAGGGTGATGGTGGAGGAAAGTCCAGGGTAGAGTCCAGTCTCTTGGTATCACAGGTGCATTTTCCAAGGGGGCATAGGAAGTGGAGCAATGGCAGCTCAAGGTGAACAGGGTGACAGAGTGGGACAGAAGGGTGACAATCAGGAGAGTCTTATTTCCTGGTGGGGTATTGGCAATGTTCTCTGGCTTCTCCCTGGATCGCAAGGACCATTTGTGGGGTGGTTCTCCTTCTGCAGGGGGTGGGGTGCTGGTGGCCTGTTGTTCCAGTGGTGGGGCCTTCTGTCCACTAGCGCCGGCGGAGGGCTGTTCTTCGGTGTGGCTAGTGTCAGGGGCCCGTTGTTGTGCCACTGCCTCCCTCATGGTATTGGCCATGTCACCCAGCACCCCTGCAATGGTGACCAGGATGGTGTAGATGTTTTTGAGGTCCTCCCTGATCCCCAGGTACTGTCTCTCCTGCAGCCACTGGGTCTCCTGCAACTTGTACAGTATCTGGCCCATGGTCTCCTCAGAATGGTGATATGCTCCCAGGATGTTTGTGAGGGCCTCCTGGAGGGTGGGTTCCCTGGGCCTGTCCTCCCCCTGTCACACAGCAGTCCTCCCAGCTTCCCTGTTGTCCTGTGCCTCTGTCCCCTGAACCGTGTGCCCACTGCCACTGACCCCAGGTCCCTGATCGTCCTCGGTTTGTGGGGTTGCCTGGGGTTCTTGTAGTGGACCGACACACTGCTGATTGACGTGTCCTGGGGACAGTGGCATGGGCCCGCTGGGTGGGTGCTGTGCTGGTGTTTCCTGAGAGGGGAGGCTCTGTGGTGGTATGGGACTGGGGCAGGGTAACCGACTGTCCGGAGGTCCCTGATGGGCCAGGTTGGTCATCGTAATCCAGGCGTGCAGAGCTGCTGTTATCACTGTGGGCCTCTTCTGGGGGCGGGGGGCTGGATGTTGCTGGCAACTTCTCTCCAGTGACGTTAAGTAGGGGTCCTGTGGGGATGCAAATGCAGTTTTATTTTTTCTGTGTGTGCCATCTTGTGCATGGGTATGTTACCCACTATGGTTGTTATTCCCAAGGCAGCTTTGGCTTGTGTGAGTTGTGCTTGGTTTGGCTAAGTGTATGTCACTAGTGTGCATGCTGTGGTGATGAGTGTCTATACAGATCCGTGATGGGTGTCCATGCATTGGTGTTGCATGCAGGGCTTGGTATTGGGATGGGTGCATTGTGATAGTGTGGTATATGTGAGGTGGTGGAGTGATGGGGTGAGGGTAGGGGTTGTTGTTTGTGATGGCATGCAGGTAGGGTGGGGGATATAGTAGAAAAGATTTGACTTACCAGAGTCCAGTCCTCCTGCTACTCCTGCGAGGCCCTCAGGATGCATGATCGCCAAGACTTGCTCCTCCGATGTTGTTAGTTGTGGTGGAGGAGGTGGGGGTCCAACGCCAGTCCTCTATACTGCTACCTGGAGTCTTGCAACCACAGAACTCACCTTCCCCAGTAGGTCGTTCCACCTTTTCTTGATGTTTCTCCTTGTTCTGTGGTGCTGTCCCATGGCGTTGACCCTTCCTAGCAATGGACGTCTGCTGCACCTGTGATCCGAATAGCTGTGGCTCTACCCAGATGATTTCCTCCACCATGACCTTTAGCTTCTCCTCTGAAAACCTGGGGTATCTTTGGGGTGCCATGGATGTGGTGTGAGTGATATGTGTGCAGGTTTGTGGGGTGCTGTGTTGGGGTGTGTGGTGTGAGGTGCATGGATGGTGTATGGGTGATGGTGTTTTGTGGCTCTGATTGAGTGGGTGCTCCTGGCTTCTCTCTCTCTCACTTGCCAAAATGTTTGGGTCGTAAAGGGTTGTGGGTATTGTGGGTGTGTGTTTTATAGTGTTGTGGGTGTGTGGGTGTGTTGTGTGTATGTGTGTCAGGTGTGTGTAGTTTGAATTGTCCAATGTGGTGGAGTTTTGTTAGGGTGTGTGTATTTTGAGCACTGCGGTGTGTACCGCCAATGTTTTACTGCGGTGATTCGTGGGTCCTGATACTGTGAGCGTATTCCTGTTGGCGTAACGGTGTGGGTTTTGGTACCGCCAGTTTTTCACTGACTTTTGGTCTGGCGGACTTGTGTGGGTGTCTGTATAGTGGCAGATTTCTCAGTGTGGGTCATAATACCCGTAGCGGAATACCGCCGTGGTCACGGTATGTTGGCGCCCGTCAGCACGGCGGTAAGCGGCATTTACTGCCAGGGTTGTAATGAGGGCCTAAATGCGCCTCTTATGACCGTTTTGCCTCTGCACCTATGTCTGGTAATGATGTGCAGGTCCAGAGGTAAAGTGATTACCTCATTTGCGTGGGGCCACACCTCCATGCAAATGATGGAACACCCTATCATAATAGCACTGACTCTATTTGTACGCCAGCACAATCAGTATTATAAATGGGACCACACAACCATCTGCAGCCCATTCTGTAATGCCATAGAGCCCCGTGCCTGAGCTGAGCAGATGCACACAACCATTCAGCTCTGGAGCACTAAGTACCATATGGCCCCTGGTGCTCTATAATGACTTACCTGGGATGTCTGAATGTGAATTGAGGGCTGGATGAAATATTGAATGTCACATTTGTTTGAAAGCCTGCTGAGCCCTAAGGTCTCTGAAGTCATACTAAGGGCCTCTATGATCTGATTCATAATGTCTAAGCATGTACCAGGTGAGAATGAGAATTAGTTAGTCATAGCTAAAGGCAGACAAAGGGTCTTTAGGACATGAATGAGGATTTATAGGAACGTTAGAGCACATCTGTGAGCTTTGGATGTTGAAGGACAAGCTGGGAGTCCCTAACAGATAGGTAAAGTTGCATGATGGCGAGATGATGGGTCTTTTTCAAGATGATTAAGAGCTGGTTGGGGTTTTTGAATCTGTCTATGGGACCAACTGTTGATGCTAGGAAAAACTGTTGTGTTGGACGCTCCTTACAATGGGGAACAGGAGGATAGTGTTCCCCTTTGCGGTGTCTCTAAGGGCCCCAGATCCTTGGATCATTATCAGATTGAGAATGGTAGCAAGATGTTAAAATATAAAACTTCATTTTCCTGAGGCCTGAGTATGTGCTGGCAAGGAATGTTTAATAAAATAACTAATGCTGCTTAAAATGGATCCCTGAGCTGGGCTTTTCTGAAGCCTAGACTATTTTATTTTCATTTTCTACCCATTGTACTGCGAGTAAGCCCTGCTGTCAAAAAGCTCCACAACTATTCCTGTGAGATATGTTTGGGACCTTTTAATATGTAACTAGTTTTTTTTAATAATACCTTTGTGTTTTAGCATGGGAATCGTTTCATGACATCACAGAGTGAATCAATAAATTGTGTTTTTTATTTGATGTCCAGTACACCCTTTAATTTCTAATTTTCATAATCTTATTGATATGGCTCTTTGCAAAGGTGAACAATCCCAATTATGATGGCAGACTGTAAAATATCCTAGCTAATGTGAAGGGCAGTTTCAACACTATTGAAGCGAAGAGTATGCTTAATTTTCTTCTCTTTCTTCTCTAGCAGTACTTATATTACAAACAGAGGCAATCACATGTATTCCGAGAATTCAGGAAAAAGGAACTCAACTCCTTTTTCCAGTCACTGTCATTCTATCCTTTCAAGAGATTCCAGGGCCTCCTGTGCCCTCTCTTTCTTTGGACAATAGTTGCTAAGAAGTCATAATTATCTATATCAATCTTGTTTGTGATCATTTCCTAAAACAAACTATCGTTCCCTATTATTTCCACTTAGTCCCATGAAAGGCAAGTCAGTTTACAATAATATGAGGGAAGGACAATTCTTGCCTACAAATCCTTAACAGAATTAAATGTTTTCTTCATGTTAACTAGTACATTTTACATTCTATATCAGGACCTGGAGCAGGGATTATGTTAGTTCAAAGCCTCTATTATGAGTAAGGACAAGTCCATAATGGACGACCTCTTAAAAGTAAATCTAGACCACTCTGCTTCTTTCATTAAATTTTCCTGCCCTCTAGGCTTTTCATGTTATACCATCCTGAGCTGAATGTGTGCCAAACATACAAAAAATAATACCAGCCTCTTGCATTTTTCCAGCATACCTATCTGGATATTGTAGGAGGTGAACATACAATAAACAGTTTCCTATGTGAGAGTTGGTGTTCTTCATGAGGTCAGACCTCCTCAGTCATGCTTTCATAAACCTTAATGCATAGCGATTTTGTCAAGACCTTTGATCTTGTTCTCCCCAGATGGGCAATCTAGCATGCCACTGGGATATTGTTCATCTTCAGCAGCATGCACCACTAGCCTTTTTTTGATTCCGCACTTAACCACAAACGATTCCACAAGCAGTTCCAGGCGGCTGACATGCAGTTCCAGTTTCCTTTATAATTATTTTCTTATTTTAGGCAATTTGCCACATCTTGCGTCCCACCCAAGTTTCCTAACATCCACGCCTCTAATAAGATCTCAATTTTAGCAGAAGCAGCCCAAGAAAATTGCCTGAAATTGAGAATAAAAGTAGACCCATCAAGCGTGCAATCTGATGCAATAAAGTCCTGGGCTTGGAAAGACCACTCTTTAGTTCAATGCATTATCCATGACACTTTTTTCACTGGCAGGTTGGGGGTAATTATGATTAAATCTATGACAGAGCTTCCAAAGGTTATTTTCTGAAAAGAAAAGATCAACAATTTCTTTTCATTGATGACAAACCTCAGTCCTTCAAACAATGAGACCATCATTCGAAGTTGGTTGGACAAGTAAGAAATCAGAGTACAAGTTGAGGGTGCTAACTAAATACCTCAAATATTAGTCACTGTTCTTGTCAGGGAGAACTATGAAAGATTCTAAATAAACCTGAGCTCAAACCCCGGGTAGCTCTGGCACAGAGCAGACAGGCTTATCTTAGAAGCAATGTTTAAAGCATTCATGCAGTACCAAACCAGTAAGAAAGTCAAATTAAACATAAAGAAAATCCCAAACCAATTTAGAACTATTTTAACAAACAAAATGACATCATAACAATAAACATCAACCACTGTCAACTGATTGCAGTAGACCGGGACTTAAGCATGCAATGAGGCTGACAACTATGGAGCATGGGTTGGCTACAGAAATTAGGTTCAACTAGGTCAGAAGTTTTGCCTTCGGATTTAAGGCCTGATTATGAGTCCCACGATGGCAGTCTGAACGCTGCATCCTTGGCAGTCCAACCGCTGGTGGTTGGACTGCCACAAGACCACCATCACCACCAGGATCTTGGATCCCAATGCGCTGGTGGTGAGGAAAGCCACAGAATGCGCACTCTCTGCAATGGCAACAGTGCGCATTCCGAGTGTGCTGGGGGCACAGACATTGCGATGCCATTGGCCTTGGCTTTCCCTTGGAGCCAATGACACTGTACTGTCTATTCCAGCAGTAACGTCATAATACAGCAGTGGGATGCCTCCAGCTTGGCAGCATCCTCCCCACTGCAATATTGGTGGTCCGGGGTCAGACCGCCATGTTAATCAGGCCCTTAGTCTCTAAAATGGTAGTCCAAAATCTGCAGCAGGGCACAGCAGCAGGATGTGGCAGAGAAGGGCTCCACAAGGCTGCATAGCATGCAGACAAGGTCCTGGTGAAGCTCTCGACTTTTGGCGTGAAAGCTCAGAGAAGGAGAAATTTGAATTTTGCATTCAAGTAATGTCCCTCGCTGGCCTGATACTTTTGGTGCCTTTGATCGAGATTTAATATGTTCGCACTTCGTCACTTTTTATGACTTGGATTCCTTCTGCAGAATAAGGCTGCAAGCTTTAACTGAAGAGGGCACCATGATGCCATATACATTCTCCATAAAGTCCCACTGAATAGGCTGTGCTGCTGCTGAAAAGTTCAGAGCAGAGAAATATGAATCTTCAGTCCAGGGGGCAATGCACATTTCTCGGACTGGCTTGGCCGGTTTGCCCTGGTCCAGCACAGGTCTTTGGAGTTCAAATGTTTCTAAGTCCCAATTATTAGACTGTTTGGAGTACACTTTGCATTTCCCAGGGTTCCAGGACCTCAGGAATACCCCTTGGGTATCAAGACTCACTCCAGCAGAAACCGTTAGCAGAGTCCAGGACAGGTTCAGGCTGAACTGGTCAGCTGAGTATTACAAAAAAGGGCTCTTGTATCTTGTTTTGCCTCTGTAGCTTGAATGGAAGGTAAACGTATTGACCCTTGGAGTCCACAGCTTTGTCCCATTTACAAAAAGGATAGCAGGTCCAGTATTTCAGGGCTTGTCTCAGGCAGCAGGTTCGGTCCTCTTCTAATCTTCCAATGTTCCAGTAGGTTTCTCAGGGGGACACTAGGAATGCCACATTTCTGCCTGACACTAGCTTGTAGGTAGGGTGACTCCTGGCCCCTTCCTAACCAATGTACAAAAGGTTCCTAGGGGTTACCCTATCCACTTATATAAGGAACAGTCCAACAGTGTCCCTTTATGCCTAAATCCAAGTTAAAAATACATGTATTCCCTTCTGCAGAGACTGTGTACACATCCCAGAGGTGCCAGCAAGGGGAATGAGCGACTCCTCCTCTGTTGTGATTGCTAACCAGTTTTGGGTCAGCTCCCTCCCCACTGTAATTGGAGCCTGGCTGACTAGGGGGACACAAAATGGGCCTGCATAGGTGTCATCTAACATCTATCTTTGACAGGGGAGGACCCCTTGAAGGCAATTAAGTTCATGGGCAAGGACCAAATGGTCATCCTGTCAGAAGAACACAAACACCTGCCCACACTCAAGCCTTTGTCTACTGATCTGGGAAATGTTTTCATACCTCATTCAGAGTTAAGCACCCAGAAGGCTACAATTGGAGGCAAATGCAAATTAACCTCCAGACACTTTAGGCAAGGAAAAGCTAACTTTCCAAAAACACCTTTCCCATAATATTTCTCAAAAATATGACATCACCGGTGAATTGGACTTTTATTACACATTACAAAGAGTCCACAAATTAATTTGCAGGTGGGCCCTAGCTGGAGATAGAATGTATACATTTAATATTGGAGTCCTGTGTTGTCTGTGAAACAGCTAGCCTTGCTACAGTGAAAATATATTAGTATATATTTTTTTCAATATAAGGGCATGTTTAATAATAAATGCATAATGTCCTACTCTTAGATACACTGCCTAATGGGCAGTAAGACCTACTTAGGGGTGACTTGTTATTATCAAATGGAAGGTTTAGATCCGTCAAAAAGGTTATTTTTGACCGGCCAAAATGCAGTTTAAAAGCAGATTTAGTCAGGCTACAATGGTAGGCCATGATCCATTGAGTTTTACACTATCATTGAAGGGGATGGCACAATAAATACTGTGGTACATTAGTGACATTTAACTTACAGGTCCAGGGAACACCATATACCATATATACAGGACGTGTAGGTAAGTTACATATACCAATTAGGGGTATACCAATTTCATCATGTTGAAAGGAAGAGCACAGGAACTTTACCATTGGATAGCAGCGCACAGAGTGCACTGGTCAGCAGTGCACAATGCTCAGAGTTCTACATCCAGCAAAGACAACTAAGGCAAAAAAGTGAAAGTACACCAAACATTTCCTACAGTCAGTCTCACAGGACACCGATCCTTAAGTAGAATGTTGTCCAGGTGCACGATTAGACATATACCCTGAAAAACTCTGTCACTGGTTTTATAAAAGCAATATGATGCAGATGAAAGCTCAAAAAGGAGAGTCCTAAAGTGGAGCATATTTGTCTCTACTGTATATCAATTGAGCAATCTGCAAGGTAGTCAGAAAATAAGCATGACCAAGTATGTATCGTGTGGGTACAACTGTAACATGGAGTCCTCTTGCCTCAGAGTGTCTCTCAGCAGATCATACATCTTTACAAGTTGCAAAACACTAGTCACACAATGAACTCCCTGGTGTATATTATGCGCATTGGCCCTTGTATGTCTTTTTCACAGGAAAACGTTGTTCAGGAAGCCCTAGGGTGCAAGGATGTTCAAGTACTAACCTACAAGTACAATGGAGATCTCAGAGTATGTGTTGATCTCTACTGTCTCAATAGAGAGAATATGGATAGATTCTCATCACCTCCTTCAAACCATTATAAAAATGTTAGCAAGTATGAGATATGTGAAATGGTATCTAATCCTAATTTAGTTTCAGCCTACCACTAAGATTAACTTGATCCTGATTCTAAACACTTAACTGCATTTCTTTTAATTATGTACCAGTATTGCAAGATGCCATTTAGGTTTGCTTCAGCAACCTCTGTTTTTTTCATAGTATAATGTATAACATCAATCAATCAATCAATCAATCATGTGTTATTTGTATAACTTGGCTTGTCACTCAAGTGGATATCAAGACACTTGCTGCAGGTGTTTATTTGAAAAGCCAGGATTTCAGACCCATTCTGAAGTGGGTCAACGTGGGTGTGGTGCAGTGGTGGAGGGCATTCCAGGCTTTGGCAGTGAGGTGCAAGATGGAGCATCCTTTAGCGCAGCAGTGGCATATGCGTTGTATCTTTGCAGGGCGATGTGTGCTGAGGAGAGATTCCTGGTGGTTGATGGAGGTAAGTGGAAGTGGTTCAGGTAGGCGGGTCCTTGGTTATGGAAGGCTTTGTAGGCATGGGCCAGAAGTTTGAAGTGGCATGTTTTCTGGATCGGGAGCCAATGGCGGTCCTTCAGGTGCTGGGTGATGAGGCAGGTTGAGGATCAGTCTGGGAGCTGTGTTCTGGATTATCAGGAATCTTTGCATGACTTTGGTTGTGGTGCCTGCATAGAGTGTGTTGTTGTAGTCCGGTCGACTGGTGATGAGGGTCTACGTCACTGTCGTCCTCGTGCCCATAGGGAGCCTCTTAAAGATCTTACGGAACATGGGGAGCGTGTGTAAGCAGGCTGAGGAAATGTCGCTGACTTGGCGTTTCATGGAGAGTTCGCTGTTGGGAATGATGCTGAGGTTACTGCTGTGATCTTTTGGTGTGGGGGTGGATCCAAGCTCTGCTGGCCACCAGGAGTCATTCCAGAGGGTTGAATGTCCACGGAAGATCAGAACCTCTATTTTGACCGTGTTGAGCTTCAGGCAGTTGTCCTTCATCCAACTGGACATGCTTAAGGTCTACAAACCATCTCAATTTTCCAAGACAATGCCCTCTGATTTGTCACTTGCTGTGAAGAGTATGGCAAAATATTGGTTTAAGTATTAAGCACATTTTAGGAACATGGTGTGGTCCTTATTTTTGAGATACACAGAATTGAGTACCTACAACATGTGGTGTCCCAGTTGAGAGTTAAACCTAGACCTAACTTAGTTGAGAGTATAGTTCATTCTCTGGCTCCTAGTGATAGACTGGATGGAAGTCCTACTTTGGCTTTTTTGAATTATAAGCAGGTTTCATCTAAGACTATGCCACTACGATAAAACTTTTGCCAAACATGCTGAAAAGAGGGGTAACGTTTTCATGGAATTTAGAGTGTCAGCAGCTTTTTATTTGGATCAAAGATGGCATGATTAGCTCAAAGATATTGAAATCTTACAACTCTGATCTGATGTGTATCTTGACAGTTGAGACCAGTAACATTGCATTGGGGGCCATATTCACTTAGATAGATGCTAAAGGAGTCAAAATCATTGGGCATGATTTGTGAGTATTGAAGGAAACAGAAATGGATTGCTCAGTCATTGAGAGAGAACTATTGGCAATCACAAAGTTAAGAATCTACTTGTGGGGAAAGAAATGTATTATATGGACTAGCCACAAGCCATTAATATTTATACTCAGTCCGGAATGTGAAGAAATGCACCTGTAGAATTACTTTTGACTTATTGTTACAGTATAATTTTGAAATAGAATACATACCTGGTGACAAAAGTGGTTGTGTTGACTATTTGTCATGTTTTCCAATTAAAGTTGATTCTTTGGAATGTAAGAGTGATGATGACAATGGTTTTGAAAGCTGTCTGAAAAAGAATGGAGTGCCTTGACACCCTCACAGGTGAGTAGCCACACTTTACAAATACTGATTGATAGATTGAATATTACTTGAAGATCAGACACTTCCTGAGGTTATGTATTTTACTGAATTAGTGAGGAACAACAGGAGCATTATTAGTCTTTAATCATTTGTAAAAATTGTAGATGGGTTGACCATGGCAGATGGTTTGCTGATGAGAAATGAGAAATATATATCTCCAGAAAAAGTGAGGATGTCTTTGATGAGTGGTACCAATGAAGGGGTTGTATCGATTATGAAACTGCGGTGGGAGAGGATGAACCATTCATTCTTAAAATCACCAGTGCAAACAACTTTTACCTTCAGACCTTAAAAACCTTAAGGCCATTGTTAACATCTGACTAATGTTGGAGTGTGTCTTTAAAAAGTAATATTAACATGAAAAGCTTGCAAAATATTGTGTGATGAGGCTGCATAGAAAATGTGTTAACATAGAAAATAATGCACATGTTTGAAATGTGCCCACGGGGAGTGGCTACCAATGTATACGAAGACTAATGAAAGTTGCTAAATCAGAAATAATTATGTACTAATGTTTTGAATTTGTATTAGTGTAACATAACTAGAGTTATATATTAAAAGTTTGCTTATTAATTGATAGGCCTTAGCTTAGCGAGGGTCTTGGCCTAGCTGCCTGGTCTCATATTAAGCTGTATTTTTCTAACGTACTATGTGCTGTTTTCCTGAAGGACACGAAGCTGTACTTTTCCAGAAGTTATGTGTGTGTAGCCGTAGTAAATTCTTTCTCATGAGACCCGACTTGCTCAAGGAGACATTCTTGCGGAATGCAACAGTGTAATACGTAACAGGTGCAAGGTTGACTGTAGTAGGTGAAAACAATGGGGACACTGACTGGAGCGTAAAGTGTAACTTTTCTTACCTGACATTCCAACCGATGAAGACGTCAATAACATGGGCCAATCAGCGACATGAGAACTGTAGTTTGTGGAAAATTCTGGTAAAGTGCGAAGAATTATTGGACAGAGATAATGATGCACCAATTATTACCCAATGAGGAATTAAGGGCGAATTAGACAGTTTTGATATAACAGAGTGACCCAAGAAGAAATGCATGCAGAGACAGAGAGACCTTTTAGACTTCACTTACTCACAGAGATTTTCCACTCTTTTACTTTGTTCTGATACTTTAAACCATTCTCTACCTATTCTTTGCCTGATACTTACTTCTCGTCCATATGAGGGAAGGTCCTATTCCTAGCTATGCTATATCAAGACTTTGCCCCATCCTATCTCTACTGATGATGAATCGACTGATGACCTGAGGATGAAGACTGACGCTGTTTGCTGATCTGTTGGATTGGTAACTATCTGATGCAAAATTGTAATTGTCTGTTTGCCTTTCCTGTCTAGGTACCAACTGTTTTTTGATAGAGGCCATAGTTAGATGTTTTCCAAATTTGTGTTTGCGAAAATGTTTTGCATGAAGCCCAACATGCTGATGCTAATTCGAGGTTAGTTGAAGTGCTCACAGATATCTGACGCAAATAGACAAATGACTGAGTTCCTGCTTTGTTGAATCATGTGTTACTGAGACTTTACTAAGTTGCTTCATATTAATGATGTGCCTAATCACTGAATGAATATTCTCTATGCATTGATTAATTGCGTTCTAATTATAAATCCGAAGAGTTACTAATGAGATAAATTGTTGATGAGATTAATTAGAAATGACATTAGATTATAACCAACAGGGAAATAAATATCCTAACACTTAACTAAATTGGTGTGGTCAATCATGACTGAAAGGTCATGGTGTGTTCAACTTATTGATTCGTACTGAATGTTATTGATTAGCTTGTTGATTAGTTACTGTGATTATTTATTGGGTTATTGATCTATTGATTTGTGATGCCAAGAAGATATCTCGTACTGGGAAGTCCCCAAACGTGGTCCAAAGGTTCATCGACCTAAACGTGTCTCCTTGTAAGTTTACTTATTAAGGCTCTGACGCACTATCAGTTTTTGGTAGCAGTTTGGGGCCCCAGGACGAGGGACTACGGTTTGATAGAGTTGATGGTTCACAAGGTCTGGTAGGAATTGATGGGCGTGGTTTGGAAGTAAGCAAGGTGTATCGGAAAAATTGGGTTTGGGAAAATTATTCTTTTTCAATGATGCAAATTGGAGAGATGATGTGCCCCTAAGTCCCAAATGACTTTCCCGGAAACTCGGAGCTTGCTGAAGGGAGTTTGAGTATGTTCTCGGCATTCTAGTGATAGGGTGAATGAAGCAGGGTTTTGTGCTTGCATAGCTTATGCATACCACAGGTGAATTGGGAAGTTTGTGAGGATTTTAAGCCAGATGGTGATGTTTTAGTAGGAGTGTGCATACTCCGCTGTATGAGAGTAGGGAAGTTGGTGAACTTCATGTGAGTGTGGCGCTTTGTGCTCAAAATTTGTCCACGTGGTTGTTGATGATGTACAAACCCTGCGTGGTCTAAGACTCTGGAGTATATTGATAAGTGTATGAGACACTTGGCTTATGTTGTAATTTGCGCGGTTTAATAGGTCGATGGTGGAATCGACGAGTCGAGTTTGAGTCAAAGAGAGTGAATGAAAACTTCGATGGAGATTTGGTGAGTTCGAAAGTGCACTAGAACAATAATCCATTGACAAGTCGAGAGTAAAATTTGCGGGTCAAATTTTGCTTGCGAGTGCGGGATCTGAGGAGAGAGTAGCGGCTGAGGCTAAGTGAAATCTCTGTAAAGTTCTGAAGCGATTGTGTTACCCCTTCCTGTAGTAAACCCGCAAATTTTAGTTTGTTTTTGTTGGTGCTCGTGATATATTGCATTAGTTTTGTGTGAATCGGAGAGGGGGAGGACAAGCCTCAAGACTTTGACAGCCGCAGTGTGTGTGAGTGTGACGTCATTAGAGCCGCGCTGGGATAGGTTGGTTAGTGAGAAGGGTCGCGCACGGATTGGCAGCCGTCCGTGAGAGGCAATTGGTTGAGAAGGTAGGCGAAGAGAGTTCTGGGAATTAAAGTCACTTCCTGATTCGATCGTGAACAAAATAAGAGACGCAAAAATGAAATTTTTCAAGGCTTTGAAGAGCGCTTTGAGGGGAGACGTATATATTACCACGAATGTAGGGGAAGTTACACCGCCAGAGGATACACCGGCTTATGCTGTAATGGAGGAAAAGGGGGTCGCGCCATGTCTTTGGCTATAGCAATGGTGCAAAGCAACAGAGAAAGAAGGGTGTTTGGCGTTTCCAGAGCACGGAACGTTCAATTTGAGGATTTTGGAAAATTTGCAGAGGGTGCTAAATGAGCTAAAGCCACCTCCGAGGCCAGCACAGTTCGAGACATTAGCAATTTGGGAACTGATGGCAATACGACAACAGCAACATAAATTTGAGAGGAGGATGAGGAAGGCAGAAAAGACACTAGCGGAGGCTAGGTGGGATAGTGCACAGAGAGTTTGGAGGAGAGAGACAATAGATGGAGTCAGGCTGTTTCCAGCAATAGCTCAAGAAGGTGAGGACAAAGGGGGGGAAGCTACTTGTAAATCTGACAAGAGTCCTTCCAAAGACAAGGAGGCTAGGAAGCCCTGGTCAGAGGTAGATGACTCAGACGATGATGAGTTCCTAAATCAGTTACTAAATGACCGACCACAGCCATATGCAATAGACGACAATAGACTGAGTACTAGTGCATGTCCTGCAGGTTCGACCCAAGAGAAGTTGACAACGAATTCGATGCAAGTTAGTCCTGTCTCAACACCAATTCCGGTACAGAGTAGTTTTAGCGTGTCCACTGCCCAAGGTATACAATCTCAGCTGCAACCACTGCAGGTTCAGAGACTTTACCCTGATGTCCCAATATTAGAGACTACAACGAATCTGATGGGGCTGACAGAGCAAGTATATGGAGGGCCAAAGTTGATTCAGACTGAACCCACTCCACCTTTGCTGCCCCAGGTACAGCAGCAAATGATCCCGAATTATACTTCGGTCACAGGACCACAGTCAACCATGGCACCAGTGATGAACCAGAATATGGGAGTTAGTCCCCCACAGGGTTTACGGAACAGGCAGACACCAGCCGCCATATCTTTTCCCATTACAGTTGGTCCACCAGTACCATTGTATGGGCAGGGGAAGCCTAGTGTATGTGCTCAAGGGGTGGGAATATCTCATTACAGGTTTAACAGCACAACAGCTGACCGACTAGTTAGACAAACTTAATACCCCACAGACTACTCCTGCAGCAGCAGGGAGAACAGAAGGAGAAGAGTACCTGAATTTTGTGAGGTTGGGCATGGAGGCAAGTGAACTTGTTGAAGGGAGCATGGGAGTGAACAGGTTAGAGTCATATACGGAAGCAGAATTGAGATACTTGTGTCCAAAGATAACTAAAGAAGTGAGCAGGGTGCAGCAGAGGTTGGCAAATTTGGCAGATAAATATGGCATAGATTTAGAAAATATCAAACATTTGAAGAGGAGTTACAGGTTAGACTTTGAGCCCAAGGCGTTTGAACACATGAGGTCTAGTGGGATGAAGGTACACCTCAAGGAAATACTGCAGAGTGCACAAGTTTGGGGAGCCTTAGAGAAGTGGGAAGGCAGAAGGGCAAAGAAGCGAGACAAAAGGAAGAGTGACTGCGTAGAGCAGCCAGCAAAAGCCTTACCGGATACCTGTACAGTAAAGATGTTACCAATGAGAGAGACTGCCAGAGGGGTTCTTGTCCATGTGCCATGGACTAGAGGTGATATTCTATCATTTACAAATGACTTTCCCAGGCTGAGGGAGAAGCCAATATGGTATCAGCAGACAGACAGGTTTGTGAAGCTTGTGAAATATCTTTGGGAAGACCTGAATACTCTCTTTGAGATCATAGTTCCAGCTGATTTGTGGCTTGAGTGCAAGAGGGGCATAGATTGGCCGACCGAGGAACCGGCAAGGGACAGAATCACAGGAGCACCGTCTCCTGAGGTGATGAAGTATTACTATAAGGTGATTGAGTTTTTGAAATCGAGAGTTTCGCCGAAGAATATTGATTGGCAAAAGATTGATCGGACGGCTCAGGAAGCCAAGGAGTCAATACATGCCTATTATGAGAGGTTGTTGAAGGCATTCAAGCACTACAGTGGCACAGAGGTTGTTGGGGCGAAGGACATGAATCACCTTGTGTTTCGATTTGTTGAAGGGTTGAGGCCTGAGATTAGCCAGATGATTAAGAGTCACTTGATTTGCTGGCAAGCCAAGCCGATTGATGAGGTGTTGCAGTACACGAAGTACTGTAGCGACGAGATTGAGTTAAAGCAGAGAAAGTTAAAAGAGAAGGCGATGGTGATGCAAATTAAGGCAGCACAGTCAGGGATGCAGGGAGCTTGTCTAAAGCAGATGGTGCAACAGCAGCAAGAAAATGGGATGTTTCAGGCGCAAGTGAGAGGCAGAGGTCGAGGAGGTTTTGTGAACCGAAGCCCAGATTTGAACGCTGTAGTAGTTCAAAACAGTGTGCAGGGAATGAAAAAGATGTTACATTGTCATGCTTGCGGGGTCATTGGACATTGGAAGCGGGCGTGCCCGATGATGGTGCTGGAGGGTGTTGTTCAACAAAGCAACTATGTCAGTTCATTTCAAAATGTGAAAGGACCGAGGCTGAGAGGTCCAAATCCGAATTTTCAGAATAATGTGAATCAAATGCAGGGTTTTCAACCCATGCAACAGGTGCAGATGCCACGTATACAGCCGATGCAATTACAACAAATGCAGCAGCAGGTTCCTATGGTACCTAGACAGCAAATGCAAGTGCCTTTAGCGCCAATGGAACAACAACAGGTGATGCTTCCTCAACAGATCACAGGTCAAAGGTCAAAGAATGAGTCACAATAACACAGTGCAACAGTACCCATTGCGTGGTGAGAATGGAATAAACGATGAATGGTTGGATGAGAGTTCAGATAATGAGGAGTGTATGCTTGCAGCGTCCTTAGAGGTAGACCAGAAAGGGCCCTATGTTCAGGGGAAGGTAATGGGTCACAGGGTTTCATTCTTGGTTGACACAGGAGCTACACGCTCTACAGTCAGAAGTGCAGAGGTTCCGAAACTGCCTCTTTCGGGACGTACGGTTAAGGTAGTGGGAGTAGCAAACCAACTCCTGACTAACCCGATCACAGATCCGGTTCAGGTTGAGCTTGGCACTTTCCAGGGATTGCACGATTCGTGGTTTGCGATTCAAGTCCTGTGTCCCTCTTAGGAAGAGACCTAGGGGCATATTTAGACTCTGTTTGCGCCGGATTTGCGTTGTTTTTTTTTACGCAAATCCGACGCAAAGCTAACTCCATATTTATACTTTGGCGTTAGACCCGTCTAGCGCCAAAGATCTTGGAGTTTGCATAATTTTTTTGCGTGGACACCTACCTTGCGTTAATGATATGCAAGGTAGGCGTTCCCTTCTAAAAAATGACTCTAAGGCATGTGCGCCTTATTTAAACTCCCGTGCAAAAAGGACGCACGGGAGTGGGCGGGCCTTAAAAAAGGACGTCCAGCCGCTTTTGCGTCATTTTTTAACGCCTGGTCAGGGCAGGCGTTAAGGGACCTTTGGGCTCAGAAGGAGCCAAGAGGTGCCCTCCCATGCCCCCAGGGACACCCCCTGCCACCCTTGCCCACCCCAGGAGGACGCCCAAGGATGGAGGGACCCATCCCAGGGAACTTAAGGTAAGTTCAGGTAAGTATTTTTTTCGTTATTTTTTTGTGGCATAGGGGGGCCTGATTTGTGCCCCCCTACATGCCACTATGCCCAATGACCATGCCCAGGGGACATAAGTCCCCTGGCAATGGCCATTGGGCAAGGGGGCATGACTCCTGTCTTTGCTAAGACAGGAGTCATTTCAATGGGGGTTGGGCGTAAAAAAAAATGGCGCAAATCAGGTTGAGGCCAAAATTTTGCCTCAGACCTGACTTGGCCCATTTTTTGACGCCCAAGCTCCATTTTCCCCTACGCCGGCGCTGCCTGGTGTGAGTTTTTTTTTTGTGACGCACACCAGTCAGCTGCGCCGGCTAACTTCATTCAATAAATAAGGCGCCCGCATGGCGCTTTGGAATGGCGTTAAAATTTTTGACGCACAACTGCGTTGGCGCAGTTGTGCGTCAAAAAGTATAAATATGGCCCCTACTGTGTAAGACAAGGTGTTCAATCACCTTTTCCAATGAGGGGATTGAGGTCCAGACAAACAGTGATGACGAAGGAGAGGAGCAGGTTTCAGAGCCTGAAACTGAGAATACAGACGAGGAATATCCTCTGATTAACTTCTTCCCGATGTTCACAATGGCTGATCTCCCAGCAGACTTGAAGGGAACAGTCCAAGAGAGGGTGTGGGACTTGACAGGGAAGGAAGTAGGACTGATAAAAGGAGTAGAACCAGTTAAAGTCAGTGTGAAGTCAAATGCTGTGTTCCCCCAGATACTGCAGTATCATATGGCACAAGATGTCCTTATAAAGGTTGCGCAATTAATTGCAGACTTTGTGAAACAAGGAGTCTTGAAAGAAGTGATGAGCAGTCCATGTAATTCACCAATAATGGTACTGAGAAAGCCTTGTGGGAAAGTTCTGATTGTCCAAGATTTGAGAAAGATCAATGACATAGTGGTGAAATGCTGGCCATTGGTGCCAAATCCAGCTGTGATCATGTTTCAGATTCCATGCGATGCAGAGTGGTTCACAGTAATTGATCTGTCCCAAGCGTTCTTTTCTGTGCTTCTTCATGAGGACAGCCAATTTTTCTTCAGTTTTCAATTTCTGGACAAGGTTTACAGTTGGTGTTGAATTCCTCAAGGGTTTTCGGAATCACCTTCCATATTCAATCAAATACTGAAAAAGTATTTGGAGTCATTGGAATTGCCTTTCCAATCGACTCTAGTACAGTACATTGATGATTTGCTGATCGCCTCTAAAACGAGGGACGAGTGCAAGTATGATTCGGTTGCCTTACTGAATCACCTGGGAAAGAACGGACACAAGGTGTCCCCAAAGAAATTGCAATATTGCCAGAAAGAGGTGAAGTACTTCGGTCATCAAATTGAGAAAGGGTCGAGGAAGTTATCCAGGGAAAGAGTGACTGCATTATTACAGCTGAATCCCCAACAGCACGGAGAGATGTTAGGTTGTTTCTAGGAATGGTGGGTTACTGTCAGTGGATCCCAAATTTCTTAGTCATCTCCAAGCCATTGGTGAGGCTGACAGTCAAAGAAGGGCCAGATGTCATAGTGTTGAAAGAGAAGGAAATGAAAGCGTTTACTGAGTTACGAGAGAGCATGTGCAGGGCTACACGAAGCCTTTTGTTCTGTTTTGTCATGAACGTGATGCATGTTCTTTGTCTGTCCTGACACAGGTCCATGGAGGTGTAAACCGACCAGTAGCGTATTTTTCAGCTACGTTGGACCCAGTTGCAGCAGCCTTACCGGGTTGTCTGAGTGCAGTAGCAGCAGTTGGACAAAGCCTCACACAGTGTGAAGGCATAGTGATGGGACATTCTCCAACAGTCATGGTCCCTCACTCAGTTGAAATCCTGTTGACCCATACTAAAACGCAGCACATGACAAATGCAAGACTGACGAAATATGAAACGATTATATTAGGGTCACCAAATGTAACGTTGAAAAGATGTGCAGTGTTGAACCCGGCAACTTTGCTACCAAATGAAAACACAGAGGTTGAAAATGTGGAAGATGTAGAACATGATTGTCTTGAGGTAACAGAAATGTGCACCAAACCGAGGCCTGATATTAAAGATACCCAATTGGAAGAAAACGACCAAATTATCTTTGTTGATGGCTCATGTTTGAGAGACTCAGTAGGAGTGTTAAGAGCCGGATATGCTGTCTGCATGATTTCTGGCATCCTGGAAGCATCTTGGCTTCAGGGAGTATATTCTGCCCAAGTAGCTGAATTGGTTGCTCTTACTAGAGCTTGCCATGCTTCTGCCCAGCTGAGAGTGACTATATATACTGATAGCCGATACGGATTCGGAATTGTCCATGATTTTGGCCAACTGTGGTCACAGAGGGGTTTCTTGGCATCTTCTGGTTCGCCAGTGAAAAATGGTGAGAGAATTAAGGCGTTGTTGCACGCGATTCAGTTGCCTCATGAAATTGCCGTGGTGAAATGCAGTGCACTCCTGAAGTCACAAGACTTTGTTTCAATAGGAAATGGATATGCGGATCAAGTTGCAAGATTTTGCACATTGAACTGTATATCGTTTAAGGATCAGTGGGAATGGTTGCCTGAAAAAGAAAATGAGACATGCACAGGTTACGCATTAAGGGTGATTCATACGTTAGAAGAATTGAGATTGTTACAGGGTCGTGTCAGCAAGGATGAGAAGCATTCTTGGGTTAGGATGCAATACGTACAAAGGCCAGATGACTTGTGGGTCTCAGATGAAGGGAAAATGGTCTTGCCGAACTGTCTTTTGTCACTATTTTCAAGGTTTTGCCATGGTCAAGCACATATTCGGAGGGATGCCATGTTCAGGTTGTTCAAAATTGACTGGTTTAACCCAAAGTTCAGACAAGCTGCAGAAGTGATTTGCCATAGGTGTATCATCTGTCAACAGATGAATGCGGGGAAAGGGACAGTGGTGAATTTGAGCCACAGTGGGAGAGCTGGAGGTCCATTTACCAGAATACAATTGGATTATATTGAAATGCCTGTGTGTGGAGGTTTGAGATATGTGTTGGTGATTGTGTGTATCTTTAGTCATTGGATTGAAGCGTATCCTACATGCAGGAATGACAGCCTCACAGTAGCGAAGCTGCTGCTTAGGGAATTGATACCACGTTTCGGGTTTCCGATCTCTTTAGAATCAGATAGGGGAAGTCACTTCAACAACGAGGTGGTTAAGCTATTGTGTGCAGCCTTGAACATTGAGCAGAAGTTGCATTGTAGTTACCGCCCTGAAGCATCAGGACTAGTGGAACAGATGAATGGTACCCTGAAGTCGAGAATGGCAAAAATGTGTGCAGCCACAAATTTGAAGTGGCCCGATGCATTACCTTTGGTGTTGATGTTAATGAGAAATACACCTAAAAATAAAACAGGATTGTCCCCTCATGAGATTCTCATGGGCCAAGCTATGAGACTGCCCGCAGTGCCTGCGAATGCTCTTGTGAATATCACAGATGATATGGTGTTGACTACTGCGAGGATCTGCCTGCCACCGATAAATGATCCAGGACACAACCTGAGAGCTGGTGACTGGTTTGTCATCAAGAAGCACGTGAGGAAGATGTGTTTGGAGCCACGTTGGAAGGGGCCATATCAAGTGATACTAACGACTACTACTGCTGTGAAGTGTGCGGGAATTCAAAACTGGATCCATGCCAGTCACATGAAGAAGGTGACGTGTTCAACTGATGAGGAAGTTGAGTTGTTGAAAGTACCAACAACAGGAAAGGAAGTCTCAGGGCCGGAGAGTAATCGAAGGGGAACTGAGACAGAAAGAGAGCCCAGAGACCTGGAGGGGTGACGGTGAGCCTATCTCAACTGAGGCAGCAGGAGAGCCTAATCAGAGGGAGGTTCTCCCAGAAGTAGACGATTATGGGAATGAGCTAGAGCACGCACTTGACAAACCCGGAAGGCGAAAGAGTTGAGGTGGAAGAGAGTCAGAGTGTCCAAACTCCTCCTGAGCAAATTGCAGGTCCATCAAGAGAAAACACCATAGAATCGGAGGAGGGCGAAAGGTTGCCACAAGAAAGATCAAAGACCAAAGAGTCACTGAAAGGAGATAAGTGGCCAGAATTGCAAGTGAAAAAGGTAGAAGGGGTTGTTGAAGATGCGATAGAGGAAGAAGTTGATACAACGAGGAGAGAAGACTTAAGTGAAGGAGAGTTGCAAGGTGATCGCAAGTTGAAACAAAAGAGAGTAGCAAACAGAAGGTACGCGGGTCCTGAATGGGCGTATGCAACGACAGCTGAGTGGCAGCAGGAGTTCTTGGCGTTTTGCTTTGATCGAGAAATTCCAGGTCAATACTTTGGCACTTGAGTCTGGCTGAAGAGACAGAATTGGTATAAGATCGAATTAAAGTTGAGAAAAAAATTAAGAAAAGAGACTAAGAATTTTACAGGATGAGACTTTGAAAACCTGAATTGACTTTTGAAAAACCGATTTTGACAAGCTGCTAACCTGAATTGACAAGGATCCTGGGAGTGAAACTGAAAGCTGTAAATAACTGCTGAAAGAAAACTTTTGCTTGTTTGACTTTTGCAGCAAAAAAAAAAAAAAAAAAAGAGAAAAGAAGAAAATTCATTCTAACCATCCTTTGTTCTTGTTTGAACTAACAATTCTTCACTTTCTGATTCTTTACAGATCATGGCTAACATTAGAGAGGATAATCGAGGGAATAGGCGTTGTAAATATTTGGGTGTTGGTTTAGGTGTTGTGTGTGTGATATTCATTATGATTGTGGTTGTGGGTATGACACTAATGGATAAGAGTGTGACTAACAATGCTACAATTCCTGAGACTACCACTGCACTAACAGCTTGGGAGAGGTTTGAGCTGGATACGAAATATCTGCATGAGGGAACTAATGCAAAAGGGGAACTCTCTACTTCATTTTCTATCGCTTGCTGATTGAGTATGTTGATGCAATGGATGCGAAGGATTGTTTTGTGTGTACACAGATTCCTGTTTCGGTACAAGAGGGGGTTACCTATCATAGTCTGCCACTAACCTATGGGATAAGTTGTAGTCTGTTACTAACAAGATTCGATAACCAGGAAGAGATTCAATACTTTTACTCGAACTATGACCTTGTGTTTTCTTATGTGCCTATAATAGAGGATCTGAATGGAGTAGCTAGGTATTATAGTATTAAGTTAGTTAAAGGATTCTTTGAGGCGACATTAACGATTAGTACATCTCATGCACACCGTAATAATTTGACATGCTTGTTACACCTGTAGAGAAAAGCTTTTTAGATCACACGGAAGACTGAAGAAGGGCATTGAAGGGTAAATTAGAAAAAGGATTGTAGCAGCGGGCTTTTGCTAGTAGTGAAGTTTATGGTGCAATTACAGAACAAGGGAAGCTAGCTTTAGATGCACTACATGTAGGGAAGCTTTGCATATCTAGGCCGAAGTCATATAAGGACAATGTGTTTGTGAGGATGAGTGAATGTAAGCATGTATTTCTGTTTCAGAGTAAATGGACGTTCATGTTAAATGGACAGGATCCTGCGATCCCAGGGATCTATTACATATGTGGACTGAATGCTTATTACCGTCTTCCAAAAGGATGGTATGGGACATGTTATTTGGGGATAGTTTTCCCAAAGATATCTCAACTTGACGATTTGAAAAGGTTTCCAAAGTTGTCTGAATTACATCATACTAGACAGAAGAGAGAAACTGCTGCTGGTGTAGTAGGAGACATATTTGCGGCGATTATTCTTTCAGAGGGAGTTATATTAAACTACATAAAGATTCAAAAGTTGTCTACTATTGTGGATAACATGCTGACAAATTTTTCAGGGGCTATACTCCTGTTGGATACTGAACTTGTTGCAAAGAGGGCTATGACTCTTCAAAACAGGCTTGCTTTAGACATTCTTTTAGCGAAAAATGGCAGAGTTTGTAGAATGCTTAATGAGCGTCATTGTTGTGCATGTATACCAGTTAACAGTAATGTGATTAGAAGTATGCTTACTAACTTGACTAGAGATAGTACAGATTTGAAGGAATTGAAGGAACCAGGTGTTTGGGAAAAGGTTGGAAAGGGATTTGCTTCAGTGGGAAATTGGCTTAGTAATACTTGGCATGCGATATTGTCTAAAATAGTACAGGGGATATTGATTGTTACAGCTTGCTTATTCGGATTGTGGTGGCATGTAAAATTAGCAAAGGAACAAAATTGAAGATGGCGAAAAATAATAACAGGAGGGGAGAAAAACAAAGGGAAAAATTGTATAGGGCAAAGTCAAAGGGCAAGCCAATAAGGGAGGAAATTGAGCTGGCAGAATTTTAGGATGTAAAATTTGTGGGGAAAGTTTTTGTGATGACAAGAGTCATCAGAGGAGGGATTGTTGGAGTGTATCTTTAAAAAGCAATATTAACATGAAAATCTTGCAAAATATTGTGTGATGAAGCTGCATAGAAAATGTGTTAACATAGAAAATAATGCACATGTTTGAAATGTGCCCCCGGGGAGTGACTCCCAATGTATACGAAGACTAATGAAAGTTGCTAAATCAGAATTAATTATGTATTAATGTTTTGAATTTGTATTAGCGTAACATAACTAGAGTTATATATTAAGAGTTTGTTTATTAATTGATCAATCAATCAATTATATTTATAAAGCGCGCTACTCACCCGTGAGGGTCTCAAGGCGCTAGGGGTGGGGGCTACTGCTGCTCGAAGAGCCAGGTCTTGAGCTGCATCCGGAAGGCGAGGTGGTCCTGAGGTGGGCGGGAAGGGAGTTCCATGTCTTGGCCACCAGGTAGGAGAAGGATTTCCCACCTGCAGTGGTACGGCGGATGCGAGGGACGGCGGCGAGTGCGAGGCTGGTGGAACGAAGTTGACGGGTGGGCGTGTCGCAGCTGAGGCGACGGTTGAGGTATTCGGGGCCCTTGTTGTGGAGGGCTTTGTGTGCGTGGGTGAGGAGCCTGAAGTGATCCTTTTGTTGACGGGTAGCCAGTGCAGGTGTCTCAGGTGGGCGGATATGTGGCTGTGGCGGGGTATGTCGAGGATGAGGCATGCAGAAGTGTTTTGTATTCGCTGAAGACGTTTCTGGAGTGTTGCGGTGGTTCCTGCGTATAGGGTGTTTCCGTAGTCTAGGCGGCTTGTGACGAGGGCGTGGGTCACAGTTTTTCTGGTGTCGGCGGGGATCCAGCGGAAGATCTTTCGGAGCATGCGGAGAGTGAGGAAGCAGGAAGACGAGACAGTGTTGACTTGTTTGGTCATGGTGAGAAGCGGGTCCAGGATGAATCCGAGGTTGCGTGCATGGTCTGAGGGAGTTGGTGCAGTGCCCAGGGCCATGGGCCACCAAGAATTGTCCCAGGCGGACGGGGTGTTTCCGAGGATGAGGACTTCCGTTTTGTCTGAGTTCAGCTTCAGGCAGCTGAATTTCATCCATTCTGCGACGTCTTTCTTTCCGTCCTGCAGGTTGGTCTTGGCGGTGGTTGGGTCCTTGGTGAGGGAAAGTATCAGCTGGGTGTTGTCGACGTAGGAGAGGATGTTGATGTTGTGTTTGCGTGCGGTGTCGGCGAGGGGGCTCATGTAGACATTGAAGAGAGTCGGGCTGAGCGAGGAGCCCTGTGGGACGCCTCAGATGATCTCGGTGGGATCCGAGCGGAACGGCGGGAGGTAGACTCTTTGGGAGCGGTTAGAGAGAAAAGAGGGGATCCAGTCCAGGGCCTGTCCTTGGATACCGGTGGAGCGGAGGCGGGATATTAGGGTGCGGTGGCCTTAGCTTAGCAAGGGTCTGGGCCTAGCTGCCTGGTCTCATACTAAGCTGTATTTTTCTAACGTGCTATGTGCTGTTTTCCTGAAGGATACGAAGCTGTACTTTTCCAGAAGTTATGTGTATGTAGCTGTAGTAAATTCTTTCTCGTGAGACCCGACTTACTCAAGGAGACGTTCTTCTTGCGGAATGCAACAGTGTAATTCGTAACAGGTGCAAGGTTGCCTGGAGTAGGAGAAAACAATGGGGACACTGACTGGAGAATAAAGTGTTACTTTTCTTACCTGACATTCCAACCGATGAAGACGTCAATAACATGGGCCAATCAACGACATGAGAACTGTGGTTTGTGGAAAATTCTGGTGAAGTGCGTGAAGAATTATTGGACAGAGATAATGATGCACCAATTATTACCCAATGAGGAATTAAGGGCGAATTAGACAGTTTTGATAAAACGGAGTGACTCAAGAAGAAATGCATGCAGAGACAGAGAGACCTTTTAGACTTCACTTACTCACAGAGATTTTCCACTCTTTTACTTTGTCCTGATACTTTAAACCATTCTCTACCTATTCTTTGCCTGATACTTACTTCTTCTCCATATGAGGGAAGGTCCTATTCCTAGCTATGCTATATCAAGACGTTGCCCCGTCCTATCTCTACTGATGATGAATCGACTGATGACCTGAGGTTGAAGACTGACGCTGTTTGCTGATCTGTTGGATTGGTAACTATCTGATGCAAAATTGTAATTGTCTGTTTGCCTTTCCTGTCTAGGTACCAACTGTTTTTTGATAGAGGCCATAGTTAGATGTTTTCCAAATTCGTGTTTGCTAAAATGTTTTGCATGAAGCCGAACATGCTGATGTTAATTCGAGGTTAGTTGAAGTGCTCACAGATATCTGACGCAAATATACAAATGACTGAGGGCCAGATGTAGGAACCAGTTTGCGACTCGCAAACGGCAAAAATTGCTGTTTGCGAGTCGCAAACCGGAGTTTCCTATGCAGAAATGCATTTTGCGAGTCGGGACCGACTCGCAAAATGCATTTCCGACTCGCAAATAGGAAGGGGTGTTCCCTTCCTATTTGCGACTCGCAGTGGTATGCAATTCCATTTGCGACCGCGTATGCGTTCGCAAATGGAGTCGCAGTTACCATCCACTTGAAGTGGATGGTAACCCACTCGCAAATTGGAAGGGGTCCCCATGGGACCCCTTCCCCTTTGTGAATGGACCCCAAAATATTTTTTCAGGGCAGGTAGTGGTCCAAGGGACCACTACCTGCCCTGAAAAAATACCGACACAAAAGGTTTCGGATTTTTTTTTTTAAGTGCAGCTCGTTTTCCTTTAAGGAAAACAGGCTACACTTGAAAAAAAAAAACTGCTTTATTAGCAAGCAGTCACGGACATGGAAGTCTGCTGACTACAGCAGGCCTCCATGTCAGTGAGCGCCCATAGTCGCTATGGGGCCGCAATTTGCGACCCACCTCATTAATATTAATGAGGTGGGTCTTTGCGACCCCATAGCGACTCGCAGACGGTGTCTGAGACACCGTTCTGCATTGCAAATTGCGAGTTGCAATTTGCGAGTCGCTCGGACTCGCAAATTGCAAGTCGCAATTTGCTTTGTACCTACATCTGGCCCTGAGTTCCTGCTTTGTTGAATCATGTATTACTGAGACTTTGCTAAGTTGCTTCATATTAATGATGTGCCTAATCACTGAATGAATATTCTCTATGCATTGATTAATTGCGTTCTAATTGCAAATCTGAAGAGTTACTAATGAGATAAATTGTTTATGAGATTAATCAGAAATGACATTAGATTGTAACCAATAGGGAAATAAATATCCTAGTACTTAACTAAATTGGTGTAGTCATACATGACTGAAAGGTCATGGTGTGTTCAACTTATTGATTCGTACTGAATGTTATTGATTAGCTTGTTGATTAGTTACTGTGATTATTGATTGGGTTATTGATCTATTGATTTGTGATGCCAAGAATATATCTTGTACTGGGAAGTCCCCGTACGTGGTCCAAAGGTTCATCAACCTAAACGTGTCTCCTTGTAAGTTTACTTATTAAGGCTCTGACGCACTATCACTAACTAAAGGTTTCTGCTCAGGCTTTAATTATATAACAACTCGGCTTTTGTAATACAGTTCTGGCACGATCACAACCTAAACCCATGAATGCTACACCTGATGTAAGGCCAGACTCTTCTAATCTTTGAGAATGTATGATCATATAACACCCATCCTTTCTGCCCTATATTGACTCCCAGTGGAGGTGACATGTAAGATTAAATTCGGATACTTCAAATACAAAGCACTGCAGCTAAACACTCCATTCTACCTCACTTACTAGCTCAAAATCTCTGGTGGTAAAAGGCACTTGCACAGTAGGAATAAACTACCCTTGGAATGCCCTCGTATCAGACATTAACATATTAAACATAATGCATTCACAGGCGCAACTACCGCCTTCGGGAAATCATTACAGAACATTTTAAGACTAAACTCTAGCCTCATATTCTTCTTCAAACTATTAAAATCTCATCTTTTCAGAATAATTCTTCCCAATGAGCAGTTTTCCTCAAAGCTGATCCCGTCTGATAGACACTTTGGTTCCTCTTCTCTCATATATTGCTAGTTTTCCACGGTATTAATTTCCTCCCCCGGTACTCGTTTAAGTTGTATTATCTGTTTGATATGTATATACTTCAGAGTAACGTGGTGCTATAGAAAACTCTAAAAGCAGTCAATCAATCAAGCAAGCAATCAATCAATCAACATGTTTCAAAGTTATTTGTCTTTACCGTCATACTAACAAGATCCAGGGGCAAAATATAACTTTACCAAGTAATAATGATCGAACATAATGAGACATTCTAAATAATAGATACTTTTAAAAGTTCCTGAATCTATTGCACAGGGAATGATATTCAACTCTGTTTTACAGCTAGTTATGAAAAACAGCTCTGCAGCTGTGAGATGAAAAACAGATTAAACAAGGTCTAAACCAATCATCTCTAGCGCCAATGCAAAAGCCATTTTTAAGGTGGATTCTTTGCACTGACACTGTAATAATCAGCATAGGCTTACAGTAAAGTGCATTTTTTTACTGCCTAAACTTTGTATAGCGCATGATAGCATGCACCCAAATTGTTCCAGTGGATGCAGTTAAACAAGGATCACCTTTTCCTACATTTATTTTAACACTGAAGCTTACAGTAGTTTAAGTAGCTTTCCTTTGGAAAAATAAAAAAGGTATACTGCATTATTAATAGTATCCTTGCAGCAGAAGCAATTTAGGACATGAATTACGAAGGTATTACGAGCATTATGGAACCGTAATACTGCACCATTAATGTTTTTTCTTGGAATAGAGGCAATTTAGGTGATGAAATTAGAAATACATTACAAATGTTATAAACAATATTCCTTAGAGTATAAGCAACCATTAAGAAGGTATTACAAACATCATTATGAAACATACCTCTGTGTGTGTACAAGCTCACTGCCTGTATTTACTGAAATGTGCTATTGTGCAATGCTACGAACTAATTAATACGATATGTGTCCAAATCATACCTGAGGATATCTGCTGACACCAAGGATTCCCGCCATAGGAAGGGTTGCTGCAGATATCAAATCACCAATGATGGCAGATGTTTTTAACCTGGATGAACAGCTGTAATTTGGAACCGTAGTCTGATGCCCTGATAGCAACCATAAAGTTCCCTCAACCGCAGCTGCTTCAGAATGACAAGAGTCATAAATCTGGAATCCTAATTTTATTTGAGGTAGAATTGCAGGATTCCTGTTAATTTCGTTAGTTGCAAAAACCATGGCAAGGACACATTGGTAAGGTTCTATATCATAGCTGTTACCAATAAAAATGAAATGGTCATTATCTTTCATAATATTTTACAGCAGTGATGAAACTTTATCAAGAGGAGGCACCTTGTTGTGATGTCTCACAGCACAATATTTTCATGAATAAATTCAGGAAACAACTTATTTTTACTTAAACTATTTTTAGATCAATTATTTATATAACTGATAGACTTGTAAAATCATATAACAAGTGCTTTAAAGTTGTCCCCTCCCATCTCTCTAATTCAGAATTAAACCATTTCACTGTAATCATGTTAACTTCCAATGCATTTGGATTCTGGTTGAACCTTCATTGCCGGTAATTTATCAGTGAAATAAAAAAGATAAATCATAATTATTTAAAGACCACAATGCATCATTAATACAAATGTTGCATATTGCATCTACAGTTATTCAATCTGGACTGGCAATATTGATAGAACCCAAAAGAAATGAGGGCCAGATTCTCAAAATGCACTTTATAGTATGTTTTTTAGTACTACAAACGTACTACAAAACATACTAAAAAATATTAAGTTTTGCCTATACTTATGTGTGTGGAATTCACTATCCTGACTGTGGAGCTTCCACACATGTAAGTATAGACCTTAGGAGTAAATGTGGGAGGGACACAATGGCAAAAGGAGCAGATTTACTATTAAAGGGAGATGGGATTAGGGAGGAGTAAATGGTATTAAGGGAGGGTCATGGAAGGGTTTAGTAAAAGACATCACCCACGCCCACAATAGTAAGCCAACTCCATTACTCTAGGAGTGGCGACATGTAACTTTTGTGCAACGTTTACACTCAGAGTTTGTAAATACCAACAGTAATTCATTTGCTACAAATTAAATGTGAATCAGTCCTTTGTGAATCAGGCCCTCCCTCCATCTGAAACGTCAATATCTTTGTAAACTCAGTTCCAATATCATAAATCCCCAGTCACAGTGTGCAGTCTCAATCCTTGATTCTGCCAATTACTTCACTCAAAGGAAAACAGGCCATCAAAAGTAAATCTCAAAATCCCAGTCCCATAGAAAAAAACATAAATCTAACCCAGAAGGAAGACTTTGCTCCAATCAGCATGTCATGTGACTTTAAATAAGTTCCTGTTTTCGTCTTCATGCTTCATTACTTGCATGTCCTTTTGAAGTGTAATAATTAGAAAAGCAACTATTGATGCCGCAGGGTGAGTGTACTTTTATGATACAGGAATAGAGAACACAAGTGGTCCCTGATAGAGGGATTGTAGGTTTTTTGGGGCTGGGAGGAGGAAGCAGCAGACATGAGTGGAAAGTATATACAACAACAACAAGAGAGTTGTTGTATTGTAAGTTTTGTTTCTTCTGAATTATCACAGAACTCCACACTGGTGGACAGTAACAAGTTACTTTGTTGTGTCTGCTATCTAAAGGAATACAGGTGTTGGGATGCCCCTGTATGGTGAATGGGCATGTACCCCTGCCCTCACTGCTGAACTGCTTGTGAAACCAGTGTCCTGACTTTTTATTTGGCTCTGGGATCGCAGTGATCTAGTGAGTGCTCAGATATCTAGGACTGTTTCTCATAATGTTAGATCCATAACATGTTCTGTTCATTGAGTGGCTCACAAGCCAAACCCTCATAATGGGGAGAGATGAACTGTTGATGCCCTTGATGAATTACCTAAAGTACAGTAGCAACGTACCTAGTTTTTATGGATTATGAGCATAACTAAAATGTTTCCTTGTGCCAATGAACAGTGCATCTACTAATCCATCTCCTACAAAGTTCTGCTGTTATATGAAAACTATATTTTTGTGCTGACAATCTGTTTGTGTGTCTACTGAATTTATGTGCAGTGAGGGTGCAGCACCTATATAGCAGTAAGAATGTATTGTGAGAGTTTGAGTTTTGGAACCAGTCTGATCCATTTTGGATGGCTTCTGATTTAGCAAGACAGAAGGTGGAGGATGGCTCCACTTTCAGACACCATAACTCATTAAATGCATTCCTGTGACTGGAGGGTGAAAACCGGGACACTGAAGTGAGGGAGAAGAGAGACAATGATCCCCTCAGAAAAGCAATAAAGACCTTGTTGGTAAAGCGCTGCTGATTAATTTTTCCGGGCCCTGGCATTTGGTAGATGTGAGTGGTGTGACTGCAGATTCTGTTGTTCAAGGAGAAGATGTCTGTAATCAGGGTCTGTCATTTTGTCTTTCTCTGATTACTGCTTCAGAAGACCGATGGCAGCCAGGTGCAAAGATCTCATACTACATTGGATCTTTGTTTTCGTGATGAGGCAACATCATTGCTACCTGCTGGAGAGTCTATCACTGTGCAGAAAGACTGCTTATGACAAATCACCCCAAACCCGTTCTGAAACCTTAGACAGTGGATCAACATCCCCTCTCCAGAAAATGCATATAAATTTGGGATTCAATCCACCCCACTTTGGTGGTCTCTGAAAAGTACTCAATGTACTGCTGTGCAATTAGAATTTGTGTCAGCCTGACAACCAGTCTCTCAGAGGTGAGGGGACATGACTGCAGTCAGGAATTTCTGCTAGAAGACCTGAGGGTCTTCCTAGATCCTAGAAGCCAGTCTGTCTGCTCAGAGAGGCAGGGAGGAGAGGCTGTCGAGCAGGGGAGGACCAGCATGTTCCCATGGTGGGAAACAGCCAGAGAAAGAGTCTGTAATGGGGGCGAAGCCAGATGCTACCCATATATGGAAGTAGACTTTCACCTCCCAGCACAGTTCTGGTAATGAACAAGATCAAGACATTTGAAAATGTTAAACGTTATGTGTAATCAGCAATCTGCTGTGACTGAGAGACATTGTTGCCACTGCTGACATAAAAGTCAGAAATCTCCATTAACATCAAGGTAGGAGACCTGATCAGCCCAGAAGTCACAACTCCTAAGGAACTCCACAAGATCTCCTTACTACTACCCTGAAATCAACTGCATAAAAGAACTACTCGACCCAGTTTGTATAGCTATCGTAGGAAAGACCACTGGTAAACAACTTTAACCACCACAATTGAGGCCTAATAGCCAATGTCTATCTAGTGGTCCTCCAAATGGAGGTCTGACAAAAGGAGGCAGCACGTCTGCAGTTTATTTGAGGAGAGATTCTAGTAATCATTTATGCTCCAGTTGGGTGCTTCAGAAAAACTGCAAATGTGCTGAGGATGATTATGCAGTTTATCAGTGGTGTTGCGGTTGAACTATCATCTTCAGCACTTTGTTTATGCATTCAGGACTCAATAGTGGTATAAACAATAATATTTACTACAGCAGTATATGGTTTGATTAGATAACTCAATTAAATTGGATTTGTAACAAGTAAAATAGGTCAGAGAAATTAGGCGAATGACCTCAACCAAGGCAAGGGCAGTTTGTGACAGGTATAATGGTCTGTCGGTTGAGAAAGTGGCTGTTACAAGAAAACTGCTGCAAGCAGCATGGTGGCATCTAATGAAAGAAGTAAGGAAGAATGAGTCCCTGTAGAGATTAAAGAATAGCTATGCCTCAAGTTGGAAGGGAGTCTTCAGAAAGAAAAAGAAGGCCTAGAAAAAAAAGATGGGGTGACGTTAGAAGGGACCACTACAGAAGGCTGGTTGACAGGGATAGTGCTTTTGGGTATTCACGTACATTAGTCAGCCGGTTAGTGATGGACATAGAACAAGAGGTATCAAAAAAAGATTGCAAAAAAAGGGCTCAAATTGTGCCCCAATGTTTAATTTTTGTGATTCCCCTAATAGGTTAAATCACAAAATATCTAGTCGCAGAATGATCTGCCCACTGCATATTAATAAGGCAGGCTGTCATATGCAATCCCTTGATTGGCTACAAACACAGGGATGGTGTCCTGTAAGGAACAGCAAACCACCATCTCTATGTTTGCATTCTCCAATGGCAGCCTTTTTTCTAAAGCAGCCCATGTTTCTAGAAAGAATTAGTACTGCTTTAAAAAAGTGCTTACCCTCTGGTAAAACTTCAGGTGGAGAAGGCAGTGGACGCTGGGCCACTGTCTACTCCCCATAAGGGCGCCCAACAGCATCTCCTTACATGAAGAGAAAGGTGTCCGAAGAGACCCCTTACCATTGTGAACCAGTTACCACCTTCTGTGATGTGTTCATAATGGATCAATAGTTTGCAACAGCAATTCTGGCTGCAAACCATTGATACATACCATCCTGGAGGGGTGCACCTGGCATGTCCTTTCCTAATTATGGTTCAGTATAGATAGCTACAACTGTTTTATGAGTTTCAAATGGCTATTGAGATTAACAAGATGATTTAGTACATACCTAAAAGCCATTTGAGCTCTCAGATCCTGTGAGTATACATTTGACTCATACAACAGTTCTCACAAATACAGAAGCTGGAGGCAAAGTAAGGGGTTTATGCTTATGGCCATGTGAAGAAGGGATGGATTTATGGGTGAACAATGGCCAAACAACTTTAGTCACAGTTAAAAGAATACAAACAAAGAGATGAAGACCTGAGATGGTGGTGCTCTGCAGATGTGAGGCAGATGGAAGAAATTGTTATACAGCTTTCAGCCAGAGAACTGTTTAGCATGAATTTTCTCTGAGACGTGAGGAGATGGAAGTCAAATGTCTTAGGGAAGCACAAGTGTTTGCTGGGGTTCAGAGTAGATGGGTCACGTCTCGAACAGTCTAGGTTGGAAAACATGTGGTGGAATACATTGAGGAGACGTGTTGGTGAATTGAGAGTGAGAGAAACTGATAATACAACATGAGCAAGCAAGGAGGTAGGGGTGCCCTCCATTGCCTCAAAAAGTTATGTTATGGTTGAGAAAAACACAATAGCTTGTTCTAATCTTGAAAATACAACTTTTGTTGGCTGCTGGGGTGCATTCATCGGAATGACAAACCCATTAGGCAGTTATTTAGTAGCTTCAACAAAAGAAAATAATTTGAATGATGTATATATAGATAATTCACTGAAAAATTGGGGCTACAGAAGGGTCAAAAGAAAAAGAGAATGAATTGGCAAATAAGCCCATAGTACCAGCAACAATTGGACATCCACCTTTGAAACAGAAAAAGAAAACAAAAAAGAAAAAGAAAAAGAAAAAGAGCTGGCTATTGGTGTTTCTGTAAGCCCTTTCATGAAAGTAAGTCAGGCGGCTGCTTTGCTGTACCTGGAAAGACTCCTCTACTGCCCAAAGCCTTCCTTGAATCTTCTGGAGCCTGCTCTACTGCTTGAGCCATATTTCACCTCTGGAACTCAGGGCTACCATTGTGACTCCAAGGGCTAGTTCGCTGGCCTCCAGAGCAGAGCTTCAGGAAAGGAAAAGGATCCAGTGTCCTGGAACCCACATCTGGACCCAGGCTGAGCAAGTCCTGACGCTCCAAGTGGTACCTCTCTTGTCCTGGACCCTTGGAAGTGGTAATAAAGGTGTCAGATAGCCAAAATCTCAAACTGGGACTTGTAAGGTTTTTGGCTAACAATGCTCTGAGAGCTGAGAGGAGACCAGGATCTACCTGCTTGTCGAATCATCCAAGTTGCATCGCCACTCAGCCTGACTTTGCAGTAGCTGTGCTACGTTCTTCTCCGCAGCAGAAATTCTGTTCAGCGGTTCTTTGCAGAAGGGGTATCCAGCCTTGTGGAGCCCTTGTCGGCTACTGCTTAGAGTTCATCCTGCTGGAGGTTTTCAGCTCGGAGACTAAGGGCCTGATTTAGAGTTTGCCGGACTGGTTACTTCGTCATAAACGTGACAGATATCCTGTCTGCCATATTATGATTTCCGTTGGATATAATGTAATTGTAATATGGTGGAAGGTGCTAGGGAAACCCCCTCTGCCAAACTTTAAAATAGGCCCTAAGTCTTCTGTTTGCATGGCACTAGAAGTTAAAAAGAACAAAGTAGTACCTTGATCACATCGAGATCAGCGGACGGACACCAATTAATTGAATCAATTGGTGCTTGATCCCTGCTCCAGGCAGGGAAACGGAAATGAGGCCAGGTGTGCCTTGACAAATTACAAGTCTGTAAAGAAGAGTGCCACACAAACCAACAAATGGTGAAGGATAGGATGGCTCCAAGCCCTTTACTGAACACAACAGAATCTCGGAAGCAAGACACATGCACTAGCGTATGCACTCACAGGCTCAACTCTAAAAAGAAGTTTTTAAAAGTTGGCAATTCATGACATTGGCAAATATATTGAAGTAAATAGAGTGCCTAGGAGCCTAAGAATGTTTACCATGCCCACTCACCCAGACACAAGATTGAAATGCTTCAGGAGTTGAGTGAAAACAAAATTGATTTGGAAGAACTACACACAGTTCTGGAAGAAATGGAGGAAAGATTGTTATCCATGCCCAGCAGGGAAAATATATCAAAAATGAAAAAAGATATGGAAATGTACCTTTAAAATTATGAGGAAGAGATACAAGAGCGTAAAAGAAAGAATGCTGATATTAGGAAAAAGATTTGATGCCTTGAAACATGATTATAACAAAGGCGATGCTCAGAGTCTAGTACGAGCTGGAGCTATAACCAGTGAATCAGATCTGGACTTAAGCAAGGGAGAAGGTCCCAGTACAACTAATCCTCAAACTAAAGTTACTTTTTTAGAAGAAATGAAACAACTTTACTTAGATCAGAGAATTTCAAGGGAAAAACTAAGGTTACGACAGGGGTCTGGGGTCGTGGCAGGGAAGAACCAAGAACAACAGAGAAATGGGAAGAGCCAGGAGAAAGAAAACAATATCCACTTTGCAATCGAAAGAACAAGCCAAAGACACTGAGTCATATCTGATTATTAACTTATCCAGCTATACACTCATGAGTGATGAACAGAGAGTACTCAAAAAAGCTTGTCCTTTTGTCGAGAGGGACATTTTGACTGTACGAAATCAAGGACTGACACATACAAATTCATACTTAAATTAAAATTGGCCTAAGTACACCCCTCCAAACCGAACACATCTGATTATTCTGAAGTACATACCACCACTACATCAGGAATACTTATCGAACAAATACTGGAAATAAAAAGCTTATTTGATCTGATGCATGATTTGGATGAAAATGTAATGTCAAAGGTTTTAGAGGAATAGGAAATTGATACCAACAGGCACAAATACAGGAATCTGAAGTGCAAATCAAAATATAGTCCCTCACTCAGCCCAGGCAATAAGTTGTCCTTTCTGACATTGACAAATTGAAGAAATTAAGACATCCAGAAAAACAAGAGAATATGACAAAAAAGGAACATGTGGCATTGAAAAATCTAATGGAAAATGACTATATTATAATAAAGCCAGCCAACAAGGGTGACAACATTCTTCTCCTAAATAAAGATCATTGTATCAAAGAAGCTGAGACAACTATGTGAGACAATAACCATACAAAAGTAGTCAAGAATCCGATCAATCTGATGATGATCAATTTACATGAAAAATTAAATTATGGCATGATGATTAATTAATAACTGGCGATGAATATAAATTCATGACAAATGAATATTCAGCTTTACCCAACATTTATTTTGTGCCTAAGATTCATAAAACTCTTTTCAATCCTCCTTGGAGCCCCAAGGTGTCAGCATGTGACTCTTTCTGAAAATGTCTCTACCTATGTGACCTATTTTTGGCATCCCTTGTGAAACCATTAAGCTCATATACCAGAGATACTGATGACTTCCTACACATACAAGCAGATACCAGTTGGAACAGTGATTATCTGCCAGTAACTATTGATGTAGCATCACTGTACACCTCCATTAGGCATGACGTGGGGCTGAAGGTGTGTGAGTATTTATTGAAACAAAGGAATATTGAAGAAACACACCATATGAAAATGTTATTTATCATGATTAAAATGTGCCTTACTAATAATGTTTTCTGTTTAATCATGAAGTATACCATCAACAATGCAGACCTGCGTTGGGCATTTACTTTTCTATGAATTATGCTTATCTCACAATGGGGTGGTGGGAGAAGGAATATATCTGGGGCAGAATAATCAGGAAGCCTTGGGAAAAATAATTCTCTGGTTAAGCTAGATCAATCAATCAATATATCTCTTTATTTCGGCTAAAAGCCATGAAAGTATCCAATAAAACAACATACCATATTCACACAATAAAATAGAAAAAGGATAAAAAGAGAAGGGTGCCATATAATACATTAAGAGGCCCTGTCACTTTCTTCTAAAATAGTTTGTAAGAGCACACAAATATAAAAACAGTGTAAGACAGGCATTAAATATTAAAGAACTAAAAACCATTCTAACTTAGTTCCACTTAATTATCTACTTCTGCCAGAAGTGTTTTTGGCTTTGACAATCAGTCAGCAAGATTTTCTCTAGATCTTATAGTCCATGCACTTTGGAGATATCTTGCGACTGCAAAAACTACCTTGTCACTTGTATCGCTTGCCAAAATACGTAGGGATGTATTGTATTTCCTTATCCCCAGTGATCTACATAAAGGAATAATCCCC
Organism: Pleurodeles waltl; assembly: GCF_031143425.1. Classification (NCBI taxonomy): domain Eukaryota; kingdom Metazoa; phylum Chordata; class Amphibia; order Caudata; family Salamandridae; genus Pleurodeles; species Pleurodeles waltl. The sequence continues at coordinate 546,906,248 of NC_090446.1, read as the reverse complement.
TTCTTCCTAGGGACCAAATATCTAGGGCAGAAGAATATAAAGTGTGCAAGTGTCTCTGGTTGCTCGTGGCAAAAATGGCAAAAGCTCGAGTTGTTATCCTCCTTGCTCCACCTAGCGGTGAATGTCTTGAGTGGCAAGATCCCTAGCCTGAATTTAATAAAAAGGCTTTTAATGTAAGGAGGGTTTATATTATCCGTGTAGGCTTCAAACTTAGGGCTGCATTTATGGTCTAAAAACTGTAATGTCCTGCTAGGTTGGTCCTTTTTGGTCCAAGTCTGCACCAGAATCATCTCCCAGTAAAACCGCCTTATGCGTACTTTTGCTTCCTTGGTTAAATTATAAGGATCTCTCCAGACCTCCTCCATTTTAATGAATTGGGTCGTATCTCTAATGTATTTGAACCAAGGAATTTTCAATGCACCACCATCCGCTAGCAGCTCAGCTGCTTGATAGGTGGACAGATGTTCAGATGTCCAGAGACGAACCCAATACATAAGAGGTCTCAGGGCAATTTCATTATGGATCTCATTTAAAGCTAAGTCAAATCTAAAGGGTGTGAGAGGAGTACTCATCGGCAAACGCAAAAACTTACGCATAAAGCGATTTTCTACCGTTGTCAAACTTCTGGAATTGCAGTGCCCCTATAACTCGGTACCATAAATCGAAGCAGCCACTGCCGCTGCCTTATATACTGTAATGGCAGGCGAGATTTCCCCTTCCGAGATGTTTGCAATTTTCCTCCCTATCACTGCTGACCTCTGCTGGAGGACAGACAGACTCTTTCCAATCTGTGCCGACCATTGTTGGTCATCTGCTAGTCTGATCCCCAAATAATCAAATTGGCTAACTCTCTCTACCAATTGTCCAGCTATAGTCATTTTTCCCCTGAATGACTTATGCGGATTAAAGGCCATAAACTTGGTCTTAGTTGGATTTATTTCAAGGCCCCTCTTGGCACAAAAGATAGAAAAAGCATCAAGTTCATTTTGGATGCCCATTGGGGTTCTTGAAATCAATAGAGTATCGTCCGCAAACATTAGAATGGGGACTGGGACTCCTTCTAGCTTCGGGGCATCATGGTTGCAATGCATCAGCTGATCTACCACACCGTTGATAAAGAGGTTGAACAGTGTGGGAGCTAAGACACACCCCTGTCTGACCCCCCTATCAACGGGTATGGCTTCTGTCAGGTCTCCACCTTGAGACCAACGTACCTGAGCAAAAGTTCCCTCGTGGAGATGTTTTATCATTCTCAGCAGTTCTTTATCAAGTTGATAGGACTCCAAGACATTCCACAACAAGACCCGTGGTACCATATCAAAGGCGGCCTTTAAATCAATAAAGGCCACATACAAGTGGCTCTTATTGAGTATCAGGTATTTCCAGCAGAGGAGGTTGAACCTAAACGCCTGGTCTATTGTGCTCACTCCTTTCCTGAATCCTGCCTGTAAATTGGAGAGGATCTGAAAGTCCTCTATCCATGTCTGCAGTCTGGTCAGGACCTGCTTACAAAATACTTTTTGGCTCACGTCAATTAAGCTTATTGGTCTATAGTTAGTTGGTAATTCCCTTGACCCCTTTTTAAAAACAGGAACTATGATTGCTCCTTTCCATGTAGGGGGAAGCCCACCACCCCTCAGAATCACATTGCTAATTACATTTAGATATAAAGACCAAGTTCTGGGTCTGGATAAATACAAGTCACCTGGAATACCATCTAAACCAGGGGCTTTTTCTTTACGTAATGTTTGAAGAGCCAGAGTAGTTTCTTTTAGGGAAAAAGGGTCCAAATCAAGTTAGATGAAATAATTGCCCCGGGAGTTGGTATATAAGAAGTAGAAGGCCCCTGTAGTGTTAGTGGAGGAACGTTGATGCAGCTAATCTGAACCGCTCTACACAGATTTCCAAAGTGTGACACCCAGGTTTCTGGTAGAATTGCTGGCTAGCTCTCCACGTTTTGGGAACGTCCTTTTTCTGCCACCAATTTCCAAAACAGTTTTGTATCCTTCTCGTGGAGAGCATCTACCAAAGCATTCCAATTTTTGGTTTCCCACTCTTTTTTGGCATTTTTCAGTGTTGCTTTAAATGCAGTCCTGGTTGCTCTTATCTCCCGGCGACTCCCTACCTGCAATGTTCCCAACAGCTGTAGTTTGGCCTGTCGGCAAGAACTAGAGAACCATCTCAGTGATCTATCCATGGTTTCTACCCGCCTCCTTACTACCTGAAAAATGGTCTTAACCGGTTGACCAAGCTACCATGCAAATTAATCAGGTCAACCTGTACAAAATCAGTGTGCTTCAGGGGAAGAAGAGTCGATATAACTACTTTGTATATTGATATCTGGAACTTTGCATCTTCTGCCACCGTTTCCCATCTCACATTTTTGTAATCGTTTGTCGCAGTTAAAATGTTACCCTTCACCCATTTAGTCAGTGTGTTACAATTAAATGTGGAGGTTAAGAAGGATGTGCAGAGAGCTTGATGATCACTATCATCTCGTGGGGAGACAGCCATATCAATCAGAGAGTTCCAGAGTATATCGTCTACTAAAATATAGTCTAAATGGCTTGAATATAGTCCTTTTTTATATGTAGGCAAAGCCAGAATATCCAACTTCGTATTCCCATTTACTACTCTTAGCCCCATAGTTTTTATTAGGTTCTCGAGTAGATCTAATGCTCCCCCTGTTTTGTTTGATGTGACCTAGACCGGGCCTGATCTATCCCAGGGGTCTGCAAACTGGGTTCCTTCTTGCTGGTAATCATCCTTACAACGCAGTTGCATATTGAAATCCCATGCAACGATTAAGCCCTGCCCCCCTGGTAGATGGTTCAAAAGATCTGTAAGTGAATTCAGCAAAGCAATCTGTATGCTTTGTGGGCCAGGTCTAATGTACATATTTACAAATAATATATGAGTAGGCCCCCTCGAACTGCTAAATTCCACCTCCACAGCTAATATATCCCTAGTGGGGCTAAATAGCTCCTTCGCCTTGGGTAACAGATCGTGCTTTAGCCAAGTTATCAAGCCCCCTGATGCCCTCCCAGATGGCGATGGGAGTGCTGCCTTCTGGAAGGTCCAGTATCCTGCTCTATAGATCATTGAAGGGGCCATGTCTCCTGCAAAAGAATGATATGGTGTTGATCTATAAAACTGCACCCACTATGGATTGGTTGTTTTTGATAGCACACCTGCCACATTCCAGGATAAAGGTTTGATTAGGGAATCATTACATCCCCTATATTTAGCAATCTCTCATTAGTCTTTTTTATAGAGGATGCTACTTCGCAGTCCCTCCTTTCTACTTGGCCATTGCAATGTGTTCCTACCTCTACTCCCACAATGCCCAATGACAGATTTCTTAGGGCACAGGGTTCCAAAACCCTTTTAGTAAATAGATCATCCCTCCCTGCCTTCACTATGGGAGCTTTGCGTCAATCCACGGTTGAAGTTGGACTAATCCTAAGGCCCTGCCTTGAGGTACATATACTGGGAAGCAATAGATTGTTAGGGCTACCTCTTAAAAACAAATTAGCCATTAATGGCGGAATCGTTTGGTTAAGAGTTACTTGGGATAGGGTACCAGGTCTCAGTCTTTGCTCAAGCGCTAGAAGACCTTTTACTAGGCTCTGGCTATTCAATTTCAACCCTATGAGGTCCGTTTCTAAGCTATCACTTGTATATCTCTGGACATTAACTATGTCATCCCGTATAACGGACCTACATTTCTTTACTCCCCTTATTCAGTGGATTACTTTATTTTTGAGTGAATCCCCTTGTTCCTTAAGACCATGGTTTAACTTTGGAATGTTCATCATATATATGTCATACTGACTATGCTTGATCTGGCTTAACAAAGTACTCCGCAGGGGGTCTTTATTACTGTTGTCTAAGGGCTTATTTCTGTGCACCTCGTGGTTTGCCCCCCTTATCAAGTTGATGTCACGTTTGTTTGAGTTAGCCAGTTCGGGGGCTACACAGTCTTCCAATTGGCAATTTTGTGGTGCCACTCCAGCCCTCTTTCCCTTATGTTTTCCTGCCATAGGTGTTTCAATTTGCTGAATTTGCATAGATAGAGAGTTAGACTCAGGTTTAAAAGAGGATTTCCTTATGTCCCCAATTACGGCAGTTATACCGTCCAGCTTCTTGTGCATCATATGACTGAAGGGTGTGAGACTCACTATCTCTGCTCTTATTTGTGTTAGCTGTACCTCAACAGGGCGTTCCCCCTGAGTGACTAAGTGTGTTAATACTTCCTCAGCTTCCCTTGGTGCACTCTCCTCCATGCTAGAAGTTGCCAGAGAGACGAGGGGTAGGAAACGATTAGAACAATTTATAGGAGGTGACGCGCTGTCCTGCTGATTAGGGACGCTCAGTTTAGGGCACTCTATGGGGTAAACGAGGGTTTCTGATATAATAGACTCCAAGTGAGTCCCCCCTGGGGGTTCTAACAGCAGCTCTCTATCCGCAGGGGTAAAGAAAGACTTTATATCTTTGATTGCATCGTCATTCCCTCTCTTGGAGGACTTGCAGGGTTTAGAGGCTAGCAAACTCTCTACTTCCTCTATTAGGTTGTCAATTTGGGTCAATGTGCAATTTTCAGCAGCATGTCGGGGTAGTTTCTTCGCCCCTCCCTGCCCAATGGGATTACCACTAGCTTTCCTTTTCCCCATCCTGGTTGGATAAAATAAGATTTCTCAGAAATAAATATGGGGGGAAAAGAAAACCAAGAGAACAGGCCCTGCCCTGTCTCTTCCTGTCAATGACGGGCAAAGGACAGGCCCGCGCGCGTACCGCGAGGCGGGAGCGCGATGATAGATTTAAAGGGGCTTAGTCCCGCCCCCAGCCGCCACCAGCAAGGTCCTGCGCTTCCTGTGAAGCAGGAGCGCAATGATAGATTTAAAGGGGCTTAGTCCCGCCCCCATCCGCCACCAGCAAGATCCTGCACTTCCCGCAAGGCGGGCTTAGTTCCACCCCCAGCCACCACCAGAAAGGTCCTGCGCTTCCCGCGAAGCGGGAGCGCTGTTGATAGATTTAAAGGGGCTTAGTCCCGCCCTCAGCCGCCACCAGCAACGTCCTGCGCTTCCCCTAGATCAATCACATTTCTATTTGGAATAGTAGAACTGAGGATTACATGGAATATGTTGATGAACTCAATAAGAATGATTTAGGGCTACAGTTTACATGATAAGTGAGTAAATCAAATGTCAATTTTCTGGACATCATGTTGGATGTACATAATAAACAAATAGATTTCACATTATTAAGGAAAAGTACTGTACCCAACCGAATTCTACAACTGAAGTTTCTGAAGTTTCCAACTTAAAGTCACCTATTAAGAGCAGATCATGTGGAGAACTGATATGGATGAGGAGAAACGGCTCTAAGGATAATGATGTGCTGGTGAAATACAATGATGAAATGACAAGACCCAAAGAGAGAGGTTATAAACAGAGAGAGCTGAAAAATAGTTTTGAGAAAATGCAAATAAAATCCCATGTGGAAACAGTGATCACTAAAGAGAAAAAAGCCTTAACCAACAATGACCACACACGATTAAGGTTGATCTGAAACTACAGCAAAGCAAATACAATGATCTCCAATATATTCAACAAACATTGGCCTCTCATCCCAAAAGATCCGGACATTGACACCCGGCTAGGAAAGAAACCACAGGCTACATTTAGGAAATGTCTATCACATAAGGACAAATTAGTCAGGAGTCAGTTTTCAGAACAGCACACTAGAACTTGGTTGGATGATTTGCAATATGGACTCACCAACTGTAAAAGCTGCAAGGCATGTATGATTGCGATCAACCTGAAAACTTTCTTGGACAGACACAGTCAACCTGTTAAAACTAAACACATGATCACATATTGTTCCTAGTATGTGATAGATGCAATCGAATATGCCTGAGGTTTGAAAAACATAGGTAGCACCACATGCACACTGAAAAAGAGAATTTAGAAAACATGAGTGATGTGAAGCACAAGGATATGATGTATTCAGTAGCAAAACATTTGGTCCAGTGTCAGACTAAGGACTGGATAATATTGAGCTACTATTGTGTCGACATGATTCTGCACAATGAACGTGGAGGTAATAGTACGCAAACATTAAGACGACTTGAAACGCAGTATATCATTCGACTAAGATGCAAGTTTCCCTTAGGGTAAATAATGATGAAGAACTTTTTGTGCACTTATGAGGATGTCATAAACAACATGCCCTTTTGTTATTGTGTGTCAAATGAGGTGTAGCTGTTCATCTAGAATTATAGTTTTATATGAAGATTCAGAAAGATCAAGGATTTTTATATATATATATATATATATATATATATATATATATATACATATATCTATATATATAAAAAAGATTTCTGCCTCTTAATTAAAAAGCAGAAAAAAGTCGCACCCAACATGTCCACTCCTCAAACTTAAGGCTTTATTTAAACAAAGAATTATATTATTCCCAAAAAGCAAACTGATTCAGGAAAAAATAATATATATACTCCAAAAATGTCAACGCGTTTCAACACCAAAGTGTCTTCATCATGGCCAAATTGAAAAAATCTGGCCACTTACCCAGCCATACTTAAATACCCCTTGTTAATAAACAAAGAAGAAATACTATGAAATAGAAAAATTCACATTATAACATTAAGGGAATCAGAATGAATACTAAAAAACAATTTAACTAAAATATTCACAAAAATTAAGGCAAAATCGCCCATATTTTTAGACCTAATAATACTTTTCACTCCAACTCATATACTCCTGCCAATAACATACAATTAGAGATTCAAAGACAACATAACAATTTGGAAGTGATATCGAAACAATTTAAGGGTAATGCTCACAATATAAATAATAATAAAAAAACAATCATTTACAAACAAAATATGTTATGCTGGTATCTAAATGCCACAAGCTATAATCAATACATGAGCGCCTAAACGAAGAGGACAGGGAAGGGTAAGCATTACCATTAATCATATTCATAATCATCCAACATGCACATAAAGTTCCTCATCCTCATTGAGGCACCCCGGGACCTTCATCCCAAGAAGAATGATGTATTCTGATTCCCTGATCCTAAGGAATCTCTACCTGTCTCCTCCCCGTACATTCCTCTCAATCCTGTCAATACCAAAATATACTAATTAATCAGTATCTCTATTATGCATCCTAGACCAATGTCTCACCACAGGATAGGAAGTATCATAATTCTTGATAGCCCTGTAATGTTCCAAGATCCTCTTTTTGACAAGGCCAATAGTGCTGCCAACATACTGCAGGCAACAGGGGCATTGTAATACATAAATGCAGTAATCTGAAACACATGAAATAGCTTTGTTAATTCTTCTAGTCTCTCCAAAAGCTGTTATATACATCTTAACATTTTTACTATTTTTACATATATACACATATGTGTGTGAGTATATATGTGTACATATATACACACACATTTATATATATTTATATACACATGCACAAACAGTAAAAAACAAGGGTTACAGGGATGTTATAGTTAGGTTCTGAATTTACTCGTACAACACCATAGAAATTCAGTAATTACAGTTAGAGTTATTTCAAGCCTTACACCCAGAACAGATGTAGTGAGGAGAAATATTTTCAAACACCACTTTTTTCTGTCAGCATTCACATTTTAGCTTGTCCCTATGATGTCCCTCTAGTGGACAGTTGCTGCACTGTATGAATACTCTATATTGTATAGAATTTAGCTGTTGACTGACGCACGTTAGTATATCTCAACTCCCCTTGCCTTGTGGCTTCAAATTGAAGCCCAGGCCACATACCCTGGGCAGTTGCAATCCTGACTCAACTATTCTAATCAGGCTGGAGATTCCTTTTTTGTGTTTCACTACCCAGTGACAACTCGCAGCACCAGCACTGTCTCATCTATCTTGTGAAGTGGTAGACCACTACTTTGACAACAGATGGTGGAGGCACAGGGATTGAGAGTGAAGGTGTGAGGGGAAACGAGATCAGAGCTAAGCAGACAGGCAGCAGGATGCACATTATCAATTCAGCTGCACAATTTGCAGTTTAAAGATGGGTAACAAGTTAGTGCAATGAAATAGCATTACTCTTTTGTAGAAGTTTTAGGATTTACATAAAAGTGTCCATGAAAATTAAAAATTGTATTGGCTTAGCAAACACAAAGAGCAAATAGAAAGGAGTGTGGGCAACAGGCCAGCTGGCGGCAGAGGTGGTAAGTTCCTCTGACACCTGCATGTAAAGCCTTTCACTACTCTAAACCCTCAAACCCCTCCTGTGCTCATCTCTCCTTAGATTATTGTACAAGGCCTCCCACTCCCCACCTCCCTCACCTCCTCCATTGCTAGGACACTCATTCCTCAGTCCTACACTTCTCAATGTATATATGACCCTCTGGCCAACATCGTCAGGTCGCATGGTCTACACATAATATCATGGGCAGATGTCACCCATCTCATCAACTCACTCACAGGCAACCCTATCATCATCAGAACAAACTTCCACAGAAGCGTCACCCATTGGATGAAGAACACTTCCCTAAAGCTGAACACAGACAAGACAGAAGTGCTAATCTTCAGCAACAACAGCAACCCATGGAGGGATGCCTGGTGGTCCTCAGACCTGGGACCCATACCCACCAACCACACCAGAAACCTCAGAATCATCATAGACAAGTTCACCATGAAATTACAGATCAATGCCCTCTCCTCTACCTGCTTCCTAACTCTGCAAATGCTTCTAAGATCTTCAAGTGGCTATCCCTGCAAACCGGATGCACCATGACACAGGCCCTCACCACCAGCCAACTGGACTATGACAATGGTTTGTACGTAGGAATCGCCACACACCTCTTACATAGACTTCAAACCATACAGAATGCCACAGCCAGATTTGTGTTCGACCTCCCCCAACAAACCCATATCACACTCCACCTCAGACAACTTCACTGGCTCCCTGGTCAGACGAAATGCCACTTCAAGATACTGAACCACACAAACAAGGCTCTACACAACCAAATACTCTCCTACAGTTACCATCGCCTGAATGTCCATCGACCTTCAAGAAAATTACACTCTTCCTCCCTGTCACTTGCTCATAGTCATCATAGCTACTGAAGCAGTGGTGCACACTGCTCCTTCTTCTACATCACAGCAAAGACCTGGAACACCTACCCATGAAGCTCAAGACTATAAACCCAAGTTCTGATTTCCAAAGGGCATTCAGGACCTGGCTGTCTGAACGAGCTTTCCGTGACCTGCAAGCGCCTGGATACACATTTAGGTGATTAGCAGATGTTGGAAAGTGGATTATTGGTAAGGGCAGGTAAGCACCTACACTTAGCAATAGGCCACTAACCCCCACTAGTTCAGTTAGGTCTCAATAAATTAACCCCAGGTCAACCCTTGGTAGCTTGGCAATGAGCGACGGGGCTTAACTTAGGACACAAAGTGTAAAGCATTCAAATATCACAGAACAGTGATTAAATAAAACACAGGAAACAGTTTAAAAATCCAAAACCCAATTTATAAACATAGGAAATATTTGTAGCTTTGAAATGACATAAAAACGAATAAAATTGGTTGAGGGGAACCGGAGAAATGAATTTTTTAAGAATTCGTGTTTTTTAGCGTTTGGAAACGTATAGCGCCAATCTGGTCATCTGGTCGCATCTCGACCAGGGCAAAGTCAAAGTTTAAGGTCGACCGCAATGGAGCCCTGCTCGGCTACAGCAAGCGGGAGGCCTCAGTCAAAAGTTTTCCTTCGGACTTTTTCTTGAAGATTTTCTTCAGTGGGATGAAGTCACCAGTCCAATCCAACCTCGCAGGAGCCCTTCCTCGGATAAGCATCACGGGAGCCCTCACTGAAGATTCCTACGTTCAGACTTAGACAATTTTTCGAGATGAAAATCCTTTGACCGTGCCGAACCTGAATCTTGAGCCGATGTCCCTGGAGCCCTCTTCGGATACACTGCTTGGGAGGTCCAAGTCAACTTTCTACATTCGGACATAGTCGTTTTTTAGAGATTTTCTTCAGTGTGATGAACCTGCAAGTCAGGCCGGGTCACGGTTGAGGCAAGCCGGCTAGAGTTGAAGGGGCGGGTCAGTTCCTCTACGGAGCTTTTTCCAAAAGGTTCTCCAATCTCCTCCAAACTTCTGGATCTTCTTCCATAAGGTTTTTCAAAGGTTCTTTTGGAGTCCACAGGTCAACCTAAGGTTCCAGAAGCTCTTAGTTGCTCCTTGAGGGTGCAGAGTTCAACTCCTAGAATGCACCTGGCTCAAACTCCAAATTGGCTATTGGACAGTGGTCGGCTGGTCAGTTTCTTCAGGATCTGAAACAGGGGACTCTGGTTATCAATTTTTCACCTGTAGCAAACAAAGAGTCCCTCTTTGAACCAGTTGAAGCCAGGCAAAGTCCTTCTTGTGGTGAAGCCCAAGTGTGCAGCTGGTGCAGTCCTTCAGAGTGCAGTGTCCAGGTGCAGGTCAGGGATCCAGCAGGGCAGTCCTTCTTTTTCTGATGTTCTTCCTTGTAGGGATCTGAGGTGTGGGTGCAGCTCTGCCATATTTATCCTTGCTCCTTGGTGAAAAACAGGGGGGTCCTGGTTCTCCAATCAGATGCAGGGTCCTTCCCCTATGATGACCACTTCCTGGGAAATGTGGCATAAATCAATCCCAGGGAGAAACATTGTTCAAAAATCCATCATGGCTCAAACTGATTTATGGCAGTTGCATCTGGCTGAGCCCACCCACTGGTGTGGCTAAAAATCCTAAACACACCCCTCTCCTGCCCTCTCCTAATCTACTCAAGAGGGCACTTAATTGTCTGGGGTGACAGGATGTGATGGAGGTGATGGGTTGCTCCAAATGTCCTTCCCTGCCTTTGAGGACCAGTGTGGCAGCCCTCCCCTCCTGCTTCCCCGTCTGCTGAGGCAGTTCTCCTCCCCCAGGCACATCCTTTGTGTTCAGCCCAGGCCACTTCACACCACATCAAGGCAGCCTGGCCAGGCTGCCAGAGGCTGGCCAATCAGAGAAGGTCACTACAGAGCTGAAGTTGGCAATGTTTTAGGTAGAGTTTAAAGCTCTTTCCCTGAACTAGTTATATTAACCACAACAATCGTAAGTTGTGGGATGTATTATAACAATTAATTTGATACCAAACGTGAGGGATCTGACATTTAAGGGGACTTTGTTAATTAAAATAAAGTCTCTCCATTTTGGTCTATGGAAGCCATTCACTACAGTGAGTGAAAAACAAATTTGGCTATTTTACCTCACCAGGGCTTATAAAACAAGGTTTATAAGGTCCTTGCTTATAGTTACATGGCACCCATTCCTAGGGGCACATAGGGCACACCTTAGGGGTGACATATATGTAAAAATAAGGTAGTTTAAGACCTTGGAAGCACTTTCTAATCCAAAGAAGAATTTGCATATAACTTTAGTTTAAAAGCAGCCAACAGGGCAGGCCTGCCTTTAAATTGACACTAGGCACCACAGCAGTGTACCTATTGGTGCTCTACCTGTGCTGGGGTCCCTAAATCTACACGACCTACCATATACTAAGGACCTATAGGTAGGTTAATACTGCCAATTATAATTTGCCTAATTTGCATATCCACTTTACACAGAGCACTGGCCCTGGGACTGGTAAGCAGCACCCATGTCACAGCCAAGAGTCAGTAACCACCAGTATCTGTCCAAAACATTTGGGGGTGACCAGGGCAAAAAGGAGGACTTTCCTACAGCAGAGCTAAATCGATCCAGATTTGTGGGTTTGCTTTCTTCTCACTATCCTCCCTTCTGCCTCATCTACCTTCTTATTACCCTACCATCCCTCTGCTTCACCTATCTCTCTCTCCACGTAACCCTTCTCTCTCTTAACAGTTTACTACCTGAGGAGTAATGGCCGCAATATAATCAGGGCCACTGGAATTATGAAACACAGAAGGACCAAATTAAGCAGCAGGTTCGACTACATTTCTCAGGATAATGCAAGGTAGTATTATTTTTTTATTTTGTAATTTTCATACATGGTAACACTGTCTGGAAAAGTGTTTACCTCATTAGTATCAGTTGCAAGTACAGCAGTAAGCAGCTGAAAGGTAGACACTTGTGAAGGGCCTTCCACTGTGCAGCAACACCGGACCGCATTTCTGATAACTTTTAATCCATTTATGATGGCTTGTTATTAAAATCAGAAGATTATAAAACAGATGATGGATTATGCAGCAAATGTGACAAATCCATAATTACGTATAAAATGCTACAGTTGCAGAATCGCACAATTCCAGTGGCCCTGACTATTATCCATTTATGTCTGTTCGTCTGACAAAATGAGAGAATTTGTTGGGAGAGAATAAATGACCGGTCACAAGTGCCCCAAAATGGGGTTCTTTTCTTTAAGTTCCTTCTAATAATATTACCAAGCTCCCCTTTCTGCAAGCACCTTAGGAGGCTGAGAGTAGGCAGGACAGGGGCAGCACGTGTTGTAGTGCTGCCATAAAATTGTTGCCAGTCCTTTTCTTTGCATAATAAACACTTGCACTGCCCCTTCCCATTCTGTTTCAGTGTTGTGTGAGTGACTCTTGACAAGGCTTTTCACTTAAGAAGAGTCAAAACGTCACCATTGTCAGGGTTTTATACTTACCATTGTGCCATAAACAGGGCCACTGGAATGATGTAATTCTGCAGTTCCACAGTATTCTGCATGGTTATGATTTGCAACGTAATCCATCATTCACAGCATAATTTGCAGATTTTAACAAAAAAATAGTTTCTAGGTCAAACGGATCTAAATTCTCGGTGACGTGTTAATGCACAGTAGAAGGCCCTTCGCAGAAGTTGACTAATCACCTTTTAGTTGCCTATTGCTGTGTTTTGGTGTTAAACTAGGACTAACAAGATGTTCTTTTTGCCAAGACAGTGCTAAAGTATACAAATGTAAAAATAATGAAATACTGTCACAAAGTGTGCTGCAGTTCGCAGCCTAATATGCCTTTTCTTGCCACATAATTTAGCCAATCCTGAATCATAATTTGGCTTTCCTCACCCGCATAATTCCAGTGGCACGGGTCATAAATTAGGAGTATTGCCAAAGTAGCGAGAAAATAAAATACACGTCTACTAAGATATATATCCTAGTTGTATGCACATTTGCACTCACTTTTGACAAAATCCTTCACACTGTTCCTGCCAGAAAACTGTTTTCATCCCTCAAGTACTGTGCGTTGCAGGTACTTCTTCTATTTACACTTGCACAGTAATAGTAATCACCCTCTGTAATCTAATCCCTGTCCCCGAGGCACTTTCGGTAGCCGAAGGCATTAGGCTTTGATAGAGAGGCTGCAGTCCTGAGTTATTTATTTCATTTAGTAAAATAACAAAGGATGGTTTCCCATTTGTGAATGGGCCTTTGGTAGGCCATGGGGCTATTTTGGGAGGGCCTGGCCCACGTAGCCCACCCTCTTAACCTGGTCTGCCCAAAACCCAAGAATTGTGGAAAAACAGGAGAAACGTAATGTAACGTGAACTAACTCTTGGGGACAGATTTTCTAAGGGCTTGCATTTCCCATGCATCACTCAAGGCGACGCAAGCCCTTACCTACAAAGCCACACAAAACCAACTTCAGTGGCTCTGCGTAGTTTAGTAAATCCATGGTAACGCAAGACGACATAATTCCCTGCCTTGTTAGGTCGAGCCTAGATAGCGCATTCGCTGTCTCTCCGAGACATTTAGTAATTGGTATGTGGGTTGACAGTCCGCCCATCGGCTTTTCATTGGTTTATTTGACTGTGTTGTAAAAATTCTTCCTTTGTAGTGGTTAATTTGGCTTTAGTTCCTCCTTTTATAGTTGTTTGGTAACACCTACACAGCACTGCCTAACTACTGTAAACTTTCCCCCAATGTGTTGAAGTATTTGGTTTGGAACTATATTTTCTTTTTCTTTGCTTTTGTTGAACGTGCATGCAGTTTTTGTTTTGGTTGGGTTTGTAATTGAAAATGTGTTTGCGAGTTTCCGATTTTTTTTTGGTTGGAAGCAACATGTTTATATTTAGTTGCACTGGTGCGTAATGGATGGCATTTTTTTTGTAAATACTATGGAGTGTGGTGGGAAAGTAGTACATTAAAGGGAACTTTAAAAGAAAGTGCTCTTATATTGTAGTGTATTTTTATTTTTTTAAATGTGTATGTATTTTATTTGCAGTTTATACGTTTAAATCTTAATATATATCAGAGGGCTTTTTTGTTATTAAGGAGCTGTCATAAGAGCAGTAAGATTTTTACTCCGTCTTTCTTTATCCTAATGCACCAAAAGCGTTCATGTCGGTAGAAATTCTGGAGCAAACTAGTTTGAAGACCCCTTCAATGAAAACACAAAAGGCATAGCAGGTATGCTGCACACTCCCATCTTTGTAATTTGCCGCTGTTGGGCACTTTTTGCAAACTTCTTGTTAAAGTTACTATCTAGTTGCACTCTGGCCTTTGCAGTTTATCTTCTAACAGTGGCTTCATAATGCCAGTATGACGTACATTACTAAGTTTCATAAAGGTGACCTGCTCCCGATATCTATATATATCACACGCTTTCACGCACACAGCCGCCCCCCACTCCCAAGCACTAGAGGCACCTCACACTCACATTACTGTTACTCTCAACTGTGACTTCCGGTCGGTAGATCACCCCCCTCTCTCTTACTCACATACTGTGCAGCAGGCACATTACCCCTGTGAGTTATCTTTCTGGTCAGTTGTGATTTGCAGGTTGTACAACAACAGAACTAACCTAGCAGCTTGCAAAAACACACGTAAATCCTTACTGGAGTTTGTTTCACGGTTATGTAATTGGGCATTAGTTCATGTAGTGCAGGAATGTGTTCAGAATACATGCTGGCTCCCTCTCAAAGGGTTGGTGTACGCCCCTCTTTGTATTTGATCCTAATGAGGACCGAGATTACAATAGGTCTGTTTCATGTGGTTCAACTGCATTTATTTTTTTAGATAAACACGGAAGATCTAATGCTTTAAAATAGTACTTGCTGAAAGATTCACATAATACGAGCAAATGAAGGAGCTTGAACAAAACATCGATCACATATGGGACAGTATGTCAGTGGCATACATTTAATCCGCTCCCAACAACTGCCTTTAGAGGGTACAGTGTTTGTTTCTGCAACTGATCGCCACTAACGTGTCTGATAGCAAGTTAGTTAAAATGAAAGTGTATACATTGGAAATACTAACATAAAAACGCTTTTCACTACTTTGTGCTATTTTCTTTAGGTTTTGGATTTTTGTAATTGTTTTCATTTTAGCTATATTACTATTTTTCACTCAACTTAATTACGTGCACTGTTTATTTCAAACGCTCTCCCATCTTAATCATCAATGCCACTAACGCACTGCATAGCAAATCATTTCACTAAACAGAAAATAAATTAGTAGCCATTTAACCCACTTCTGTGCAATTTCCAACAAGTTGTACTTTTGAAAATCCTTGCGTTTAGATTCCCTTATTATTTCTTACTTCACTATATTAAATGTGCTCTTCTCTCTACATGGTTGGCTTCAGCAGTATCTTGCAGTGTGTGTGGGGTGGGAAGTTTGACATCCTGCTGTTCCTACCAACTCAGTTAATGTGTATTAATTTGCGCATGATTATCCCGTCCCTGTTTCCTTTCACAACATGTCTCGAAAAAATTCGAATGTTTCACACTACTCCAGACTTTACGGAGCACTCTTCCCTCTTTTATTTTACCTAGTATGAATCCCTTACCAAGTAGTTTAGATTGTAAAAGCAGCCTAAAGGACACATTATATATTTTTTCTCATTAAGCGCTTCTTACGACAAACTGGCATTGCTTTCGTTTTGGTGGGGGAAGTTGCGTTCATGTTTACAATTTCTTCAACATACAAAAAAGTCCTTCTTTTAACATCTATAACATTCTCTCACATTATTTCTCTCTTGCTCTCACACTATTACTGCTCCTCTTTCTCAATATAAATAACAACTATATCTTAAAGCTGCCTATCACTTTCATACGTCCTTTCTATCTATTCTCTACTATCACCACTATCTATTCACCAAAACACATAATTCTATTACACAAATGTACTAAACAACACACAATTCTACAAAACACAAATAAACAACGAACTATTACAGTAGTACACACATAACTATATTTACACACCATATATATATAAAATACACAACAAAACACATAACTAAAAAACATTATCATTTACAATGCCAATAGCTCTAACTCTAACAAATGCGAGACCTATTGCATTGCAAATGCTTGTGTTACCTTGCAGCAGGAAGGCATTCCATGGGTGGAATGAAGGTGTTTCCATGCACCACCCATCGATTTTTGCACATTCCCAGATTTACAAAGCGCTGTAACCCTGGAAATGCGCCAAATACGTATGCTTTCCGAACCCAGGCGTAATGAGGAGAAATATCTTTTCTACGTGTGATGCACAAATGCCTTTAAGGATTTTTTTGTGCAGAAAGGTGTCCTTTCTTTCCTGCACAAAAAAACATGCTCGCTAGACATGCACAAGGGTGTCTGCATTGGCGCTAGGCTGCACACAGTGTGCCAGCACAAGAACACAGCAGAAATGCGACATTTCTTTGTAAATATGGTGGATTTCTGATATGTCCCTTTCACGTAACGAAGTGCAGCAAATTGCCTTGCAATGCTGTATTGCTTTAAATATTAGTAAATCTGCCCCTGAATTGTCTATACGTAACTTTGCATGGTAATACAGAGAGATTAGATCGTCTTGTCTCCAACATTGTGCCAAACATCCACAAAGTGCTTGGCTTGATCGTCGAATTCACTTGTGTAGCACTGAACAGCCCATGCTTGTCAAGCTTACTGTGACGATTTTACCATCTCTTTAGATACCTCTCTACCATGTCGACAACAATTTAATGCGTGTTGTCTTAAAAGACATTAAATGAGATTTAAACGCGATTGGGGCCAGTTGATTTTTTCATAATGTACTAATCTTTAGCAACAATGGCCATGTTGGCGTTGGACGATTACTATGGAAATAGCCGTATATAGACGTTTCTGAATGCTTACATTTGCGCACTAACCATTATGTGGGTTTAACACATTGTAAATATGTTTATTATTTTTGTTGGTGATCCATACAAACACTGCATGCTTTTGTGACACCATATCCCGGCATATAAATGTGGTTGTTGTGCTATAAATGTGGTTGTTGTGCCTGGTGTTTAGCTTAGAAATGTAACTTGGTAGCACACTGCACAGAAAAATCACACTGTAAATGATATGTTAAAATCACAGACATTTACCCTGAGCAGCGCCTTGCACCAGGTGGTTCAGTGAAGATGGTGGACGTTGTAGAAGGAACAATGTTTTGATGAACTGGAGCAAGTCCCCCAAACATAATATCCCCTTCCTGGTAGTAAACCTGAATGTTGGGTGACATGAGCTGGCAGCCTGGTGATGATGGGGTTATGCCAGCAAGCGCAGAACAGAAGATCCGCATGTGAAGCCACAAGGCAAGTGTTAGAAATGGGGTTTTTGGTTGGCAGTTAGGTTGCCCTCTGTCCAAGCAAGAACCCTCACTCTAGTCAGGGTAAGTGACACACAATCCAAAATCAGCCTGTGCTCACCCTCCGGTAGCTTGGCACGAGCAGTCAGGCTTAACTTAGAAGGCAATGTGTAAAGCATTTGTGCAATAAATCATACAACACCATAGTATAACACCACAAAAATACACCACACAGTGTTTAGAAAAATATAGAATATTTATCGGGGTACTTGTAGGTCAAAACTATCAAAGTTGCAATACGAATTTGTAAAGATATCACTGAAAAGTGATATTAAGTGTCTTTAAGTCTTTAAGAAGCAATAAAGTGTCTTTCAAGCACAGAGTACCTGGTTTCTGGTGGGAAATCTCCTCAGAGGGCCACAGGAGAAGAGATGCGTGGAAAAAGGGGTGTGTGCGTCGATTTCCGCTCAGCACACACAGACTTGCGTCGTTCTTTTCCACGCGGGGAAGTCGGGCGTCGTTTTCCGGCGCGCAGACAGTCTCTTTTTGTGGATCGCGGGGATTACCAGATGTCCCGGGTCTGTGCGTGGATTCTCCTGCTTATTTTCCGGCTGCGCGTCGTTCTGCGGGGCGGTGCGTCGAAGTTTCGATCTCACGGTAGGCGTTGCGTCGATTTCTCCTTGGAAGTCGGGCGGTGTTGTCCTTGCGAGGCCGTGCGTCGAAATTTTGGTCTCACGGCAGGCGTCGCGTCGATTTCTCCTTGGAAGTCGGGCGGCGTTGTCCTTGCGAGGCCGTGCGTCAAAGTTTCGCACTCACGGTAGGCGTCGCGTCGATTTCTCCTTGGAAGTCGGGCGGCTTTGTCCTTGCGAGGTTGTGCGTCGAAGTCTCGATCGTCCCGAGGGCGTCGCGTGGATCAGCGTCGGTGTGCGGCGTTTTTCTCGCCGCGAAACAAGCTGTGCGTCGAAATTTTCGGCGCACGGAGCGTCCACGTGAAAGGCAGAAGTCTTTTTGGTCCTGAGACTTCAAGGAACAGGAGGCAAGCTCTATCCAAGCCCTTGGAGAGCACTTTCACAGCCAGACAAGAGTTCAGCAAGGCAGCAGGGCAACAGCAAGACAGCAGTCCTTTGGAGAAAGCAGACAGGTGAGTCCTTTGAGCAGCCAGGCAGTTCTTCTTGGCAGGATGTAGTTTCTGGTTCCGGTTTCTTCTCCAGCAAGTGTCTGATGAGGTAGGGCAGAGGCCCTGTTTTATACTAAGTTGTGCCTTTGAAGTGGGGGTGATTTCAAGGAGTCTCTAAGAAATGCACCAAGTTCCCTTTCAGCTCAATCCTGTCTGCCAGAGTCCCAGTAGGGGGTGTGGCAGTCCTTTGTGTGAGGGCAGGCCCTCCACCCTCCCAGCCCAGGAAGACCCATTCAAAATGCAGATGTATGCAAGTGAGGCTGAGTACCCTGTGTTTGGGGTGTGTCTGAGTGAATGCACAAGGAGCTGTCAACTAAACCTAGCCAGACGTGGATTGAAGGGCACAACAAGATTTTAGTGCAAAGAAATGCTCACTTTCTAAAAGTGGCATTTCTAGAATAGTAATATTAAATCCGACTTCACCAGTCAGCAGGATTTTGTATTACCATTCTGGCCATACTAAATATGACCTTCCTGCTCCTTTCAGATCAGCAGCTGCCACTTCAACAGTGTATGAGGGCAGCCCCAATGTTAGCCTATGAAGGGAGCAGGCCTCACAGTAATGTAAAAACGAATTTAGGAGTTTTACACTACCAGGACATATAACTACACAGGTACATGTCCTGCCTTTTACCTACACAGCACCCTGCTCTAGGGGTTACCTAGGGCACACATTAGGGATGACTTATATGTAGAAAAAGGGGAGTTCTAGGCTTGGCAAGTACTTTTAAATGCCAAGTCGAAGTGGCAGTGAAACTGCACACACAGGCTTTGCAATGGCAGGCCTGAGACAAGGTTAAGGGGCTACTGAGGTGGGTGGCACAACCAGTGCTGCAGGCCCACTAGTAGCATTTAATCTACATGCCCTAGGCACAGGTAGTGCACTCTACTAGGGACTTACAGGTAAATTAAATAGTCAATCATGGATAAACCAATCAATAGTACAATTTACACAGAGAGCATATGCACTTTAGCACTGGTTAGCAGTGGTAAAGTGCTCAGAGGTCAAAAGCCAACAACAACAGGTCAGAAAAAATAGGAGGAAGGAGGCAAAAAGTTTGGGGATGTCCCTGTCAAAAAGCCAGGTCCAACAGCAAGGATTAGAGTCATCTTCTCCCACTGCAGAGCAGTGAACAGAGTACCTGCTGAAAGAACAGAAGGAATGGAGGGGTGTGATCATTGGATTGATGGATAGGTGGATTTATAAGTGTGTGCGTTAAGGGAGTTAAAGCAGAAAAGCATATACATAACGGTGAACAGAAAGATAATGGAAAACCAAAGTATAAAAAGTAACCTTGTACTTCCAATATATCAATTGTGAATTTTAATATTTTATGGGTGTTATATGGCTGTGTGGCTAAGGAAGCTTTCTTCTCAAGGGCACTGAGACTGTGCTTTCTAATCCATTGTAATAGTTTGCTTAAACAAACTTGTTTAGAGTAAGTTAATCGAATTGTAGGGCTAACTTCTCATGCCCCGTTCCTTCTCTCTATTTATATATAATCACAACAATATAGCTATAGTGCAGCCACACTTTCCATTGAAAAAAACATGTATTAATTTGCCTATAACTTTGTTCTCCATGGATAGATCTACACCTAATTGTGCATTCGTTTAGCGAATGCAGCTAAAGTCTGGTAAGCCAACTTTTCTGTAGTTCCATGCAGAGGTTAAAAATATGTATTTTTCCCAATTTCGTTTTCATAGGAAGCTTTGCTGATGCATTCAGCAAAAACATATGCACGGAATTTTACTTATTTTGACATTAATGTACAACTTTACTCAGAATCTTGCTTGGTTTCATTGCGTGAGTCGAAGGTTGTCTGGTGCCAGAGCCTGTGAAAACTCTGCTCTCTATGGCATCTGACATTCCGTATTCCAAAGCTGCACAAGGCAGCACGGGTGTGAAGGGGGAGGGCACGTGAAACTTGCAGGGGGCATGGCATGAGATAAATGAGTGATCATGGGATGGAGGAGGTGAGGGTGGCGGGTTCTTGCACAGGAGTCAAGGGGACGAGGAGCATAGGTGGGTGTTTTTGAGAAAGTAGTATTTTAAAAAGTTGTCAGGTGGGCTTCCAATGGTTTGTACATCTTGAAAGTTGAAAAGGTATTTTTTTGGGTTTCCTTATAACTAGAGCACAATTTGGCAAATATGAATTAATTGATGAGATAGTTCTGACCTGGCTATGAGTAACACAGTACAGAGTGGTAAGTTTATTTGTGAACCCGATTGTACCAGAAGTTACCTTGTTGAATCCAATTTGCCAGTATTAAAACCACAAGGACTTCCCAGTCCTGTGTGGTTTAATGCCTACATTTACCACTTGCTCTGAGCAGGTTTTAATTGTTTGTGGGGCACAGTATGGGACAGGGTGGGTGAGCGAGGAGTGGGGGGTAGGGAACAGAAGTGCAGACCGGGTCTTTCGGAGGGAAGCATTGAATGCTCAAAGGACAATGCTTAGCTGCTGCTGCAGCTACATCCTTTGGTGATTTTATTGAGTCTGATTTTGAAATACCCTGAAAAATTGGGTCTGAGTCCAGTCGTGATTTACTGTTCTGATCTTGTTCAAATTTCATGTATTTATTCCATGTACTAACAGGAGATGACATCACTTGTTCAGGACAGTTTTGGATACATTTGTGAATTCCTTGTTCTTATTCTGAATTTCCCTGTGCCAACACGGCATTACATGTTCCAGTGCCTGTTGGGCACAGCCTGCTCTTGGTATCAGAATGTCAGTTCTAGATTTCTGAAGCACTGTTCATCACTCCTTGTCATCTATATGGCTCTGTGCTCTAGTGCTATTATACTATCTGTTTTCAGTCTCTGTCTCCTGTTCTTTTATATTGTCTGGTTTCCAGCTCTTGACTGTTGTATTTCTTGTACTTTGGCTTGGTCTACTTTCTGAACATGCAAGAGAAATATTTCTGTTGTTGTGCACAGGACCTTTGGAGGCCTGCCTATCTCAGTGATTCGTCCAGCTCAGTCTACCTTGCATTTAGTTCATCAGTCTGTCTAACAGCTGTCCCAAAATATCACTTCGCTGTATGATTATTCTTAAGAGCAATCTACTGGTGTCACACCAAAGGGCTTTCCCTAAGCTACTAAAAGACCCCCTTGTCCTCCATCAGTACACAGTACGTTGACCAAACCATGATATTGTGTACACTTGTTTGTCTCCTGTCTCTCTATTTGTCTCTTCTTACACGCAAACCTGTCCTCTAGCCCTGTGACCACAGAGTATTAATTTAAGCAGCCTGGTATTTACATTGTCCTGTCATCTTGTGAAGTATTACCTCTGGAATCACCCGCACCTTTGCTCCCTGACAATCCGTCTCTCACTCACGAGATGCCCAGCTGGGAATGGAATAATTACCACCGGGGATCAGAATTTTAAAAGATGTGATAATTATCTTCTATTCAAATTCTTCAGTTTGCAATGGGGTTTTCAATGAGGATTTTGGTGTTTTGTTTATCAAAATCTGCATACACCTGTATTTACTGTCCATGTGTCCCTCATGAAAATTGGCAAATTTACCCTGCCAAAATTTACCTCATAACAATTGCATGGAGTCTGGTAATTATCAAACAACTTGTAATGAGCAACTCGTAATGAGGTCCTTAAAATTCTTACTTTACTTTAGAATTTTTGAATTCATGCAAATTCATCAAGGAGGGGCATAAGTAGGGAGGTTCAAACACTGTTCATTTGCCAATACATTTAACATAATTTGAAGACATTTTGGCAGACACTTAGTGGGTAACTTTGGCATGGTTTGATGAATGTCCAAAACCACAAACAAACCATACCCCTGTCAACAGCACCCAGCACTGTACTCAATCACAATCACACAGGCAAGCCATCCACTCACACACACCAAACATCACCCACACAACGTGCAACACTCTCATGTTTGCTCCTAAACACCTGTTCACTCAAACTGTGGAAATATGGAACCTACTGCAATTCCTCACCACCACCAGCTGCATGGAACACATGGAACACCTTATATTCAAGACACACATCACAGCCAACTTCTCCCTTGGCAGAACACTTATAGAGAGGCCAACATGGCCCAACACCATTTTCGCCAGTGACAACACAGACTTCGTCAAAGCCCATGCTATCGATGCCTGCACCTTCATCCTTCTTGGATACTATAACTTAAGACCACACAGACCGAAACTTTATGGCCCTTTTAGAAAACTGTGCAAATCTTGGCCTCACCAGCATGTTTCTGAACCCACCCACACCAGCAGGTAACCTAGTGGACCCAATTTTATCCTAAATCTGCAACATCACAGTTGGCTAGCCAGCAACAGTGACCTGGCCAGATTAATCAGAAGCACCTGCTACAGCTGAAAACGCACCACAGAAGAGTAGAGGACTTCCACCCACTATGCGCAACGGCCCAAGCCCACCAGCCCACCAACAACTTACCTAAAGCCATTAAGAACCTCAACAGCTAGATCACCTCATGCGCCAACAGCTTGGCTTCCCTCAAACAGAAACCAACAGCAGGAGGCTGACCATAGGCCAGCAGGTACACAGAAGAACTCAAGCTGATGATTTGGCACTACCAAGACACCATAGATAAAGAAATATTTAAATTAGCTCAAAGACACTACCATGAGAAGATACAGAACACCAAGCACAGAGCTCTTGCATATCACATCAAGACTGGCACTATCAGCAGCAAAGAAATCTTTACCATCATCAAAGATTTCACAACACCTCCTTCTGCTTCTAGCAACATTAGCCCTGCAGAAGGTTTTTCAAACAGATCCCTGAATTCTTTTACAACAAAATCACCTCTATATACACCATCTTTGACCCTCAACTAGATCCCGTCACTGCTGCAAGTCAACTGCCCATCATGGCCAAAGAAAAAAACTTGACCTTGTTGCCCTCAACCATCATAGAGATTCCCATCTGACCTTGTCCCCACCATGCCTTCACCAAAACTCCTATCAATCAGCGAAACACTAACACCAATCCTTACCATCTCCAAGCACTCAGCCACATTCCCAGACACCTGGAAATATGCCATTTTCATGCCCCTGATCAAGAAACCATTATGGGTGGGTGGAGCTCATGGAGTTCAACTATGCAGAATGCCCTGGAGTTGGTTTACAACTCCGTGGAATTACGTGGAGTTCCACGAGCGGCAGAGTGCCCACTGCCCTAGCCTGAATTTGCCCGATCTCGGAAACGCTAAGCAGGGTCGGCTCTGCTTAGCGCTTCTGAAATCGGGCGCATTCAGGCCAGAGCAGGCGGCAGCGAAAGCTGCCATTGTCAGGCCTTTTCTGCACTGGCCTGCCCCGTGTGCAGTCAGTGAGCGCACACAGTTCAAGCCGGTGCACAGTTTATTTAGTGCTTCATGCCCCTTGGAGGTGTTGAAGCACTTTACTCAAGGCAGCACACTACTCCAGAACCCAAGGTTAGTGATTAATCCAGTGATTATTGGCTGTTGTTTGTTATTGAACATAGTCTTGTGCTCTGAAGAAGACCATTACATGCATCTACTCCAGGGTCTGTGTGGTAGATCAAATAAGTATTCATTAGGTGGGGGGTATGGGAGTCATGCAGAGGGTTGGTGGGGTTAGTAGATGAGCTAGAGTAGATAAGTTAAGTCTAAAGTGCACAATATGACTTTTAAAGGGTAGGTTATGATCTTTGAGATAAAGTGTGGGCAGCCTGCAGGAATATAATAATGAAAATGTATGCAAACATGCACATAACTTAAAACAGGCGGTACATGGAGCATTGAGGCATGCAAAGCATGGAATATAAGATGAGGGTAACTCAAAAGCAAGAGTTTTAGGAATATAGAGTTAACTTTAGTATGCAGTCTGAGAATGCAAAACTGTAGAAAGAAACATCATTATTTGCATGTGAGGTAGGGCTATATTAGATACTTTTGCTAGACCTAGAATCAGGCAAACATTCTGTCTACTGGAAGGCTACTGCTAGGTCACCGTTTCAGAAAGGGCAGCTGATCAGCTCAGGGGTTAGACGCATAAAGTAATGGCTAGGTGCATTATGTAGGGAAATATCCAGAGCATTAGGATGTGCTCGAATTAAGCAGTAACAACATGCCAAAGCAATATGAGAGAACACAAGAGAATACACATGTTAGGCAGTGCAAAGATATAACACAAACATCAAAAAAGAGATTCTGCCAGTCTGTCTTTTGATATTTACCCGTTAAGTTTGCTGCACAGCAATATTTATCAAAGCAAAGTGAAATCCATTTCATGCCCAAATTTAGCATAGCACAGGATGGGGGTAAGGATAGCTTCACAGACAGTGGAAGTGTATGGCCTGTATTTCTAGCTGGAGAGAGGAGACATCCACATTGAAGGGAAGAGAGGGAGACCAGGCTACCTTTAGAAATTCCAAGAGGACTTTTGTTTAATAAAGAGATATAAATTAGTTTTCTTGAGCACTGGCATTTGGAGGATGACGGGGTAAGTGGTGGGACTGCAGTTTCTGTTTTTCAAGGACAGGACGTTTCTAGGCCAAGCATGTCTTTTATTTGCCACTGATTGCTGCTTCAGAAGGTTCTCATACTTCATTGTGCCCATGTTGTGGGCTCTCTAGCTTGAAGTCCACCCGAGCGTTTCCTGCTGTGAAAAACATACTCTCCCCACTAACTTGCATTTGTTAGCAACTTGCACATTCACAAAGTAAATAAAGTTGCAAATTCACAATCAAATGAGAAATTACAGGGTAGACCTATTCCATTCTCTCTATCCTCAGCTATGTGACATGATCACAAATCACAAGGGCACATCTCCTTACTAAATAAGTACCATGTGTTACTTCTTTGAACATATTTAGGGGATAAACTACGCACAAGCATTATCGCTAGCACACACTAAAAATGCAGCACAAACACACATCTATTTTCTCTTGAGATCTCACACACATATGAACTCACACCTGTAAGTACCATAGAAAAGCTCAACCTCAAAAACTTCCGACCGATCTCTCTCCTCCCTTTTCCAGCAAAAGTCCTCGAGAAGATCGCCAACACACAGCTCGCCCACTTCCTCGAAGACAACTCCATCCTAGACCCCTCTCAATCCGGTTTAAGACGAAACCACAGCACCGAGACTGCTCTCCTCGCCGCCACAGATGACATCAGAACCCAAATGGACAACGGCGAAACCTCGGCCCTCATCCTCCTCGACCTATCAGCCGCTTTTGACACAGTCTGCCACCGCACCCTACTGACCCGCCTCCATGAAGCCGGCATCCAGGATAAAGCCCTCAACTGGATCTCATCCTTCCTCTCCGACAGAACCCAGAGAGTCCGACTCTCCCCTTTCCGCTCCAAAGCCACCAACCTCATCTGCGGCGTCCCCCAAGGATCCTCCCTCAGCCCTACGTTGTTCAACGTCTACATGGCCCCCCTCGCCAAACTGGCCCGCCAACATCACCTCAGCATCATCTCCTACGCCGACGACACCCATCTCGTCCTCTCCCTGACCAAAGACCCACTCACCGCCAAAACCAACCTCCACGAGGGACTAAAAGCCATCGCCGAGGGGATGAACGACAGCCGCCTGAAGCTCAACTCCGACAAGACGGAAGTCCTCATCCTCGGGCGCACCCCTTCGGCCTGGAACGACTCCTGGTGGCCCACCGATTTCGGACCCCCACCCACCCCAGCCAGCCACGCAAGAAACCTCGGCTTCATCCTGGACTCAGCCCTCACCATGTCCAAACAGGTCAGCGCCGTCTCCTCTTCCTGCTTCAACACCCTTCGAATGCTCCGCAGAATTTTCAAGTGGATCCCAACAGGAACCAGAAAGACGGTGACCCAAGCCCTCGTCAGTAGCAGACTTGACTACGGCAACGCACTCTACACAGGCATCCCAACAAAAGACATCAAACGACTCCAGCGTATCCAAAATGCATCCGCCCGCCTGATCCTTGACATACCCCGCCGATGTCACATCTCCCCTCACCTGAAGGACCTCCACTGGCTCCCCGTGGACAAGAGGATCACCTTTAAACTCCTCACCCACGCTCACAAGGCTCTACACAACACCGGACCTACCTACCTCAACTCCAGACTCAACTTTTACGCCCCCACTCGTCAACTCCGCTCTGCCAACCTTGCCCTCGCCATCGTCCCCAAGATTCAGCGCAAGACCGCCGGCGGCAGATCCTTCTCCTTCCTCGCCGCCAAGACCTGGAACTCTCTCCCCACCTCACTGCGCCAGACCCAGGACCTCCTCGCCTTCAGGAGACTCCTCAAGACCTGGCTCTTCGACCGCTAACAGCTCACCCA
Organism: Pleurodeles waltl; assembly: GCF_031143425.1. Taxonomy (NCBI): domain Eukaryota; kingdom Metazoa; phylum Chordata; class Amphibia; order Caudata; family Salamandridae; genus Pleurodeles; species Pleurodeles waltl. Next base: position 546,879,212 of record NC_090446.1, on the reverse strand, counting down.
CTCCCCCTCCCCCCCCCCCCAGCGCCTCGAAACCCTGACGGGTACATAGTGCGCTTTACAAATGTTATGATTGATTGATTGATTGAATTGATAATACAAACTATGCTTTACCTTCTGTCAATATATGATTTTGATTCATAGGAAGGTACCTCATAATATCAAGAACGGGTAAGGGACATCCCATGAGTCCAAGCTCCTGCTGCGGTTTTCTTCCCGCCTTTTTATGCCTGTGCTACGCATGAACCAGAACACTGCAAATCTCTGGAGACTTCAGGATGACGTTAACAATACACTACTGTCAGTCCCTTGTCAATTTATAATTGATAATATGGTAATTGCAAAATGAGTGGTTTGTTAAGAATAGCAATTGTTAGTGTGTAGCACAAATTATATTTTCTTAGCTTTGTGCTTTACTCCCTAGGTAGTGGTTGAATTGTATGTCAGTGAATATACTGATTATCAGGCATAAGCATTTCTTAGAGATCATATTTTGGTTGTAAGTAATATTAATGGATTTTACAAGCATTGAATGTTGCTTGCAGTAGAGAAGTGGACAATCAGTCAGGAAGGAAAATAACACTGATGTCCAGTCAGTGCTATTTCATGATTTAAAAAACAGGACTTTTAATCACTTAAGGGTGCAATAGCTCAGTCAAATTCGACAGCCCAGGGTCAAATACATTGTACCCAAAAAGGGGATAATCTGATGTTCCTTTTTGAAATGCAACACACTCATATTGTCTGCATTTCTGATTAATGGGGTCAGTTCAGATGGGTTCTGCAGCCATATCTTTCTTACCTTATTTTGGCAGATGCACTTGAGTGTGAGAAAGTTAGTGTGAGACTCATTGGTTGCACTGTTCAGTGTTGTGTGTTTGTGGTGGCGTGCTAGACATGTGAAGAATTTTAGACAGGCAGACCTTTCCATGTAGGTGCAATTAAGGCCAATAGAGACACTCACATCATGGGACACTCAAGCACACAGTTCTGGGCATGGTGCCATGTTGAAACGGTTGTAAAAAATGGCTCCCATGCATCACAACGCAAGCACACACATATGTCATGAAGCATGTATAAGCACGTCACAACATAGGAGGGTCATGGATAGCATCCAATAGAGTAGGAAGCATCCTTGCTGGCTTCCGCCTGGCGATCCCCAACCCACAGGAATCCTGTTCTGGCCAGTGGGCACCCCTGCTTCCCCCCAGCATTGATGAATAAGTGAACTCACCCAACCACTTCCATAATCGGGGCGAGTTCACAATTACAATGGTGCTGGGAGGTGGTGTGAAGCATGGGTGCAGAATCCGCAAGCACAACGAAATGGTGACAGCATGGGAGACCCGCTCCCTGTGAACCTAGTGATTACTCTTGTAACCTCCGACAGCTGCGAGGTGGCGCAAGTTGACTACTGGGAGGAGGCAAAGACCTGAGAATAGATAATCAGAACATCATGATTTTCTCGGACTTCACTAAAGCCATCCAAAAGCAGCATGCATCATATATGGAAGCTAAGCGATGACTTTGACAGCTGGGACTCAGATATGCAATGCTATTCCCAGCACGCTTGAGAGTAGTATCGCAAAAGGGCACACAATTTTTCCACATGCTCTAAGAGGTCTGGAACAAGCCCACCCTGGAACTAGTGGGGAAGCTCTGGGGGAGGAGGGGCCAAACTGCCAGCGACAAAGAGGAAGAGGCACAAGCATCTGCCTAGTGAGCTTGCTCCGTCAGAAGAGGAAGCGCAGAGAGCTCAACAACGAGCAGTGCACGAGGTGGCGGCAATTAGCGGGGGCAAATCTTGCCCTCCCTATTGACGAGGACTCCTGAAACTCAAGTACCTCCAGCGCTGAAAGCCTGCCTGGGCTGACAGATGACAACCTCCCAAAGATCACACCACATACTGTTGATGTCCTAATCTAGTTACACATATTGCAATGAAGAAAGGGCCTACCAGGTGGTATGCCTCCCATACTGCGACACAGCAACTGCTGCCCCATGATATTTCATGGCTTGATTACATCATTCACAGGAGGGGAACTTAGTAAGGAAGGGGTCCGTGCCTGACCATACACCATCACAAACATGCTTGCACAAGACCAGCCATCTGTGTATGGCCCAGTCTTCCTAAATGGCAATATGGGTGGTTACTTCGACCCTTAGTGGTGCTTGGGGGAAGGACCGGCTGGGACCAGAGCCATAGGTGGTGGCCGGCTTGGGTTGGACATGAAGCGGACGCTCCCACTGTTAGTCAATTGCTTGTTCAACATATTATTTGGATGAGAGGGGAAATCCTGCTTGTCCTGGGGAGGGGGAGTTCAAGGTTTTTTTTGTGATTTGCTGTTGGAGAAGATATGTTGTGGTGCATTTGTGGAGTATTTGTTTCTTATGACATGGGTGACGGAGCGGGACACTAAGAGGGGCAGCCACCAAATGCGAATAGGTCACTTTCACACCATGATCCCATGGTGACCCCTATAAACTATAAAATTATCACTTGGAACATCTGAGAGATATGCTCTATGACCAAGACATACAAGGTCTACTCATATCTACAACGCAGGGAAGTGCAGGAAAGGTACTTAACTGCAGCAGAAGGGTTTGCCTTACTGTACAGATGGAGAGGGCGGCTCCACTATACGACAGATTCGGCCTATGCGAGCAGTGTCCTAATTTGAATTGGAGCAGCATACTGGTCATATTGTGGACCATGCAGGACACTACATGCTGGTAACAGAATGACTAGATGGGCGCAATATCTTATTGGGCAGCATTTATAGCCCGAATGTTGGCTAGCTGGAGTTCTTCTAAGAGCTTTCCCATAAACTTGCCCCGCTTAATGGGTTTGGTCTCATTGGGCAGCGATTACAACTGGGTTGCGGACCTGGAACTGGACCGCTCCCATCCCCCCTTATGGGAGAGGCCTGCCACGCGCATATCGCAGGTGTTTGTGAGCTAGCAGCAGGGGTGGGCTCTGCTCAACTCCTGGAGACAGCAGCACCTACAGGAGCATCACTACTCATTCTTTACCAGCCTCCACAATCTATACATGCACCCGGGCGCCATTTTCTGCACCCCCAATGTGCATTCACTTGTGGCCAGTACTGAATACTTGTCCCGCACCATCTCTGATCACAATCCACTGTTGATGGGACTGCAGTGGGAGAGAAGGCGTCCCGAGATCCCTGCATTGGAACCTGCGCCCGGACTTCTTAGATGATCAAGTCTTTAAATACACAGTCAGAACAAATATAATGCAATATATTAAGGACAACACAGGCGCCGCAGGATCCCCATTATTACAATGGGATGCCTTCAAGGTGATGCTTAGGGCTCCCTGCATTTTGAGGCAGTAGGAATTTGATGGATGCTGCTCCAGGAGACCTTGGAGGCAGAGAAGACCCATAGGTTAATAGAAAAGCAGCGCCCAGGACACCTGAAGACCCAACCAGACTTCCTTGAGGCACGGGAATCGGTGGTGATGAAAGTGGAAAGGCTGCGATGCTTTGATTATGCAATTATATGATCCGAGTTCACGCTGAACATGACTGTACTGGTCCTCTCTTGGTATGGCTGGTGAACCCAGCCAAACGGGGGTTGGTTTTTGTGGAACTGATTGCCGACAGCGGAAGCAAACTATATCGTCAGGATGACATCAATAGGGAATTCAACGACTACTACGCTAAATTATACAGTGGGCCGTAGACCCCTCCGTGGTTCAACTGGCTGAATTTCTGGAGTCTCTGCCCCTAGCCACTCTCATATAAGAGGACTCAGATGCCCTTGGAGAGGCAATCACCCTCCAAGAGGTCAAAGCAGCCATCAAAGCTATGGCCCAGAATAAAACACCCAGGATGGATGGGCTGCCTATTTAATTTAATTCTGCATACCCAGAGACATTGGCCCCTAAATTGGTGGACATGTATAATGCCGCCAAAAATGAAGGACTCCTTCTGCAGTCCACCCGGGAGGCTCTCATAGTCTCCCTGTTGAAGCCTGGGAAGGAGCCTCAAGACAAGAGGGCCTATAGGCTGCTCTCCATGTTGAAAGTAGATTATAAAATATTGAGTCGGATCTTAGCCATGCAACACTTGCCACATATGTCAACCCTTATCTGCCGTGACCAGGCTGGCTTTATCCCGAGCGCAACAGAGCCTATAACATCTGATGGTTGGGCACAATCCTGGGGGTTAATGCTCAGGAAGCGGGGAGAGCGTCAGTACTAGCAATTGATAACAAAAAAGCCTTTGACAGCCTGGAGTGGTAGTTCCTTTACAGCGTCATTGAACGGATGAGCCTAGGGGGAAGCTTCATAGTGTAGACACGCCTGCTCTACACTGGCCCGATGGCTAGAATCCACACTGCACGGTCAGTTTCAGAGAGGTGGGTGAGAGAGCGGGGACCAGACAAGTCTGCCCTCTCTCCTCATTGCTCTTTGCTTTGGCAGTGGAGCCCCTGGCATGCTAGGCCCGAACCGGTACCGTCTCTCAAGGCCTGAAAGCAGGAGGCCATAGCCATCACATAGAGCTCTATGCGGATTACCTGCTTTTGTTCCTCTGAGATGACTTGGATGCCCTGAGTGAGGGCCCTGACATGTTGGACTACTGTGGATCCCTGTTGGGGCTTAAAGTTAACTGGTGCAAGTCTTGCCTGTTCCCGATTCATGACTCGGGACAGCCCCCAGATGACTTAGACCCTCCGATATGGTAACCCGACTCCTTTCAATACCTGGGAGTCCGCATATACCACGATTCGGAAGACTTGCTAGAGGGAAACATAGGTAGATCGATTAAGTCTCTGAAGGCCAGAATGGCTTTGGGACATTAATAAGATTATTACCAGTTTTATTTGGGGCCTGGGCAGAAACAGAGTGGCTCTGACCATTGTTCAGTGCCCAGTGATGAAGGGAGAACTTGCAGTCCTGGATTTCGGAGCCTACTACCAGGTGGCACAGCTACAGTGGTTTACACAGTGGGTAGCCAACAGGCAGATGCCAGGCAGAGAAATTACACCATCGACCCCTGAGGCATTTCAGCTGACCTGAGCTCTGCTTGGCCTTCCCTTGCTTAGAGCTGAGGATACCATTGAGGGAGTGCTCCTGTCCTTTGAGCAACTGCACCTCAGATATGACCTGCCCCAGGCACATTTCCTATTCCACAGTGCGGTCACTGCAGCTATTTGCAAGCACTGGGGATCTGGTGTGGCAGAGCCACCGGAGGTCACTTACTATCAATACATACTGACAGCAGTGGGGACATACAGAGCAGTCACTTGCCTATGCAAGCACTACTGGGGGGATGTCCAGACTGCGCTGACTGCCCAGAAGGGCAAATGGGAGGATGACCTTGGCCTGGCCATAGGTGGGTGAGACTCGGAGAATATCCTGTATAACACTGCCAAAGTGATCAGGAATGCCAGGTTTAAGCTTATCAACTTTTTATAATGCACAGGGTATACCTTACCCCAGGGAAACTTAATAGATATTTTCTGCAGATGGAAACTGATTGCCCATGCTCTGGAGACGTAGGAGCAGAATTCTACCACATGTTCCGGAGCTACCCTGAACTAGTGACTTACTGGGGGAGCATCACAGATGTACGATCCACTAGCATAGAGTGTGAGGTCCCTTGTGCAACCCAACATTGTCTTCTGGGATGGTTCCCACACACAGTAAGACAAAAGTTACTAGCCGCTTCCAGGACCTGGTGTTCGTCCTTGCTAAGAGGGAGATCGTGAGGAATTGAAAGAATCCAAGAGGCCCTAGCTTACATGCATGGAAACAAGAGCTCAGGAAGTGGGCAGATTATGATGCAGAGGTGAGACTCAAGGATGAGAGAAGGGGGAAGTGCTCCATGGAGACAGCGCAAAGCCTGGGGAAGACTGGTAGATTCCCTGAGGGACCTACAGGATCTCCCACCTAGCTGAACTCCTCCTTCTGGTGAACTGCTGAGGGGGATCCAGGTGGATGAGCTCTGAGCAATCAGAGATAGCAATATCTGAGCATATTGATTTTTAGCACTAGATCAACCATGCAAGGGTTATAATAGGTCTGTCCTGTCGCTGAATACCACTTGATGCACCACAGAGGGGTGAGGGAGAAGGGGGTTCAGGGAGCATGTTAAATGCGGATTCAAGATGGAGTGCTACATAATGCAAAGACTGTTGGATATGTCACAACAAAAATGTATGCTACTCCCAATGCCATGGCTACCAGGCAGAATAGGTGAATAATCTGGTTATGTTTCATGTGTTTTAGATTCCAAAAGGCATTGATAACACAATTGTATTGCTACTGAACTGAATGTTCAGACCTTTTTAACAATGCAAGAAAGTTTGTTTAAAAAAATAAGCACGTCACAACATGCTATACATGAAATACATGCATCATTACACATGAACGTTGGTGGTTATTTTGAGATGGGTTTTAAAAAACCCACTGCAAGTTTTTCTATGAACAAAGCCAATAACTAAGCCTACTGGTGAATGCTTGTTAATTTTTCCAGCTGCCAGTGAATGCTTTCATGTGTCTTGGATAGTGAACAATGATTTTTAGCATCAACTATATTAGGCAATTTGTTGTATATCCTTTACGGAATGGAAAAATAATACATGAAAAAATAAAGGTGACAGGAAATCACTTCCTATGGAACGCTCTCATTATGGGGCACTCAAGGACACAGTTCTGGGGCATGGTGACATGCCAGCCTGGTCAGGGCAAAGGGAGGTGCCCTGTCTTCGATTGTCTATGCAGTGGTGATGCAACAGTTGTGGTTTTGTTGAGTTGCAGACAGTAGGAAAAGGCAAGATAGGACCCATAGATAGCACCATAATCCATCCTAGTAGGCCCCAATGCTGACTTCACTCTACTAGAACCAGATTTTGCAAATCTCTGAACCAAAATAGTTTGAGGATTTATGAAGCTTTTTGCTGATGAGATTACTAAAAAATGTACCCCCATACTCCTTCAATGAAACATTCTTTTAGGGTCATAACCCACTCAGAAGGGTGCTCAATCTGAAGAATCTCTTGCATTGCTTTACATGAACATATGAACCTCACTTTTATATTATCACCCTTAAATAACTGATTAAACAGCAATAAATCATTAAAGCAAATACCTAATCCCTCATAATCCTGAAGTTTCTGCTCCTCACCCTTCTGCACTTTCCTCCTCACCTCCGGCCAGTAGAACCAGACTAGTACAGGGACGTTCATGCACAGTGGCATAACGTGACATTTTGGCTGTGACCCAGGTAACACTTAACAGTCGACCACTGCCTATTCTTAAAAACTGACATTTACACTTTTACATTTTTTAAACTCATTTCATTTTCTTTAAGGAAAATGGGTTGCATCTCAAACAAAATTGCTTCAGCAGGCCACCATCCCCATGATGGCTGCCATTCCTAGTGGGTTGTAATGTACAACCTACCTCATTAATATTCATGAAGTAGGCAGAGTTGAGACCCATTGGGATTTGGTAATTTGCAAAATGACCTTTTGGTACATATGTTGGTTCACAAATTACCACACTGGTCAAAAACTGTAACCAGTATTTTGCAACCTCTTCTCAGCACATCTGGCCCATACTTCTTTGTGGTTTTGTTTCTAAATATTATTAATATAATTGCTGTATCTAAAAGTATACTTAATTGGGTTGGGTACTTTAAAGCTTAACGCAGATGTGTAGCTTCTTAATTTTATTTGTACAGGATGGTCATAGATGCATCTTGCTAGTCTTTTAAAAAGCGAAGGAAATTATTACAAAAATGGTCAGAATGGTCTGTTGGAAAGCTGGCTGTTACTGCAAGAAAGTATGTGGTTGATTTGGACAGTTTTGCTGTGGCATGGCTTTGCCTATATGCTACTAGTTTTTTATCTGAAACATGAGGAGAACGTACGGTAAGCCAAAAAGATTAAAAAGCATTGTGACATCTGAGGAGAAGGTGAGTGCAGCCAGTGTTTCTTCAGGAGACATATCTTGATGTCTGTGAAAGAGATAAAGTGAAAATAGAAATTTTAAGGTTTTTCTACCAGGTTCTCTATATTTTCCTGTGCTAACTGTACTTATCCTGCAAGTGACAATGGATGTTCTAACACTCGCCTCAGTGAGTGTTGATGCTCCCAATACCGAACCAGTCTAATTTGTGCACAAAGTGGCTCATTCGTAGTTACTCCTCGCGAGTCCAGATTTGGTGGCTAGATTCGGTGGAGCTTTCAAGTGTTTTAATGGTGCAAAGTTCGACAGGTTGCCTTTCCCTTTATCAACTACTGTTGGTGCTCAAAAACAGAGTGAGAAAGAAAGATTGGCTGACTAATTCGGGCAAGAGAAATTCTTGAGGTAATTTATTCTAATAATTAATAATCATTTTACTTGCTAGTACTAAGTTCTATTCTAGGCTTCATAATCCCTACATAAAACAATGTCAAACCACAATCCACTTCTGCTGTCACTATATTTGGGTAGTCATGTTTCACGGACATCAGCCTAGACATTGCAACCTTAGTTACTGCTACAACCAGCATATCGGATAATGTTGATGAAGTCATAGATCATTATTCAAAGGACATTGAAGGCTTAGTAGGAACTTTTAGAACTGCATAGGAGATTTTTAAAGTGTCAATTAGTATGTAAGAACCATCAAGGGTGTGAGGGCCACATTGATGAAACAATTATAAACTGGAGAAACTGTATTGAGTAAATTGGAAAGTGATAATGCAGTTACTGGGACGTCTGAAACAACATTTTGTCAAGCTCAAAATCACTTTTCGCAAGGATAGGTTGATGTTAAAATGCTTGGCGTTTAAAACTTACACTAATAAAATACACAATGAAGAGGGCAAGGTCTGGCTAATATACTTATGGCAGAGGCTACTAGGCAAAAACTAACAGTAGTTAACATTGAACATATACATTTACTAAATATTCAAACAGGTATAAATGATTTATTTAGGGATACCACAGAGTCCTACATGCTCAACCCCAGGTCCATAACTATTTACTTGTGTGATTGTCACTCACAAGGGAACAATCACAATAACTGTAACTGCCCATTACAGAATATGAGATAGGGAAGTAATAAGGATTAGAGACAGTTGCGGCTGGTGACTTGAAAAAGTGGCGGCGGGTGGAAGAAAACAAAAATAAACAATTTAAAAAAAATAAACTTACCTGAATGTCGCCGCCGATCTCCGCTGCACTGGAGGCACAGGCTCCCAGCCTGCTCTGCGCCAATCATGACGCTGCTCAGAGTAGCGTTATGATTGGCTAGAGTGTCCCGGCTGGGTGACCCAGCGCACACTGGGAGCCTGTGCAGGCTCCCTCCAACTTGGCAACACAGTGCCGGGTTGGAGAGAGCCTTGTGAGCAAGAGTGTTTGGCCGTCCTGAGATGGCCGGCATAACATACATGCGCACTAAGGGGAGTGCTCTGTGCACTCCCCTCACTGCTCGTCACCCCATGGCCCATCCCTTTTGAAATAACAGGATAATAAACATTGTTTATTATCTTTTTATTTTTAAAGGTTTGCAGCTCCTGCTGTTGCATGCAGGGGGCGATGTTCCTCTGCCCAAGCGGAGGATTCGCCCCTGGTTAGAGAAAGAATTAAGATTCCCGGGTCTGAGGGCCTTCCTAATGAGTTTTACAAGATGTTTAGTCCTCAAATATATCCTAAATTGTAAACACGATCTACTCCATCAAGAGACATAGGTGAGCTCCCAAAATCAATACGAGGCAATAATAGTTGTGCTTTCTAAATCCAGAAAGGATAAATGATATATGGGTTTATATGACACCTTTAAATGCCAAATCCGGCTAAAAAATGCTAAGTAAGATAACAAATACAGTATTTAAGATGTTGATGTCATTAGTTCACACTAACCAGAAAGGGTTTGTCCCTGGGCGTAGCACTACTCTCAATCTTAGACTCGTATTTTTTCTGTTGGTGACTGACTAGGGAATGTATCTGCTTGCAGCAGAGGCACCCTTAGACATAAAAAAGGTGTTTGATTTCCTGTATTGGGAATATCTCTCTGCTGCATGTTTTTTGTACCACAAATATGCTCCTTGGTTAGATTTCTTCATTCACCGCCTACAGCCAGGTCGGTAATGAAACTGTCTACTCTGGGACCTGAAGCATGCAGCTTTGTCTCATCTCATCAATCCTGTTTGGCCTGACTACCCAACCACTAGCATGCTAATCCACATGACATAGACTAGATAATGGGATAACTGTGTCAGGGATGCCACACATGATATCTCAGTATGCAGATGATATTCGACTATATATACATACACTTACAGATGTCTTCCTTCCATTATGTCTCCGTTGAAAGTTTTTACCTAAACCTCAACTCAAATGGTTATTTTGGAGTAATTTTCCTGCTTCCCTGTGTATCAACCATCAACTGTATCAGTAGAAGCAGGAAACCCTGTTCCTCACAAATGCGTGAGTACCATATTTAATTACTTAGGGATCAAGGTATGTCATGCTGAATTGGACATGATCTCAAGCAATATAAGGAAAGCCATGAGTGCAACAAGAATCTCAGTAAATGTTTGGAATAGTCCCATCCACCCTTATTAATTATGGGCCAAATTCATCTCTCCAAGATAGCTAATACTTCCCCCTGGTTGTATTATTTCACAGTCTCCAAGTATTACTGCATGAATCCTTCTTTACTGATTTACAGAAGATCCTGGCGAGATTGATTTGGAATTACCAAAGGCATGGAGGTCAAGGCACACTATGGGGAGATGAGCGTAGATGTGATAAAAAACGTATTATGCCTCATCTATTGAAAATAGCAAATTTTTGATGAAATGGGTAGGTAAACAGCAGAGGGGAAATGTCATCCTATTCTTCTGCTTTATCATTTTTGTGTTTGCCTGGATTTGCCAGGATGGCCCCATTTAGATGGTTTTAGCTAATCATTGGGAGAAATGCTGTTTCAATCCTGTATAGATCACTGTAGCAGGATATATCTCAATCTTTGACTACAGTATGAGAGGTGTGGGGAATGCATTCTGGTAGATAAATAGACAATGAGAACTGCAGTAGGAATACCACAATTGTAACAGATGTGTAAACATGCATGTTTCAGACTGATTTTGTGTACATCAATTTGATTTGAAAATCATACAGAATAAAATACAGATACAAATATTCAAAACTCATTGTGGCACAACAGAAGCCCTCTGCGCTGTGGCACGTTGAATGGAAACAGCAGTCGTAAACCAAATCCTCTCAGTTAACAATGATTGCAAAAAGGTGAGAGCAGCTCTACTTTATCAGAAGTTCACCTGTTTAAAAAAAGTAAAAGATAAAGTTTCCTCAATGATACATAAAATTTACAAAAATAAATTAAGTGTGATGTGCTTTGTGCAGACCAGACGTCACAGGAGCATGGAAGTAGATTGGTAAAATAGGAGCCCTGGAGGGGGTACATAGCTAAAAAGTGCACCGTGCTCAATCTAAGTCTTACTAGCAATACTATGTGATACTGGTTACTAGCCCCTGTTAAATACGGCTCGATGTCATTACAAGAAGAGATCTCAGCATATGCCTGAACAGTTGACTTTTCAGCCTCCCTCTGTGTACTTATTTGCATAAACCTTAATTAATCTCACTCAGGTGGTATAACAGTTTTAGCTCTGTGTCAGGGGCATGTCTCAAATGTTCGGCTACATATGCTGCATTTCTCCATTATGTTTGGGACTCTCTGGTTTGACCGCATATTGAGAAGCTCTGGTGAATGTGACTGACTAGATGACTATGTCCTCCCCTGAAATCCCCTGAGATTTTTCACATTAGGACTGTTTGACCACCCATAGCTAAGAAAGCATTGTTGAATAGAAATGTAATGGCCTGTAAAGCAAAACACACAATATCCATACATACTTGCGGAATTAATATTGTTTAATCCACAGCTTCTGAATTGTCAGATTTATTGTCCAGCTCATTAAAAATGGGGAATAGTGATCCATTGATATATGGAAAGTGATAATGATCACATTTAGTGGTGAGAACAATAATTCCCCCTTGAATGTGATATACTATACAATAACTGTTAAGTCACTACAAAAAATTGGTTATGTCAGGTATGCTACTCGAATAGATGACATGTACATCATTCTTCTAATTCCTGTGGTCAACCTGTTTACTGAATCACTGCAGGTGTCTAGTAGCAAGTAATATTATGTGGACACTTTAAGTCCAGGATGCTTAATTGACTCGAGTAGATATATTTACTTAGTTCATCTGTACATGTATTATTGTACAGGGTAAATGGAACTCTTTGACTTTTTTTCCGATGAGGGTGTTTAGAAATGTGTCCTACATCCATAAACTAGGTCTTTATCGTTATCTTTAATTATGTAAAAATCAATACAATGCCTTAAATGTTTAAGTCATGTAAGATCCACATTAGAGGCTACCACTATGAAACAAGTTGGATGGCAAAGGCCTATAGACTGAAGTATTGAAAATCTACCCAGCATTAAATGACCCAGAATTCCTTGAATACCTCTGTGGCATTCAACAAACCTTTGAAGCACTCCTAAATTTATTTACACAAAAAATTCTGATGATCTGCGACTAGATCACCACCAAACCTGATAGCTTGTGATTTCCTCTAATTTAACTCCACCAGTACTTGTATCCTAAGAAGTGAGCTTCAAGGTGCTGAAAGCAACCAGTATGATCAATGTAGGCAGCTTTCCAGTTACAATGTGTGTATCTTAAAACTTGTTTTCAACTCTGCCACCAGACTTCTGTATGTTAATCCTTTCTTCAACAGTCTTATCTAATGCTGTTGTGACTCTCTTCTTCAAACAATCTCAAGTGGATTACAAATATGAGTCAAACATTGTACTGATCAAATACCCCTCATTTCCAAACATGATACTTGAAAGAGAGGTCACTTTCCAACTGCAGGAATTCGAGGAGACCAAAATCATGTTCAATGATGTTCAATAATGATGTAGACAAGCAAATCAGTTTTAACAAATATGTATGTATATGGTATTTCTATAGCACTAACCTAGCCAAATATCAGAGGAGGCCTTCCCTAGGTGGAATCCAAGGCTTCCACACAACCTAGTGCTAACGAGTTATGATTAGCACGGGGCTGCTCAGCACTATGAAAATACACAATGGTGTCCTACAAGGATTTTCACTGTTCCGTACTTGCAACCTCTGATACAACTGAGGAAACTGGTCCGACTCATCTCAGATATAAAATAAGAAGTATTTATAGAATGCAGCCCCAGCGAGAGAGGGAAGAATGCTGCCTATCACATGGAAATACATTTTCTACCTTTGTCAGAGCATGTCTTTAGGAAGGTGTAAGCAGGGAGAACTGGACATTGAATTAGTTAGACCAGAAGACGGAAGAACGATCAGTACTTGTGTGCCTAGGAAATAATAAACATAGCAGGTTTTAAGGCTTTTTTGGAGTAAAGAAAGGATGGGGCTAGCCTGAAGGCAAAGGGAGTTTATTCTGTTGTCTTGGTGCACATGCAGAAAATAATGTATAATTTATTTGCAGACTTTGAAGTTCAGACTGATCAGGTGCGTTGGGCACTGTAGAAGATGACAAATAAGATGAAGATCTAATTATATTTGTTTTCGTGGAAGTCCTTGAATATCACAAAACAGGAACTGAAGATGATGTGTGCTGGTAAAAAGGGAGTGTGGAATTGTTTTAGAGTGGGGGTAAATATGTCTGGACTTTCCCAAATTGGTAATTAGAAAACAACTTTATGAAATATAGTCCTGAGTAGAGACACTGTAGAGTGTGGTGTTGGGCTGATAGTAGGGCACCTATCCTGGCAACATGTTATAGAATGAAGCCTAAAGTTCGATCACGACTAGTTCAACATCAACAAAGATTTATGTTCTCCTGAGCTGCCACCAATGGATAGGGTTGTTTTCTCTGTGCAGTCCATAAAAAAACAGGGTGGTCAGATTAGAGAGAGCTCTTCCAAGATCATGTTGTGAAAACCTTGCTGAATTCGAGAGGTTTGCATAAGCATATTGATGAAACTCAATGTCTTCTTGGCTGAGTACTACATGCAGGTGCCCGATGTAATGATAAAACAACACTGGGAAAATTATTGAACATTGTGGTATGCTGTGAGTCAGAGTGGTGGTCATCTAGATGAGTCCATTTGAAAAAATTGGTTCCTGTCAGAGTTGTAACAGTATCTGTTAACACACATGGGGGAGCAGAAAGGTGATCTGCGGTGTTAAAAGCTGAAAACTAATCAACTCAGATTTAAAACCCTTTATTTTCTATAAGATCTAGTTTCCTTTGTTCTGCTACCACCTAGTCAGTCTCTCTAGACCGACCGAGTCAGAAGCAGCTGTGCTCTGTACAAATGCTACTTGATTGATTGATTGATTAATTGACACTTGGTGAGGCCATAATGATGACCTCGTTCAAGAAAAACCCTTTGATCTCTGCAAATACCATCATCGTCTTCACTGATTAATCTGCATAATAAAAAGCTTGGCAAACATTTTGGGCAATAGGTAGATCTACTTTTGACTCCGCTGAACATCCCTTAATCCTGGCAGTAGTTGAAAGAATGGGTATGAGCAAAGTCATGGTGTAATGGATTATGCTTCTGTACACCTATCCCACAGCTAGGGGTAAAGTTAAGGGTTAACTATGTGCTCCAAGTAAAATCAGCAGAGGGACGCTGCAGGGCTGCCCTCTGTCACCCATACTGTTCACTTTGGCGATGGGGGTGCTTGAAAGCATGCTGAGGAAATATCACTATCACAGAAGAATAACGATTGGTACCACAGAAACCCTACTATAATTGCACACTGATGGCACATTATCACTGGCTAAAGAGCAGGAACAAAACATACATCCAATTATCAAAGAGACAGTCACGTTTGGGAAATTTAAATGTAATAAGTATGGCAAGTTTACACTGACTCCTTACCTGAGAAACCAAGCCCATTTGAACCAGATTACAACTAGAGCCAATTCCGTATCTGTGTATTCAGTACCTCTGGGAAATACAATTGGTGATGCATGAATATTGTGGGAAATGCATGGTCAAAATGACTGAAATGATTGAGAGATGGACTAAACTCCCAATGACTGCCCTAATGAAGATGATACTTCTACCAAGGCTCCTGTACTTGTTTCAAAACATTCCAATTATACTCACTAGATTTTTTTTTTATTAGCTCAAATCGTTGATGGCTAGACTAATGTGGGTAGAACGCTCACAATATCCTGGACTGAATTGCACCTTCCTTACGAGAAGGGAAACTACACAGCCCCAAATTTTAAACAGCCTTATTTTGTTGCACACGCACAGTTAACCCATTTATGGTTCTATAATGTCAGATAGGCCCTGCATCAAAACCTGGAGGCAGACTTAACCTCTCCAGTCCCAATATCCATGGCTTTAGTCCAGAAACAAAATAAAACAACAGAAGAAATGATTACAGTACTATCTGGGCATTGGATAGTCTTAGGGCACTGACCAGAATACAGGGAATGTAGTTGACGCTGATTCTGATAAATGACAACCTCAGTATTAAAATGACTACTGAGAAGGGTACTGGTATATAATTTGTCAAAGTTGCCTTTGGAATACAACCCTTTGGGCCTGCTTACGAAGCTGGCGGTCCGAGGACCGTCAGCCCCAAGGTGGCTGTCCGATCGCCACATTACAACATTGGCGGGCGGACTCACCTAAAGACCACCACCCTACCAAGATCATAGATCCCAATGGGGGACGGCAGTCAGACTTTCAACCAGCCATGACGCCGCTGAACTCAGCACCGCCTGGCTGATTACAACCCTACTTTCCACCAGTCTTTTCATGAAGGGGACCTGACATGAAAATGCTGGCAGAAAGCCAGTGTTGAGGGCCACAGGAGGGCCCCTGTACTGCTCATGCCCATGGCATGCCCCCCTGCCCAGCACGCTATAATGCGCACTGTCTGAACTGCAGACAGTGTGCATTTCGACGGTGCTGGAGTGTTAGGATATTGCCTCATGTCCGAAAACTGTTCCTGCCAGTCAGCCCAGCGGGAACATGTATTACAATGTTCCCGCCAGTCAGCCCAACGGGAACATTGTAATATTCCCGGGGGAAATGTCACCGCCATGGTGGTGGCGTCCTCCCAGTGAGTTTGGCAGTCCCGTGGTGGGACCGCCAAACTCATAATGAGGCTCTTTGTATTGTTTGGCGGCAGTACCTATGGTGCAGGCACGACTCTGCAAGATGGGCCTTCAATGTTGGGGGGCATCTATGAGACAGGCCAACATTTGCAGATGTAGGTAGAACTATAACGTTAGAAGAATTCTTGTATTTTAGAGTAAACAAATGTGCAGGGGATATTTCCAATATTTCTGGAAGAACCTAGGTCTCTGTGTACACTGGCAGAACCCCTCCCATCCCTAAGTCAAAAACGATTTATTCAGAGACCACTGAGCGCGATAGTGAAAGCTAGATAAAATTGCAACTAAAATACATTCATCCATAGGGCTGACTGTCTGTTCAGTGATTGTCCTTTGGAGTTTCGCAACAATACAAATCCAAATTGAGAAAATGAGAAAATAACGACATGTGAGTGCATTCGGAAGCTAACAAATTAATTGTACTTTCTTTTGATTGTTTTGAGGCGTACATTTTTTAACGTTTTATCTGTCGTCGTGACAGTTTTTATTCCTGTGCTTCATTAACGTTTACGCTGAGCTGCGAGTCATAATGGTAAATCTGATTAAAAAGATTAAAAGCAGTCAGGTACTTTGGCTTATCAAATTGCAAGGGGTAGCAGAATTGGTATCGGGTGACTTTTTATGGAAAAATGACTCAAACTTTACTGTTTGTGAAAGAGGCAGCTTTATTTGGAAAGAAGCAGAGCTCACACAACACCAACCTTCAATTTAGCTGCGCACTTTACAAGCCCTTGACATTGATCAAACAATAAACTCTAGCCCATCCCCCCACCTCTAAGCATTACTCACTCTTTAACACTCTGAGCTTTCATCTATAAACATTTAACCAGCCATCCTAACAATTTCACTTGTCATACTTCTTAATACAATCACTGCACTCACTTTCCTTCCAGCCTTTGAGCATCAGACACAGGTAGCCTCCCAAGTTGCTCCTAAGCTTCTCTGCTCACCACTACTTTTATCTGATCTCTCTGTTTTCCCCTTACTTCCAACGACAGCAACAATACATCACATAACTCCCCGTCCTTCCTGCTTCCGAATCGGCCACGATCTATGTGTCAGGGAGGAAGGTGTGTTAGCTGATGCAAAATCCCTTGTGCTCACGTTTGATTACAATAGGACATGGTGGTTGTACATGCTGGCATTTTAAACACTAAAGTAGCCCCAAATCTTCCCCAAGAACCGCGACGGTGGGTCCCTCTGCTCATGGCACCACTGTGGGAAAGAATGACTCCTGATGCTCCTGCTGTTTGCCGAAAAGGTTGCTTAATTTCTTACCACACAGAGCTCAAATTGCATCAACCTTATACTTAGCTCCACCCACTGACATCTATCTAACAATGAATTCCAACATCTCCCTCTGATCAAAAACACTACCCACCCTTTAATGCCTTAAGTCCCACTTCTGCCCCACTTTGTACAACAAACAGTTAACCATCATCCTAAACATTTTGTATTTCCTTTTTCGTAATCCAAACTCTCAACCAACTTCCTTTCCAGACTGTCCACACCAGACTCCAGTTGCCTCCATTGTTCCTGTTCTTTTGACTTACCTCTCTGCTCCTGAACTCTCCTGTGCACTACTGCTTTAACACTTTTCCACCATGCCAGACAAAATGCCCCTGACATGTTTTTTTCAGCCCCCACTTCATACCTTTTTTCAATGCCATGTTTCTAATACCTTCAACCTTTTCATTAAATATATCCTATTCCCTATCAAGAAGAGGTGCACTCCTTCTTGCCTAAACAGCATAGGCCACATGTGCCCAACATTCTTGTGGCGAACCGCACCAATATTGCAAGCCTTATACAAGCCAGATACCTCCCTCTTTACTTCCTTCCAGGCATTGTTGGTTGCCACCAGCTTGCAAGCTCTCCTTCAGACCCTTCTGGACAGGAGTGTCCAAAAAAAGGCTGTTGAGTCCTACTTTTCCTGAACCAACCTCAGAGCCCTCTTCACCATTTTCGGCATCTTCAGTCCAATTAACTGAACCAAATAATGTTCACCAAGTGAATTTGTGTTACGTGTGACCTGAGCCATTTATCACTCATCCTCAACAGTGTGTGGCACAACTGGCCCCCACACATTCTCTTGTGCAGTGCCACAGAATATTCACAGCTTGCTTATTCAGACCTAGCTGCTACACTTAGGATTGCCTTTCACATGTTTCCATGTTCATTTCACTATGGAGTGTGGGCAGACTGATATCCATTATTTATACTCCTCACAGCTTCCACATCTCCCTGCCACAACTTTCATTAAAACCATGCAAAATCCTGCCTGTAACTAGTGCCACATATCCCCATGTCCCATCAGTTCCAACTTTCAAGGTTGCTTAGACTGGCCTCACTCCAGCCAGACAAAATCCTTCTGTTGCTGCCTCAATCAAAAATGAATGTGTTCCTAAACCTTCAGACAGCCACCCTTCCCAATCAAGAATTTACTCAGAACTTACAGACCCTGCCTGTCTGTCATCTTGCTGACATGCTCATGCTGAAACACATCCTCACTATCCACCTTTCAACTCCATTTATCCCTAAATGGCTTTAAAGGGCATATACAATTCCTGCCTGAACTTCCCAAAGATACTTGCATCACCTTTGTCCCACCTGTCTGTAAGATCCCACCTATCCCCGTCCACAGTCAGTTTACCCGCAGTCGTACCTTCATAGTCACTCTTACCCATTACTTTGGTCATCCTCAGATTTTGGAAAAACTAGATCAAGAAATTAGGCCAGTAAAAGTGGCACCTTTCAAAAGGTCCCTATTGTCCTTTATTTGGCCCTTCTCTCCAGCCATTCTTTCAGAATATTTTTAAGCACTATCCTTCATGACTCATACCCTCAAAAGCATTTCTCTTGGAAAGCTAAATCTGAAAACTTCCTAGAAATAGTCACCGGTGACAACGTCCTTTCCAGTTAACTAAGTCTGACTTCCTCAGTTCCGAGCCTGACCTGTCACCATCTCATCTTCTTGTAACACGTCATAAATCCCTCCTGCGCCTGCCAGTAAATGTACTCCATAGATCAAGCCAGGGAGTCTTCAGCAAACTGAAATGCCCTAACTGCTGAACACTTGACATACCCTTCTGAACTGCCAACTCTGTGCTAGTTCACTTGTGTCACTAACCCATGGAATCTCAACCACTGAAAACAAGAAAAAGGATCCACTGCTTTGTTAGTCAGATAAGGATTGCAGTGCAGTGCAGTGGAAGCATACATTCCATTGCAGATATTTCTCAACCAATTCTTTCAAGTAGTTGATGGCTGACTGCTTGCTAAACACTGTCTCCACCATCTCATTGTGAAAGGCAAAGTTCACATTTTGTTACAGCTAATACTACTTGAAAAATATTCCAGAAATGCAATGATGCTCCTGATGCACTGGAAAATATTTCCATCGACCTGGCAACAGGGTCCACTTAAGGCCACATCATCACTGTTTTAGTCTCCTTGGAATCTAGTCCAAGTTTGCATGTCCCATCTCATCTCTTTCAAGACCCTAATACAGTGGTGTGGTGACAATGTCCCTCTCATGGCAAAGGCCATACTCCTACAGAAGCCAGAACAACCACCCAACACACAAGTTTCAGTGAATCTGTTGAAGTTTCTTCATCTCACACTTCTCCGCCCCACCAAGTTGTTCAGAAAGTCTCTCAGGACTTGCTATTTCTCTTTCAGTAAGCATGACTCCATGGCTACTGAGTCCAAATGAATGCCCAGAAAAGTAAAGTTTGTGGGCAACCCTTCTGTCTTCTCCAGAACCACTGGCATTCCGGAGTCCACTGCCATCTCCTCTAATAGAGAACCTGCTAAAATCGCACTACCCTATTCACTACACATAGATACATAGAAACATAGATGGTCTTAATGACAACACCTTCTAAATGAATAACTGTCCTTCAAATTGTATCCTGAAGACAAATGCATAGGTGATCTGCAAACCACTTTTCTAGAACGCTTGAGGCAAGATTGGTCGGAAGCTAGCAATATAAACAGAGAACAGGAACAAAACAAGGAATAGATCACAAGGACTGGCAAGCCAATGAGGCAATTACAGGGAACTCAGTCACAGGGACCCGGAAAGGGGAAAAAGTAATAAAAATGCATGGATGGAGAAATGGGTGCAACCAAAGCGAAGCAGATAACCCAAGCAAGTACACAACACGCTGCTAGGTGTCTGATCCATCTTGAAAGGGCCCAAAACACAACCTTTCCATACACACCCCAGAAGTGTTCACACTAATCAGGAAGTGAGGATGTTCTGAGGATGTAATTAAAACTGTGTTATGTGGTCTAGTGTTTCGGTGAGCACAATTTCCACTGCCATGTCTTCCAGATTCTCCAGGTCTTTCCACCCCCATGCACAACTCGATATTTAAACTGTTTCTGAATGTTGACACCCATCTGAGAAGGTAAGTTCCAGATTTTCTGCCTTAGCTCTCTGACAGTAATTTTGGAAAACATTAGAAAAGCACACAATTCTTAGGGAGTGCGACTTTAGAATAAATGTCAACACTTCAAATAGCAAACAGAATAACTATGATTTAGATAAGAATTGAAAATTGTACAGCCAATAATTCTGTTAACTGTCCACTTCCTCTTCCACCATATACCCCTTAGGTTCTGCCCCCCTGCTCTGAACAAATGTAAGTTCAGAACATGTCCTTAGCCAGCCCATATTGCACATCACTTGACTGATCTCAGCTGACAACACCAACGCTGTGACCAAAATGCAAACTCACAAGCTGAACATGAAGTACAGATTGAACGAGATACATGATTATCTGTCGGGGACCCCTTAACATCATGGGCCCTAGAGCCATATAATTGTATGAAATAGCTACAAGGCAACATGTACAGAACTTTACAAGAACATAAATGCATGAATTATAAAGGCAGGTTTTTATATCGCTGCAAGAAAGGGAAATGACCATTCTTCTGTTATCAAATCATTAGGATGTTCAGGATTAGGCAGGTGATAAGATAACTGTGTATGATTGAATGATTTGTCAGCTATATTTAACAAATGTACGCGCTTCAGCTGTATGTATAGCAAAAATATCTGAAAACAAACAAGCATAAATACAATCAACAGGATTTTCATTTATTTTTCATAGCTAATTTTGATTTTGAAATTAAATATTCTCGTGTGTTCCTGTCAGGTCTCCAAAATATTACGAATATCTTAGGGGTGAACATACAAAAGAGAAGCCCAGCACTAGAGGACAAAATAGCAAATGTCTCAACAGCAACCAGATACTTTCCTTTTGTGCTCAGATAAGCTGGAATGAATGATAACCAGACACTGACGAACACAAGCATGCTGAATGTGATGAATTTGGTCTCGTTGAAGCTGTCAGGTAGGTTCCTTGCCAGGAAGGAGATTAAAAAACTCACGCTGGCCAAGAGTCCCATGAAGGCCAACATGCTGTAGAACCATACAATGGAGCCCTCATTGCATCCAAAGAATTATCTCTCTCGTGGCAGGGCTAGTGATGTGTTCAGGGAAAGACGGAGATGTTGTCAACCATGCAATCCTAATGGTCATTTGAATTATTGTGCAGGTCAGAATAATGGTGTAGACTATTTTTTTTACTTAAGAACTTCTTGAGGTTGCTGTCAGGCTTTGTTGCTCTGAAGACCATCACTACAGTGATAGTTTTGGCAAGGACACAAGAAACACATGTCGAAAAGATGATTCCAAAGACAATTTGCCTCAGCATGCAAGTTTCTTTCTTCGGATGGCCAATGAAATTCATGGCACTAAGGAAGCACAACATGAGTGACACCAGCAGAAGATAACTTATGCCACGATTGTGAGCTTTCACCACTGGAGTGTCTCGGTACCAAATGAAGACCCCAAGAACATACATAGTATTGCAGAAAAAGAAAACAAACATAAAGGCCAGTGTTGAACCCAGAGGCTCCTTGTAGGACAGGAAGACAATAGTTTTTGGGATGCATCGGTCTCCTAAAACACTGGACCAGTGATCATCAGGGCACTTCATGCAGTCTGCAGAATCTAGAAAACACATTGGACGCTAAAATCATGCAGGCATAAATAAATAAATAAAATGTATAAGGGATATAATAAGTAGATACAAATGTATAATTGATATCAAAATAATAGGTACAGAAAAACTGAATTTAAGGCATTGTGGGAATTACAGTTTAAAATGAAAATGTATCCTTCATTACTTGTGCTATTTACTTATGGGTTCTACTGGTAAATAATGCTGGCACTATATAGTAACAATTAACAAGCTGAATTATATTGCATTAGGAAATACAAATCAGATATTTGTACATCCAACAACCAATCTCTAAAGAAGGAGAGAAAAAATATTATTGTTAGGCATAGTTTGGAAGTGTGCAGGGCATTTAAGATAAATAGTTGTGCTGGGATCCATACAAACATACCACCTAGGACTCCCATGTGTGTGTAATTTTGTGAAACTGGGGTTGGTAGGTTTTCCTGTACATGAACACACAGCTACCAAAATCCAAAGAATCAAAGAAATTTCAAAGTCAAACACTTTATATTTCAACATTGTGATTTTGGGCATTTCTTGTCCTGGGAAACAGGCCTCTATTGAAAGAGAGCGCATATACGGTATTCTGTTGATTCATTTCTCAACTTAGTGAATCAGATCACAATTATCACCAAGTGAATTCAGTAGCTAGGAAGCTAAACAATACAGTACAATTTTTATCCTCTGACAACTCACATTAACCATCCACTTTTAACCCAAGTTTATTTTCTATTGCATTTACCTTGTTCTTGATGAAGTAATCTTCTGTACTTCCTAACTTTACTCTGAAGACGGGAAACATTGAGTTGTCCTTAGCTCTTTATATTAACACAAAATCAACTTCCATCCTAACTAAACTATAAACCTTAAAATGATCAATGTACCAGATCACCTACAGACATTTTAGAAATATTATATTGAAGGGCTTCTATACAAAGGTTTTGGACAATTCTTTCGGCAATCTATCTTTCTCAATGTCAACCAACAGTTAGTTTATTTTTCTAGTATCTAACTTTGAGGTTGACTTCAGTTATTCAATAGACTTTCTCTCAAAAGTTACAGATATGTGGGCTCAAATCTCAGAAACTCAACTTTCCTTGATTAGGAAATTATCTTCTAAATAGGCAGTCTTGGCGGTCTTCACAAAGTTTAGGAATGACCAGGCAAAGTGGTGTTTGCTACTTAGGTCCAGTCTTTTATACCCTGGTGCACCCACAATTTGTTGAGATTTCAAGATTTTGTGAGGTTTAAGCATTTGGATGCCTTTTGTGAACTTTAAGACACAGAGGAACCAAGACTGAGGAACCTTGAGCAATTACGGTAGTGGTTAGAATTCCTTACTCAAGCACCATACCCTAATGTAAATGGTCACCATTGAGGGTGAATATGTTACAAAGTCTGCTGACCACAAAAAAGGGGGCATAACCATCTAGTCAACAGTGGGGAACAACATGCTGACTCAACTACACATGTGGTTCTGGTTCATGGTGGTTTGGGTTAATGATGGTCCATGACAGATTGAAGGACTTTTTGGGCATTTCCTCTCAGGGGCTTTAGATCCAACAACACTTGTGAGGTACCCTTTTTACTGAGAGAACTACACTCTTGGCTAACTCTACAATGTCTACAAGGTTTTATCAAAGAAATGGGAAAGACATAGGGGTCATTACAACCCTGGCGGACGGTGTTAAAGCGGCGGTAAGACCGCACACAGGCCGCAAAAAAGGGAATCATGACCCTGGCGGAAACCGCCAACAAAGACAGCCACGTTAACACACCGCCCGCCACGGCGGTACTGACAAACAGCGCAGCGGTCACCGCCAACAGACAGGCGGAAGACAATGTACCGCCCATAGTATCACAACCCGCCAATCCGCCACCTTCTCCGGGGCGGATTCACCGTGGATAAAAACACGGCGGAAACAGTTACTGCAATGGGAAAAAGCTCACCTGAACACATCCCACGAGGAAGGAGGACTCCATGGAGCCTGAACTACAAATCCTACTGGCCCTTGTATTCCTACTCATATACGAAGAGCAACGCCTGCGCCGGCGAAGACAACGGTGAGTACTGCACCTATGACATAGGGGACGGGGAGGCAAAAGTTAGGGGGACACACACGCAACCCCCCCACCCCCACCCTCGCACATTACAACACACACACCAATGCATACACAAAAATCCCAGTAACAACACACAACCCCCCCGGAAGAATGCAAAGACTAAACAAAATCAGTCCAAACATTGTAATGTATCAAAATATATACAGATATATTAGAAAATCATACAAAAGTATATACAGTACGAGAAGTAGTGCAGATACGCACATATCAATGTCCGTGCATCACTAGTCCAAAAATGCATGGGCGAGGCCCACAAAAGATACCTGTCCACACACGGAGAGAACACTGCCGAGGCATCAGATAGAAATACTACAGGCACCTCAGGGGGAAGGGAAGGGGGGCACCTCAGCCGGAGGAGTGCAAAGCCAGATCCACGACGGGGCTCCATGCCCATTGATGTAGCCTAGGGAGTGCAAAGCCACAGTCTCTCAAGTCTCTACAGTGGGTGGGTTGCCCACTGTACCATCCTGGGGAGTGCAAAGCCACAGTCTCTCAAGCCTATACAGTGGGTGGATTGCCCACTGTACCATCCTGGGGAGTGCAAAGCCACAGTCTCTCAAGTCTCTACAGTGGGTGGCTTGCCCACTGTTCCATCCTGGGGAGTGCAAAGCCACAGTCTCTCAAGTACATACAGTGGGTGGTTTGCCCACTGTACCATCCTGGGAAGTGCAAAGCCACAGTCTCTCAAGTCGATAACAATCTCCACTGGTTCTGGAGGGGGACTGGTGCGCAGAGTGCTTCATCCTGTTAAGGACAGACGGAGTGGATGCATGTCTCCACTGGTTCTGGAGGGGGACTGGTGCCCAGAGTGCATCACTCTCCCCGTGACGGTCCCAGTTCTGTCACTGCCCCTGCCGCACATGGGCTAGTGGTGCTTGAGTTGGCGGTGCTTGCCCTGTTCAGCGGTGCTTGCCATGGCGGTCTTTACCCTGTTCAGCAGTGCTTGCCATGGCGGTGTCTGGACTGTTCAGCGGTGCTTTGCCATGGCGGTGCATGCCCTGTTCAGCGGTGCTTCACCATGGCAGTGTCTGGACTGTTTTGCGGTGCTTTGCCATGGCGGTGCATGCCCTGTTCAGCGGTGCTTTACCATGGCGGTGTCTGGACTGTTCAGCGGTGCTTTGCCATGGCGGTGCATGCCCTGTTCAGCGGTGCTTTACCATGGCGGTGTCTGGACTGTTCAGCGGTGCTTTGCCATGGCGGTGCATGCCCTGTTCAGCGGTGCTTTACCATGGCGGTGTCTGGACTGTTCAGCGGTGCTTTACCATGGCGGTGTCTGGACTGTTCAGCGGTGCTTTGCCATGGCAGTGCATGCCCTGTTCAGCAGTGCTTTACCATGGCGGTTCTGGACTGGGCATTGGTGTGTGGCATGACGTTCCCTCATTGCCCAGCGGGGCTGTGGCAGCCGGGGCCCTCCTGGGCACTGGTGGTCTCCTGACCAGTGACGATACTTGGGCTCTCCTGGGCTGTGACTCCAGCAGTGGCAGTGGTCTCCTGACCAGTGACGATACTTGGGCCCTCCTGGGCACTGACTCTGGCAGTGGTCTCCTGACCAGTGATGATACTTGGGCCCTCCTGGGCTGTGACTCCGGCGGTAGCGGTGGTCTCCTGACCAGTGACGATACTTGGGCCCTCCTGGGCATTGACTCTGGCGGTGGTCTCCTGACCAGTGACGATACTTGGGCACTCCTGGGCTGTGACTCCGGTGGTGGCGGTGGTCTCCTGACCAGTGACGATACTTGGGCCCTCCTGGGCACTGACTCAGGCGGTGGTCTCCTGATCAGTGATGATACTTGGGCCCTCCTGGGCACTGACTCTGGCAGTGGTCTCCTGACCAGTGATGATACTTGGGCCCTCCTGGGCTGTGACTCCGGCGGTAGCGGTGGTCTCCTGACCAGTGACGATACTTGGGCCCTCCTGGGCATTGACTCTGGCGGTGGTCTCCTGACCAGTGACGATACTTGGGCCCTCCTGGGCTGTGACTCCGGTGGTGGCGGTGGTCTCCTGACCAGTGACGATACTTGGGCCCTCCTGGGCACTGACTCTGGTGGTGGTCTCCTGACCAGTGACAATACTTGTGCCCTCCTGGGCTGTGACTCCGGCGGTGGCGGTGCTCTCCTGACCAGTGACGATGGTGCTGGCGGTGGCGTCCCGACCCCCGGGAAGGATGCCGCCCTTCTCCGCCGTGCTGCTCACACAAGGCTGTGCAGACTTCCTCTGGCCCTTGCCCACCTTTGGAGGAGTCACAGCTGACTCTGCAATCCCCCTGGAAGCCCTGTGAGTTGTTTTGCCTCCAGGAGTCTTCACAGGGTCCCGTCGGCCACTTTCCAATCTCTGAGCCTTTACAAAGGGTGGGCTGCCAGTGCCTTGGCTCCGGGTTACACTGCCTGCCCTGGTGGGCGGTGCACTCCACAGACCTTGAACATGCACCACTGGTTTTGGAGGCTTTTTGGCTGAGGCGCTACAACGGGACTGGGGAATTGGAGGGGGGGCAAAAACATCAACTTTACACAGAGACAGTTTCTGACGAACACTGGGGTGGGTAGTTGGAGGGGGTCTGGGAGTGGAGGAGGAGGAGGAGGAGGAGGTGTCACTTTAGGTGTTTTGGGTGCAGGTGCAGGTACTGGAGGCTGTCGTGAGGTGGATGGATGTTGGGTGTGTGGGTGCCTGCGTTTGTGTACTTTGGGAGGGGGCGTCACAGACACACTGGGAGAGGACACAGGGGACGTGTAAATGGGAGTGGAGGTGGTGAGTGTAGGTGAGCGGGGTGTGGTGCTGGGTGTACTGCTGCGAGTGCTAGTGCCTGTAGATGTAGTGCATGCAGGTGAGAGTGTAGACAACACTGGGAGGGAGGAGGGAGACGACGAGGAGGGGGACACAGTGGAGGCAGTGGATGTTGCTGTGTCTGCACGTGGGTGATGCTTGCGTGCGTGCCTGTGGGTTGTGTGGTGCCTATGTTTGCCTGACCTACTTGTGTGTGCATGCAGGTCTGATGGTGTGCTTGGGATAGGCTGGGGTACAGGGGATTGGGTCTGGGTGGAGGAGGTTGGAGGGGGGAGGCTAGACACAGGGACAATGGCTGCCATCAGTGCTGAGGCCAGAGATTGCTGGGTTTGCTGAAGGACAGCCTGACCAGAATGAATGCCCTCCAGGAATGCATTACCGTGTTGCAACTTCCTTTCTACACCCTGGATGGCATTCACAATGGTAGACTGCCCAACAGTGAGTGACCTGAGGAGGTCAATGGCCTCCTCACTGAGGGCAGCAGGGGTGACTGTGGCAGGGCCTGAGGTGCCTGGTGCGAAGGTGATGCCCACCCTCCTGGGTGAGCGGGCACGGGGCGAACGCTGAGGGGCTGCTGGGAGGGCAGTGCTGGTAGGGGAGTTGGCGGCTCTACCTGCAGTAGTGGTGGCACAGATGTTGCCGCCACCACAAGGGAGCCCCCATCGGCGGACAAGTCCGTGTCGCTGGATGGTGAGCCGGTGGCCGTCGTGAAGCTCCCCTCGCCCTCCGTCCCACTGGTGCATTCTGAGTCCGTGGTGTGGCCCTCCATGGCCATGTGGGATGCAGCTCCCTCATGCTCCGGTGCCACTCTACCTCCGCCTGTCACGACTCACGTGCTGCTTGCGCCTGGAATTTGCAGATCTGGTGGCGTGGATCTTCAATGTTCGACTTTGGCCCAAAAAGGGGCGACTCTTTCTGGTAGCCACGGTGCTGTAGGCAATGGAGACGCCAAGAACAGACCGTGCCCTTCAGAAAATAGCGCCAGAGGAAAAAAAACCCTTAGAAAAAGGGGAAAAACCTCCAAACAGGAAGATTCCTGGAAAAAACAAGAACAAACAAACAGGAATCCAAAAGGAGCAAAAGTCAGGAAACACAGAATGCGGAAATCCAGAACCAAAAGGTGAGGAAATCAGGAGCGAAGACACTAACTGAGCAGAAAGTGTTGCAGCGCAAAGAAAGAAGAAAACACAGCCCTTATATACTAAAAAACAGGAAGTGACCCACAGGAAGTAAAAGGACACCATCTTAGACAGGGAAACAACACATAGAACAGAATAGAACAGGAACCATAGAGAATAGGGAACAAGGAATGCTGGGAAAGAACAGGAATCTGGGAAGGGGGAAAGGACATAAAGAAAGGCACAACAAAAGACTGCAGAAAAGAAGAAAAAGAAGAAAAAAGGGAAAGAAACGAAAAAACAGGTAAGAGGGGTCATAGACCCCTAGTATAGTGGAAAGCAGAAGGTAGAACGAGGCCCCATGCAAGTCTGGGGCCTCGAAATGCGCAGGAGAGGCTGGGGGCGCGCCGCGTCCTAGCAACGCGGTGCGCGGCCCGAGCCGAACGCCCGGCTTGAGTAGAGCTCTCGGTTCGCGCCGCACTGCGCGGCGCGACAGTAGGTCCCCCTCCCGAAGGTCCAGGTTTGAGAGGAAATAAACCGTGAAAGCGTTGAATCAGGAGAGGTGCGTGAACGGAAGATGCATCTTCCCAAGAGCATTCACTGAGAGGATAACCCTTCCAATGAATCAGATACTGAAGGCGTTTGTGAAAAAGACGAGAGTTACAAATTTCCTGTACTTCATATTCAGGAACATCATCCACGAGTACAGGAGGTGGACAAGGAAACTGACGTGAGTAAGGGTCAGGCACATAAGGTTTAAGCTGAGAAACATGAAAGACCGGATGAATCTTCCATGTATGAGGTAAGTGAAGACGGACAGTGATAGGATTGACCAACTGAAGAATACGGAAAGGCCCATAGTAACGAGGTGTGAACTTATTTTGAGAAAGACGTGAGGGTAAGAATTTGGAGGAGAGCCAGACTTTATCTTGCGGATGATAGTCTGGATTGGTTGCACGTCTCTTGTCTGCAGCCTTCTTCATATATCTCTTGGTATGTAATAAATTAGATCGAATTAGTCTATGGATTTGGAGAAGGCGTTTGGAGAAATAGGTAATGGCGGGTAGAGGAGAGTTGGATTGTGGAGAAGTAGGAAAAGAGGTAGGATGAAAACCATAAGAACAGAAAAAGGGAGTGACCTTGGAGGCACTATGGACTGAGTTATTGTAGGAAAATTCAGCTATAGAGAGGTAAGTGTTCCAGTTACTTTGGGTAGAATTGCAAAAGCATTGAAGATATTGCTCTAGTCCTTGGTTCAGACGCTCGGTCTGGCCGTTGGTCTGAGGATGGAACCCTGAAGACAGGGCTCTATTAATATTTAGTGTTTTACAAAAATGCCTCCAAAATCGGGAAATGTACTGAGGACCTCTATCAGATATTATGGTATGTGGAAGTCCATGGAGACGGAAGATATGATCAATGAATATTTGACTTAGTTCTTGAGAAGTAGGTAGCCTTTTCAGGGCAGTGAAATGAGCCATCTTCGTGAAAGAATCCACAGTGACCATGATGACCCGGTTTCCTGCTGAAGGTGGGAGTGAACACATAAAATCAGTTGAGATGGTATGCCATGGGGCCGGTGGAACAGGCAAAGGCTGTAGTAATCCTGCCGGTCTGGTATGGGGTATCTTGATTTGGGCACATATGGGACAGGCCTGAACGTATCTTTCAACATCCAGCTTCCAGGTAGGCCACCAGAAAAATTGTGAAAGAAGTTCTTGAGTGGCCTTGATGCCTCTATGGCCAGCTACAGGTGAATCATGGCACATTTGTAATGCCTTTTCTTGCACCTTGTTAGTAGGGAGGAATATCAGGTTTTGATAATAAAAATATCCTTGTTTCTTATGTAATAATGGTCTTAGTTCTTCTATGTCGTGGTCCGATAGGTTGGCGTATTCCAGTTGTACTTCTTCCAGGAAAGACTGAGCCACTCCAATGATCTTACTGGGTTCCAGAAGATACTGAGATGAGGAAGGAGTACACTCTGGATATCGGCGAGACAGAGCATCAGCCAGAATGTTTTGAGATCCAGGAATATATGTGATGAAAAATCGTACTGACTGAAGAAAAAGGCCCAGCGGGCCTGACGACTATTCTGGCATACAAAATTTCATAGACATTGTAGGTTACGGTGGTCTGTCCTCACCTCAAATGGTTCCTTGGAATCCATCAGAAACTGTCTCCACTCAAGGCAGGCTGTTTTCAGAGCCAATAATTCCCTTTCCAGTACAGAATAGTGTTGTTCAGCTGTGGAAAGGATATGAGACAAGTAGAAAACAGGATGTTCAAGACCATCATCCTCTTGTCGTTGGAGTAAGACAGCTCCGATGGCTCTCTCAGAAGCATCAGTTACGACTATAAATTGTTTGGTGGTATCTGGATGTCTCAAGATGGGGGCTTGGGTGAAGGCTCTCTTTAATTCTTGAAAGGCTGCTTCAGCCGCCTCAGTCCAGACAAACCCTTTCTTTAAATTTTCCTTTTTTAAGGTGTGAGTTATGTGGCTAGTCAGTCTGGCAAAGTCTAGAATGAATTGTCGATAGAAGTTTGCTAACCCTAGGAAACATTGTGTTTCTTTTATGGAAGAAGGAGAAGGCCACTCTAGGATAGCTCGTACCTTTTCCTGATCCATAGCTATGCCGGTGGGACTTAAATGATAGCCCAGATATTTGACTTCCGTCATGTCGAACTCACATTTTTCTGGTTTGCAAAATAGATGATGAGCACGAAGTCTTTGAAGAACTTGTTTCACATGGGAAGAATGGAGTTCAGGATTTCTAGAATAAATAAGAATATCATCTAGGTAGATCACGACTGTCTGATTCAGAAGGTCTGAAAACACTGAGTCCATAAATCTCTGGAAGATTGCGGGGGGGTTAGTGAGACCAAACGGCATAACCCTATATTCAAAATGGCCAAATGGAGTCCTGAAAGCTGTCTTTCATTCGTCGCCTTCTTTTATGCGTAAAAGGTGGTAAGCTCCTCGTAAATCTAATTTAGTAAAACGTTGAGCCCCTCTGATAGCTTCTAGTATGTCCCTGATGAGAGGCAAAGGATAACGATCTTTAATTGTTATTTTATTCAGACCTCGAAAATCCAGGCAAGGACGAAGATCCTTTGTCTTCTTGGGCACAAAAAAGAGAGGAGCCCCAGCCGGAGACGACGATGGGACAATAAGACCACTCTGTATATTTTCGTCCAGATACTCTTTTAGAACTTCCCTTTCGGGTTCCGTGAGGGAGTACATCCTCCCAAAAGGAACAATTGTGCCGGGTTCCAATGGAATAGCACAATCATATTCTCGATGTGGAGGTAGCACAGGTTTCGACGGTTTTTGGAAAACATCCTGAAACTCCAAATAGTGGTCTGGGACCCCTTGGACCGTATTAATGGACATACCAGTGGCACCTTCAGTATCTAAGGATCTTTTCGGAGACCAATACTTGTCAGAAGTAAAACAGTTCTCATGACAAAATTGCAGAGACAAAGACACTGTCCGGGTTACCCAATTTATATACGGGTTATGTCTGATGAACCATGGAATTCCAAGAATGATGGTATGGTTGGGGGACGTGATAAGATCGAAGGAAATGTGTTCTTGATGGTTTCCCACCTGTAGACTTAACATCAGGGTAGTGGTGTCTACAGGACCCGAGGATATCAAGGATCCATCCACGGTGTGTACCTGTTCGGGTACTTCTTTTGCTTGTGTAGGAACTTGGTGAGCAGCAGCCCACGTCTTGTCCATGTATATACCACTAGCACCACAATCTAGTAATGCCATAGTCTTTTCTTGACGACCGTCAGGAAGTTGTAACAGGACAGGAAAAATGAACAAGGCGGTTGTATTGTCATTAAAGGAGCTGATGGAAGGTATAGCTGTAGATCCCGTCCCCTCCCTTCTTACAGAGGACGGGAGGTGGCGTTTCCCGAAGGCCTGGGCGGACGTACAGGACAGGTACGAAGCATGTGACCAGCAGAACCACAGTACAGGCACAACCCTCTCTTGCGTCTGTCTTCTCGTTCACTAGCAGAGAGCGGACCTCGGGTAGTATCCACCTGCATGGGTTCCCCTTCGATGTCTCTAGCAGGAGTGCGAGGTTCCTCGGAACGCTGCAGGCAAGCTCGTGAGCTACTTGGCTGGGAAAACCCTCTACTCCTTTTCTTTTCCGATCTCCGTTCCTGAAGACGATATTCGATGGACAGTGCTTGATCCATCAGGCCACGAAGATCTTCCGCTCTTGTAGAATGTACTAGTTCATCCTTTATTTCTTCTTTGAGTCCTCTACGAAATAAAGTTACCAGAGTACGTTCCACCCAAGTGGTCTCTGCCGCCAGCTGACGAAAACGGGTTATATATTGCAGGACGTCTTGCGAGCCTTGTTGGATGTCACATAGGGCTTCTTCAGCAGAGGCTTCCAATCCAGGACGGCTAAACATCTGTTTGAAGCGACTCACAAAGGTGGAATAGTCTGACAATACAGGGTCGTTGGAGGACACCATCGGGGTTGCCCAGGCCAAGGCTGGACCGGATAAGGCACTGATAAGATAACCCACCTTGGTCCTGTCGTGGGAGAATTGGGTAGGTCGGAAGGCGAAGTACACTGTTAATGCATCCAGGAACTCGCGAAGCTTGGTTGGTTCACCAGAGAAACAAGGGGTAGAAGCGGAGATAGTTGGAACATCACTGGTGCGGAGAGCCAAAGCCTGTCGTAACGCAGCATTTTCATTGCGTAGTTGTTGCAATTCCTGAGCTTGTTGCTGAATCGTGGTCAAAAGAGATTGTTCCGGATCTGCAGCAGCCGCCACTGTGTCATCCATGGTGTTTGAGGATGTCGGAATGGTTAGGCGCTGCAATCTGTCACGACTCACGTGCTGCTTGCGCCTGGAATTTGCAGATCTGGTGGCGTGGATCTTCAATGTTCGACTTTGGCCCAAAAAGGGGCGACTCTTTCTGGTAGCCACGGTGCTGTAGGCAATGGAGACGCCAAGAACAGACCGTGCCCTTCAGAAAATAGCGCCAGAGGAAAAAAAACCCTTAGAAAAAGGGGAAAAACCTCCAAACAGGAAGATTCCTGGAAAAAACAAGAACAAACAAACAGGAATCCAAAAGGAGCAAAAGTCAGGAAACACAGAATGCGGAAATCCAGAACCAAAAGGTGAGGAAATCAGGAGCGAAGACACTAACTGAGCAGAAAGTGTTGCAGCGCAAAGAAAGAAGAAAACACAGCCCTTATATACTAAAAAACAGGAAGTGACCCACAGGAAGTAAAAGGACACCATCTTAGACAGGGAAACAACACATAGAACAGAATAGAACAGGAACCATAGAGAATAGGGAACAAGGAATGCTGGGAAAGAACAGGAATCTGGGAAGGGGGAAAGGACATAAGGAAAGGCACAACAAAAGACTGCAGAAAAGAAGAAAAAGAAGAAAAAAGGGAAAGAAACGAAAAAACAGGTAAGATGGGTCATAGACCCCTAGTATAGTGGAAAGCAGAAGGTAGAACGAGGCCCCATGCAAGTCTGGGGCCTCGAAATGCGCAGGAGAGGCTGGGGGCGCGCCGCGTCCTAGCAACACGGTGCGCGGCCCGAGCCGAACGCCCGGCTTGAGTCGAGCTCTCGGACACCGCCTGATGATGCTGATGCACAAAAGAACAGGGAGAGCACAAAAAGGGGGGGGGGGGTAAGACAGAAGAAAGACAGGTTGAGTGCATGGCATACCGCGACCGCTGGCGGACAATACAGACACAGCAGCCCCCTGCACTACGCCATGCTCCTGGCCTCAACAGATGCAATTCCTGTGATCTGGCCTACATGGCTATGGTGGACATCTGCACACATGGATGCCACAGGGGCATCTATACCTGTACTTGGCACTCTACTGCGGTGGGGTAGAGTGCCACATGGCCTGCATTACTGAGGGGCCTAGTCTACCGATTTCTGCCTGGCCTAGGTACACCCACAGGCCTCCTCCCTCACCCAGACCCCTCCACTGCGTGCAAAGTCCGCAGAATGATGTTGTACTCACCCCCTTGTGTCTGCTGTGATGCCCTCAAGCGCCCATCCAACTCAGGGTAGGCCACCGCCAGGATCCTGAACATCAGGGGGGTCATGCGTCGACGGGCACCCCTCCCACGTTGGGAGGCCATCCCCAGCTGAGCCCCCGCCGTCTTCTTGCTCCAGCGGCGGATGTCCTCCCATCTTTTTCGGCAGTGGGTGCCCCGTCTCTGGTGGACCACCAGGGTCCGGACGTCCTTGGCGATGGAACGCCAAATGTCCTTCTTCTGGTGGACGCTGATCTACATGAAATGCACAAGGGAAGAAGGGAAGTCATTAACAACCGCACCGTCAATGTGCGTGGCCCCCCTCCCTACCCTAGCCATGTGACACATTCTTTAACATGCATTAATGTTCCCTGAACCCTGTCCCCTTCCCTCTTCCAACCAGCCCTCTCCACTCAGGCCTAGCCCATACAACGTGCTACCAGTGTACTAACCTGTTGGTCTGGAGGACCGTAGATTAGCGTGTACTGGGGGAGGACCCCGTCTACTAGTGTCTCCAACTCCTGGACAGTGAAGGCAGGGGCCCTTTCCCCAGATGCAGCAGCCATCGTCGCTTCCAGACCGAGGTCACAGCAGCACTTGCAGTGTAGGTCCTCTCCGTTCGAAGATCAGGTATCTAGTGATTGAACAGATAGAAAATGGCAGTGACGTCCGCGGCGGTGACGTCCGCGGCGGTGCATATCATCACCGCCGGCGCACTTGTTCATTGGCTCCTGGGACCCATAGGGTCCAATGTTAACCAATGCAGCATTGCACTGCGGTCTACGACCGCCTACCGCGACGGTGTGCAATGGCAACGCAGTTACCCTACTATCCCATTGTCCCAGTTTAGAGGTCAGGCAGCCGCCATTTCAGGGGCCCACATGGCTCCATTTACTTCTGCGTCTCAACACACATACAGGAAGGGTTTTGTGTTTGGTGTCGTGTACTGTGTAACTGTGGGTACATACCTGGCAAAAAGTTGACTCTGTGGTCGCTGTTGTCCTTCCTAGGCGCCTTCATTTGGGACATTTGAGAAGATGGCGGAATCCTCCGGTGTACCGACCGCTGGTGGACCTGTTGACAATGGAGGAGCGACATTTAATCGTCACATACAGGTTTGACCGTGCCACAATCCAGGAACTATGTACCCAGTTGGAGCCAGACCTGATGTCACCAATCCGCCATCCCACTGGAATCCCCCCTGACGTGCAGGTACTGTCAGTGCTCCATTTCCTTGCTAGTGGATCGTTTCAGACAACATTGGCCATGGCATCAGGGATGTCCCAGCCTATGTTTTCCAAAGTGCTGTCCAGAGTGTTGTCCGCCCTGCTGAAACACGTAAGGAGATACATCATTTTCCCTGAGGTGGAACATTTGGCTACACATGAAAGGGGACTTCTATGCCCTTGGACATATCCCCAACGTCATAGGTGCTATTGATGGGACCCATGTAGCTCTGGTTCCCCCCCCACAGGAGTGAACAGGTGTACAGGAACCGGAAGAGTTATCATTCCATGAATGTACAGATGGTCTGTTTGGCAGACCAGTACATCTCCCAGGTAAATGCTATGTTCCCTGGCTCAGTGCATGACGCCTACATCCTGCGAAATAGCAGCATCCCTGATATGATGGATCAACTCCAGAGGCACCGTGTGTGGCTATTAGGGGACTCTGGTTACCCTAACCTTTCCTGGCTATTTACCCCAGTGAGGAATCCCAGGGCAGAGGAAAGCTACAATGAGGCCCATGGGCGGACTAGGAGGGTGATCGAACGCACCTTCGGCCTCCTGAAGGCCAGGTTCAGGTGCCTCCATATGACAGGTGGTTGCCTATTCTACTCACCGAAGAAGGTGTGCCAGATCATCATCGCCTGCTCGATGCTTCACAATCTTGCTTTGCGACGCCAGGTGCCATTTCTGCAGGAGGATGGTCCAGATGACGGAGTTGTGCCGGCTGTGGAGCCTGTGGACAGTGATGAGGAGGAAGCTGAGGAAGAAGACAACGACAACAGGGAGTCAGTCATACAGCAATATTTCCAGTGACACACAGGTGAGAACATTTTCATTTTTTACATTACATTCACTGTCACACGTCTTACTCTAACCTGTGTGTAATCCAATGGGATTATTTGGTAACTGAGTTGTTCCTTTCCATTACGGTTTCACAGGTGTGGTTACCAACGTGTGTCATCTGCATGCATCCTTCAAGGACTTGTGATGTGTGACATTGGTATGTTGCCTTAACAACTAATAAAGCATTTTGACACTGTCATTGCTAATACATTTTCCAAAATAATAGACTGACTCCAGAATGTTTTGTGGTTCAAGGGTGTTTATTTAAGTGCTCAAACATGGCTGGGGGTTGTAAAATGGTGATGGGTGATGGTGGAGGAATGTCCATGGCGGAGTCCAGTCTATTCGTCTCACAGGTCACTGCACATCTGGGCATAGGAGGTGGAGCTGCGGCAGTTAAGTATGGACAGGGTAACATAGTGGGACGGTGGGGGGACAATCAGGGTGGTCTCATTTCCTGGCGGGGGTCTTGCCATCTTGCTCTGTCCTGTTCCTGGACCTCAGGGACCGCTTGCGTGGTGGTTGTCCGTCTGCAGGGGGTGGGGTGCTGGTGTGGTGGTCCTGTGGCGGTGCGTCCTGTCCACTAGCGCTGGCGGAGGTGGTGGGCAGTTCAGGGTCCATGCTAGTGTCAGGAGCCCCTTGGAGTGCCACAGAGTCCCTCAAGGTCTTTTGTATGTCCTTCAGTACCCCTACGATGGTGCCCAGAGCGGAGCTGATGGTCATGAGCTCCTCCCTGAACCCCAAATACTGTTCCTCCTGCAGGCGCTGGGTCTCCTGACACTTGTCCAGGACCGTCGCCATCATCTCCTGGGAGTGGTGGTATGCTCCCATGATGTTGGAGAGGGCCTCGTGGAGAGTAGGTTCCCTTGGCCTGTCCGCCCCCTGTCGCACAGCAGCCCTCCCAGTTCCCCTGTGTTCCTGGGCCTCCGTGCCCTGGACCGTGTGCCCACTACCACTGCCCCCAGGTCCCTGTTGTTGTTGGGGTGGTGGGTTATCCTGGGTTCCCTGTAGTGGTGGACACACAGTTGATTGACCTGTCCTGGGTATGGAGGTTTGGGCCCGCTAGGTGGGTGCTGTGCTGGTGTTCCCAGAGGTTGGAAGGTCAGTGTTGGGCTGTGCCTGTGCAAGGGGAACCGACTGTCCCGAGGCCCACGATGGTCCGGGCTGGACATCAGGCTCCAGTAGGGCAGAGCTGCTATTGTCACTGTGGGCCTCTTCTGTGGGTGGAGTGGAGATGTCTGGACCCTCCGGTGTGGTGACGGTCCTTCGTGATCCTGCAGGGGCATAAGGGCATGGTTATTGCATGTGTGTGTGTCATGGTGTGCAATGGGTGGGTGTTTGTGTACCCCAGTGCTAGCATTCCTGTGTGGGGGCTTGTGTGATGATGGTTAGGGGGTTGTTCTGGGTATGTGCAGAGGTCATGCTTTGGTGATGGGTGAGCATGCTTAGTTGTGTCATGCAGGGCTTGGTGTTGGGACGTGTTGTTTGTGTGATTAGTACATTAGTGAGGAGTTGGAGTGTTAGGGGAGGGTGTGAGGGTGGGGTGTGTGACAGCATGCAGGTAGGGTGGGGGATCTGATAGTTAAGATTTGACTTACCAGTGTCCATTCCTCCACCGACTCCTCCACGGCCCTCTAGATGCATGATGGTCAAGACTTGCTCCTCCCATGTTGTTAGTTGTGGGGGCGGAGGAGGGGGTCCACCGCCAGTCCGCTGTACCGCGATGTTGTGCCTGGAGACCACTGAACGCACCTTCCCCCGTAGGTCGTTCCACCTCTTCCTGATGTCCTCCCTATTTCTTGGGTGCTGTCCCACTGCGTTGACCTTGTCGACTATTCTGCGCCATAGCTCCATCTTCCTGGCTATGGATGTGTGCTGCACCTGTGAGCCAAATAGCTGTGGCTCTACCCGTACAATTTCCTCCACCATGACCCTGAGCTCGTCCTCGCCAAAGCGGGGGTATCTTTGGCGTGACATGGGGTGGTGTGTGTGATGTGTGGGGTGGTATGTGTGTTGATGTGTGTATTGGTGTGTGGTGTTTTGTGCTTGGATGTTGTGTGGGTGATGGTGTTGTGTGCCTCTGTGTGGTGGGGTTGTCTATTGCTGAGCTCTCTGTCTGTCGCCTTCGTCGCAAATTATTGGTCGTAGGGGTTTGTGGGTGATGTGGGTGTGTGTTTTATATTGTGATGGGTGTGTGTGAGTGGTGTGTGTATGTGTATCAGGTGTGTGTATTTTGAATTGTCCAATGTGGCGGTGTTTTGGAGATGTGTGTGTATTTTGAGCGCGGCGGTGTATACCGCCAATGGAATACCGTGATTGAAAGACCGCCGCGTGGATTCATGGGTCGTAATAGCATGGGTGTGTTTCTGTTGGCGTGGAGGTTTTGTTTTCGCCAGTTTTCCACTGACCTTTGGTGTGGCGGACTTGTGTGGGTGTCTGAATTTCGGCAGATTCCGAGATGTGTGTCATAATAAGTGTGGCTGAATTCCGCGGCGGTGTATTGGCGGTCTTCTGCACGGCAGTAAGCGTCTTTTACCGCCAATGTTGTAATGACCACCATAGTTTTTTAAGCATAGTTTGCATTTACATGGCATGGTGGTGAAGAACAATGTTGGGATCAATTCAGGCCACTCCATCCTATACTCCCCATGATCTCTAATTTTCAGAAATCTCTGAGGTTGTTAGGTTTCTTTGGATGCATGCAAAACCCAGGACCAAATATGGCAAGCAACCAACACATTAAATGTCTAGCTTATCCAAAGGGTCCCTCACATACGCAACCGACCTTGCCATTGGGGAAAGTGTAGGAAACACCATTCTAAACAAGTGTGCTCAAAATGCATTTTGAAAAAAGACAATTAGAATCACCTAGCATTATGGGTAATTTGGGGTTTCAAGGGTAACAATGAACACTACATATCTTCACATTTGGAGGAGAATGTTACAGGTAACTTTAAGTCATTATCATAGATTGGGCTTCAGTGCAAAAACGAACAGTGTTGATGCCATTTTTAGAAACAAACACACATTCTACCACAACACTTTTTTTCTATTTTTCATAAAAAAAGTTTCCTGGCATATTCTGAATATTTTCACAGGACTATCACTAACACTAAATGCTACAATCACCAACATAAACGGAAAATGGTACATATTTAGCCTTAATATCATTGGTAGAAACAAATGTTATAAAGACTTAGCTTAAGATGCCCAAATGTCATAAAGAGGGCTCTGCTCTGAAGAGAGGGGGAAGCTCTCAACATTGAAAGAGTTAAGTGATAAATAATACCTTTAGTAAGAACTTTGATATGAGAAATTGAAAATAATACCAAGGTTGCCTAGGAGAAAATGAATGAATAGATAGGTAGAAGCATCTGTGTAAAAGGTGTGCAGCAAGATTGATTTGGTGTGATGTGGTGAGAAAAGGAATCTCAAACTTTGGGTTGTTGTGATTAATGTTGATGAAGTATTGATCACAGGTAGGCACAACTGTTGTATTAATTTGGTTATGCCTGTATTTAAATGAAAAGTAAGGTGCTAATGGTGGCATTTAACTGTGAATAGTCAGTGAGATGAGTGAATGTACAAGATAATGATCTATATGATATAGGAGTGGGTGGGAAAAATACTTGAAGGGCCCTTTGAAGGAGTAGTTACCAGCATATATTTGCTGAAACTGGTCAGTTAGGAAGAACTTGAAAAAATGAAAGGACACCACTTTCATCCACAGTATGGACTGAGAGAACATATGTTTTACTGTATCAAAGATATCAACAAATTGATTCCACGGATATAACATAATCAACCTTAGTTACATGTTTACCTGTTTTCTCCAGAAATCATGAGTCCTCTATGTGCTGAATCAACTAATCCTTCTTGCAGTAGAGTGGCTGTAGTTTGCGAATAGCAGGCAATAGCCCATTTCTCTGCTCTTATCTCCCACCACACAAGCTACACCATCAGCTTCACAATGTTTGGCAAATGCCAACCGGACTATAGCTTATTCCATTGGAACAACTTGTGGCTCTGTAGAAACAAGAAGTTGCACTGCAGGTCCAAACAGGTTTCAATGATGCAGGCTTGCTTGAAAAGGTGTTATTCAGCTACTGGGTCGAATGTAGCCAGCTATCAGATGCAGTTTTTAAGTGTTATACAAAGAGAAAACTAAATAACTTACTAAAGTCTGCAATATGGTTCCCACAAAAAGTAGGTCTGAGTGTTAGGATGACGGAACTTCAGGAGGTAGGTACTGAGTCCATCTACACCATCAGGAACCAACTCCTGGTTAGCTCAAACTGCTCACCTGAACCCCTAACCTTCTCAGGGTAACAGATGATTCTGGCAACCTTGAAAATGACCACTTTGGATTCCCAAGGAAATCGTGGAAACTTACCCTTTCATTGTTTATTTATGCATGCCCAGGGTAAGCACAAGAAAGGTAGGATTAAAGGTTTTCAAACATTTATTGAAATAACCATAATCTTGCATAGAGATAATGAGCTGCACATTATTAGGCAGATGAAACAAGGCATTATACCAGCATTACCAACATGGTGAACAGAATAAGTAATCCAACCATTTCTATATATTCCTACCTATCACTACCTACACTCTGAAAGCATAGCGGAAGTACCCTCTGGCAAATCGCGAAGGATAGCCTGAAGTCCCCATACCTGGATAGCTGGGCCAGGGAGTCAGTTTAGGGTGCAGTTGGCAACCCTCCTCTGCAAGTTGAAAGGTCAGTGTCAGTAGGGTTCATATCGAACATAGGACCCATTCCATGACAATCAGGATCAGAGTGCTCCTCTGACCCATGTAGGGCAATGCTCTATTTGTATAATCAAAACCAGACTGTGTTAGAGGTGCTGCTCTGATGCAATGATATGCTGAGGATTCAGAAGCTGTCTCCATAAAGATAACTCAAGCACTAGGATATCTTGTTCTATGTTCCTAGCTTTGAACTGAGTGTACAGATTACATGACCAGAAAAGCTTACTGAAAACAAGCACATGTACAGCATGTTCCCAGAATAATCTTGTGCAAGCATAAAACATATTAAATATTTTTGCTAAAAACGATGTCAAACTAAAATGTGTAAAACGTAAAACTAAAATGGAAAACCAAAGCAGGCCCAAGAAGGCCTCACAACAAGTCAAATGTTGCATGAGAAGTCTAATGCCCTCTGCCAGTTCTATAGGTTCTACCACAGCCTCTGTGATATCATCTTCTATGTAAAATGCAGCTCTAGACAGCATTACATCTATTTGGCTCTTCATCTC
Source organism: Pleurodeles waltl (assembly GCF_031143425.1). NCBI lineage: Eukaryota > Metazoa > Chordata > Amphibia > Caudata > Salamandridae > Pleurodeles > Pleurodeles waltl. The sequence goes on along the minus strand of NC_090446.1, from coordinate 546,837,548 downwards.
TATGTAAGGGATAGGTAATCCCATTAATTAATTGGTAAACAATATTTCATTCCACAGTGGGCCTGACTGCAGGATATCAGCCAGAGGTGGGATATCATGGCTACCTCCCGGGCAACTAGTGTAAGAGAGACTTATGTACTACCAGTGTTAAGAATCTCACCTACCACCTTGCTGCTATGGATACATAACCTTCAGATGGCAGGTATTCCCTGATATGACAACTGTACCCAGTGATCTGGGTTCTTTTTCTGGCTTGATAACTTGCTGTGCACTCTGAGAGTCATCCGAGAAAAAGTTTATTAAGATGGTATTCCCAGGACTGGCTAAAAGAAGCTTTAACAAAACCGGCAGAGCAGTACATTAAGGGAGAGGAATCTGCAGAGTTGGTACAATGCAGTATTCTGTCTCACTGGTCATATTGTAGGGTAAAAAGAGAATTAGTGAGGTTAAGTGGCTCACAACATTAGATAATCCAATCTAGGTAAAACAAAATGGATGTCTTTCTCATAATCTAAGAGTAACTATGGCTAAGTTAAGATCTTTTTAAAATATGTAGGTTTAGGGCTAAAAGAGGGGCAAGAGTCAGAGTAAGTAGATGTGACACTGTTACACTGTGAGCCATATCTGGTAATCTTTTTGAGAGTGAGGCTGCAGTAGGCTTTGAGTTACTTTAAACACTTCTGGCTGGCCTGGCGTACTAAGTGTAGTTCTCTGTGAACATTGGTCTTAAAGCCCTTTGGACCTTCCAAAGAAGACACTCCCTGACAAAGGGTTGACGTCAAAAGAGGAGATTGCCTTGGTATCCTGAAAACTCAGCAAATTAAGTGTGTGCTGAAAATGCAGACTAGCATGAATGCACAGGTCAATGCCATCACTTCATTCTGCTACCCCATACTGAAGATGCTGAAGAAGATCTTTAAATGGCTCCCAAGCAACACTAGAAAAACTGTCACTCACACCCTAGGCACCAGCAAGTTGGACTATGGGAACACCATCTACTGAGGTATTGGCATCCTTGGCGTGGGCTCCCCTAACTTTTTGCCTCTGCTTCCCAGGTTGTTGATGTCTGCTGGGCCCATGAGATGGTTAATGCAGATGAGGGGTGAGAATCCAAAACTGTTGAGGTGGTCCATTTCCATATAGGCAATGGACTTTACTGTGGAACACCGCCCTGGCACAGAACACCCCAATGCTGATGGTCTGTCCAGATTCTTCCAACTTAGTTGTGAGAACTCCCATGAGGCTGGGCAGTTTCTCCCCACTTTCAGCTGGGTGGAAACGTGTTACACTTGGCATCCTTGGTGTGCTCTCTCCTAACTTTTTGGTTCCCAGGTTGTTGATGTGTGCTGGACTCTGAGTTTGCTGTTTTTGATACTGTGGGCACTTTACCACTGCTAACCAGTGCTAAAGTGCAGGTGCTCCTGTGTAAAATGTATGTGTAATCCATGATTAGCATAGTTGATCTACTAGTAAGTCCCTCACATTGCAGTCTCCAACCCCCTGGTGTGTGTCTGGGGCCTGGCCTGGACAAGGCAGGATCTTGCAAACAAGAGAGACTTGCCTTTGAAGATTACCAAAAGTATTGGACCCAAAACCCCTGAAAATTAGGTCACTTCTGGATTCAAGAGAAACCTCTGCTAAGGAGAAGAGCTTAAGAGCTGAGTAGAAATGCTACCGCTGCCTGTGACTGTGCTTTGTTGGGCTATCCTGCAATTGCTGCTTCTGCCTGTGAAAGGGGACAAAGACTGGACTTTGTTGTGCATTCCTGCTTGAGAAGAATCTCCAAGGGCTTGAACTGAACTTGCCTAATGTTTTGAAGTCTCAGGGCCATCAAAGACTTCCTCTGCCAGCACCTGGACTCTCTGCTGAGACTCCTGCCAAGTGGTGCTCTATCCAGTCCTTGGGCCCTTGAAAGGTGAAGTTGGCAGAACATGAGCAGAAATCCACGTACAGAACGCCATGTGGGAAACTTTTCGATGCACCATCTGCAACGCAGCTGGTAAACGACGTGCTGCCGGCTATGCGGCTGAAATTGATGCCCCACCTACATCTCGGCTGGGGGATCGGCACATCACGGCTGGAGAAATGACGTGCAACTCCTGCTTGCGGCTGTTGATAACTACGCAAACCCCATGCAACATGGTTTACTAACACTGTGCGACCGGATTTTGTACGCACCGTCCCTGGGTGTCAAAAGTCAATGCAAGCCTGCACGGATCTGAGGTACCCACTTGAAATCGACTCATCGCTCTCTTGCAGGAGAGAAAAATGACACAGCGCCTACCCACCTGGAGAAGAAAACAACGCACAGTCTTGCTTGCAAGTGAGAAATCAACGCTCGCCTGTGCGGTTTTAGTTTCCATGCAAACCAGGTACGTTGTGTAAAATCATTGCTTCCATTTTTTTCTACGGAGTAAGACTTATTCTTTTGAAAATTCATATTTTAACTTGTGTATGTTGGATTTTTGTCATTTTGGTCTTGTTTGATTTAGATAAATATTACCTATTTTTCTAAACTGGTGTGGTGTCCAATTTGTAGTGTTTTCACTGTATTACTGTGTGTGTTGGTACACATACTTTACACATTGCCTCTGAGTAAAGCCTGCTTGCCCGTGCCAAGCTACCAAGGGAATGAGTGGGGGTTAACCAGGTGTTTTTCTCCTTTGTCCTGACTTGAGTGAGGGTCCTTGCTTGGACAGGGGGTTACCTGACTGCCAACCAAAGACCCATTTCTAACAGTAGGGATCATTAAGCAACTCACTAAAAGACTAGATACCATTCATAACATGGCACAAACACTCATCCTCAACATCCCACACAGATCTCACATCACACTACACCTCAAGAAAGTCCACTGGCTCCTGATTCACAAACGTGCTTAATTCAAACTCCTCACATACACATTCAAGGCACTTCACAACTCAGGTCCCACCTTCCTGAACAGTAGTATCTCTTGCCACCAAACACACATACACACCCTGCACCACTTGACTCCTACTTTTGCACACATCTCATGCATACACAAAAACATATCAGGAGGAGAGACATCATTCCTAAAAAGTTAAACAATCTCCCACTCCACATTAAAAGCCTCATTTTTTCTTCTTGAATTCCACAAGAAGCAGAGAACCTGATGTTTCAATTAACCAACTCACCATAGGCTGGGCTAGGCGCACACACCTGATCGGCACCAGGATGCCCTTGCAAAGTGCACTTTACAAATACACGCACATCATAACATAACAAAACAATACATAACATAGCATACCATAACATAACATAACGTAGCATAACATAATATAACATAACAGCATGCACAATCTCCTTGCAACATTTGATTCAGAAGCGTGACAGAAAGGTATGCAGGATTCCAAATTACACAAATAAGGCATGTGATACATACATAGATTGCAGACCAGAGTGCTGACCCTGTCTGCTGCTGTTATACCAAAGTCTGTTGAAGAGGTACAGGAGATTCAGGACAGGATCCTGTGAGAAAGTGAGTTGTTGGTTGAGTGGGGTGTGAGCTCTGGTCAAGTATTAGCCAAAATCACTTGCAGGGTGAACCACAAAAAGTCATTAAATTAACCTGTGCTTAACCCTGGGCAGCCTGGCACAAAAAGAAGGGAGGCTTAACTTAGATGTAATGTGTAAAGTATTTATACAGCACACAAACAGTAATAAAGTGACAACACAACTCAAGAAAAAACCCAAATCAATTTAGAAAAATAGAGTAAATTTTTTTAAAGTATTTGAGACCAAAATGACAAACATCCAATCAGTAGAACCAGAGTTGTACATTTTTGAAGTTTTAAGTGAAATTTAGTTCCTAAAATAACAAAACGCCAACCATGGACATCTCGTCATGCAAGACCGGGTCAAAGTGAAAAGTTAAGGGCGACCTCAATGAAGCGTGGATCGAATACTAGTGGATGATGCCCAGTTAGCGTTCACCTTTGGACAGTCTGAGTAGATAAAGTTCAGTGGGGCGAGGCTGCAGGAGGTGTCCGAGGTGGGAGCTTCAATGTCTGATGGCCTTGGGTCAAAGTTGCGGTGAAGATTTCTACTTTCAGAAGCAGATTTTTAATGACAATCTGGGATAGGCGCCATATGTTTTTAACATCATCTGATTACTATTAAATTGTATATCTTTTATTGCATCTATATATTTTACCTGACATAGTTGTATTCCTTGAGTTAAAACACAATGTATTTTTATGAGGGTTCCAGGCAAATAGAAATAACTTGATCTATTGGTAGTTAGAGGTCCTAGGATTTTTTAAGACTTTAGAGAATCAAGTATGAATTAGTGGAATTATCTGCTCTCTTGGGGATAATTGATGTTCTGATTTTGTAATGACTGAAGTGATTTTAATAGTATTTGTATTATTTTCTTTTTTCTGTGTTTTATTTGCATGCAATGAAATGCTGTTTTACTTTGATGGTTATAGACAACGGAATAAAGTATTTATACTACTACTATTGAATCTAAAAGGACTGAACAGTGTCATTAGGGCATGTGAAATGCATTTAGCTTGGTAAGGAGTGCCAGTGGAAGGGCCCTTGGATAAATACTATCATAACATTTTATTGGTGTGGCTGCTGGTGGGGAAATGAAAAGTAAGACCAATAGCTCCTCTAAACCACTGTGTCAATTTTGCCTTATAACGGCACCATATAACCGTGGTGGCAACTTCCACATGTACTCAACAATGTATTTTGCCAGACTTACTTAAAGTGTTAGAGATGCTGGGCCATATTGTATCTCAAAAATATTTGCACAAAGCACCTTGATATCGCACTTTGTGCCGCACTCACTTTTTAATCAATGAGGTTGCCTGCTCAAAACATGGCACTAGGAGAACACACTTTGACATTCCCAATAGCGAGTGCCTCATAGAGGCACACTGGGAGATAAGAGCATTAGGCATTTTATTAATGTGGTGTACCTGGGTTTACATAAAATTAAGAGCAGTAGGCACTTTATTATTGTAACGTATTTGAGATCATATGCAATTATTACTGTTTAGCTAATTAATTATTTTAGCCAATATTTTTTAGCTAATGTATTTTTCCAGTCACTCATCCTTGTAGCTTGTATATTACTAGGATTGTATTACCATATTGCTTGGATATGTGTACATTGTTATGGCTTTTATTGAATAAAACAATAAATCTGACTGACACTGTGTTGATTCTTTTTTTTTAAACTACTTTGCCATCCTCTCAGTTTCACCTGTCAGTCCCAATTAAATCTCCCGGGTCAGTCTCTCTGTCCTTCAAGAAACGTTCAACTTTTAAGAGAGCCAGGCCCAAATTTACTCGGTGTTTGTGTTGCACTTGTGACATGCAAGAGGACGCAAGGCAATGCAAGACCTTAAGTCAAATTTACAAAGCCACACAAGGCCACCTTGCATGGCTCCGTGTAACCTGATAAACCTAGGGTAACACAAAACAGTACAAGCCGCTGCCTTGCATTACTATGAGTTGGGGCAGTGTTCCATTGGTAGGTGTGGTTTTTCACAAGCATTTATTCATGGATTGTGGTGCATTCCCAGATTTACTAAGAATAGTTAAGCTGGGAATGCATCAAAATGGTACACCATCCCAGCAGAAGTGTAACAAGGAGAAATATCTTTATTTCTCCTCATTATTTCATCTTTCTACATGTGGTGCATTCTGCAGCATGCACAGAAAGAGGAAAATGTCTCTGAGGATTGCTTTGTGCAGAAAGGTGCCCCTTACTGCAAACAACCAATCATGACTGCATTGGCGCTAGCCAGCCCTAAGTGGGCCAGCGCAGAGAGCAGGAATGCATTCATATCTTAGTAAATAGGGCACACTTCTGCATTGCATCAAATGTTAGTAAATCTGGCCCTACATCTGGGTGGATGCTAATTTTTGTTGCTGTAACTGCTTGTGGAACAACCTACTCTTCTCCCTAAGATTAACTTCTAAGCATCTCCTCCTCTGTAAGCGGTTGAAGACCTGGATCTCTGCTTAGTAGTTGCCTCCTCCATTGTTCCTCTTCTGGTCTATGCGATTACGTACTCTGCCACTCCTCCTTCTCCAGACCTCATTGTCTGATATATGTTTGCACTCAATAAATTAAAATAAGATCATAGAGGATGTTACCTTTTCTGACAGATTACCAGGAAGAGATTCCTTCTTAGGTATAAATTCAAGAGCATGTGCTGAGGTAATATACACACTAAGTTGTTCAGAGAAGTGAAACTTGTTGGACTTCAAGAGACATATTTACAAAAGAAGTGGTGCAACACAGCGCAGCAAGCAAAGTTTCTGCACTGCATTACATCACGTTGAGAGAGCAGAACTGCACCATATCTTCAAATAAATGCTCAGTCCATGCCATGTGGCACTTTGAGCTGCCTAGAGTCAACACAAGCACCCTTGTACCATTGTGCAAGGTTGTCTAAGTTGTGGTCAGGATAGGTTTGTGCAGGAAGGGGCGCCTTCCTGCACAAAAACTATCCTTTAAGGTTATTTCCTCTGTGTTTGTGTATTGTAGAATGGGAGGAGCACACTGCATTTACAGACATCCGCTCTATTTACCAAACAAATTAATATTATGTATCTACTGACCACATCAATAATTGTCTTCGTGCCTAATAATTGAGTGTCAGGAGCCACCAATATACCAACAACCCAGAACCCCCCTGGAATAGGAAGTCTACTCAGTGTGCTAAAATTTGACTCTCCATCATATTGACTCTCCTTTAGGAGTAAGGATGATGATATGCTGGTGTATTTGCTGAATATGGCAGGGCCAGTGACCAGACTGAACCCCACATTTGATGGTTTCTTTACTATTTCTAGGTTTAGGGTCAAAAAAGACAAATTAGTCCATAATCCACTGGATGCAGTGGGAAGTAATGTTAGTGTTGAACTTAACTTCCAGAGTAGTCGATTCTATGGGCAGTAGAGTTGCTTAGATTTGGCTATAATGACAGTCCAAAAGGAGACACACAGACACATGCTCAATACACACAAGGTTATACGCAATTTGAAAAAATCAGGGGAGAGTATTTAGCACCTGAGCAATGGAGACGCTTAACAGATGAGCTCCATGCAAGCTTTTTGAGATGGCTGATACTCATGTCTACAAGCGAAATTGCATGGAAACTGCATGGCTCCCCAGTTGCAGTGATCCTAGTAGAGCATCAGAGCAGAAACATATGGAAGGAGAGGGTCAGTGGTACTCAACAGGCAAGTAAGAGAAGCTGAGATGATTTTGTGCCTACATTGTTGACGTCAGTAGTTGGAGCCTGTAGACTTTTGTGGGGATGCAAGCTGAGTGCTGCAAAGGGATGAGCCAATGGGGAAAGCAACTGCTGGGAAGGGGAGTGGCACACCTGGCACCTAGGGAAAGATCACTCTGCTATAGGGGGGAAATCGAAAGCAAACTGCCAAGGGAAAAAGGCCAAAATGGGCAGTTTTGAGGTTACACCTTAAACGAGCAATGGCAAAACTAAGAGGTTTGGCGTTGGCCGACAGCCTTCTGACTTTGACAATTCTTGTTTTGTTCCTTAATGGTTTTTGAAAAATGTTCTTTTTGGTCAATCTGAAAAACACTGGGTAAAGGAAAACAAAATTGGTCCAAACACTTCGAGGTAGATAAAATGCTTCAATCCGCCCGTTGAATTAGCAGAATGTTGGCGACTCTGATCTACTCTTGTAACATGGAGTTCTGCCAAATTCTGCCAATTGCTGTGTGATGGAACGTTTTTCCCGCAAGGATCCAGGATTGTGAACTGGTGAGCTCAAGTGAGAGTTGACAATCCCAGCGCAATTTTCTAACGTGGACAATTACGGGCGGTTGTAAACTCAAATGGTCAAACTAACACCCAAACTAAAAAAGCCAAATAGAAGTGCTGACAACTCTTCCCTTTGCCAATGCTTTTTTGTAATGTTTTTGTAAATCTTTATTACAAAAAGGTAGATAAGTAGAGAGACTAGTAAAACAGATAGAGAGGCTCACAAAAACAGATGGACATGGCTAGATATATAGACAGGCAGATAGATAGATAGATAGATAGATAGATAGATAGATAGATAGATAGATAGATAGATAGATAGATAGATAGATAGATAGATAGATAGATAGATAGATAGATAGATAGATAGATAGATAGAATGAATTAATTAGAGGGCTAGCCAGGTAGATAGAGAGATAATAGATAGTTAAATACAATAGTAGCTTGGAAGAGAGATTCAGAGGTGGACAGGTAGATAGGTTCACAGAAAGGCAAGTAGGTAGACAGACAGACAGATAGGGTTACAGAGATAGATAGATAGATAGATAGATAGATAGATAGATAGATAGATAGATAGATAGATAGATAGATAGATAGACAATAGATAGAGAGACAATAGATAAACAGGATGAGAGACAGTCAGGCAGAGATATACAGAGATGGACAGTTCGGTAGACTCACAGGGTTTCAAAGGTAGACACACATACGTTTGCAAAGTTAGTTAGAAAGGACAGGAAACTGAATTAAAGAGCAGAACTAAAATTAGTAATAAGGGGTGGGCCCCCAACAGCAGAGGAAAGAATTGCCCAGGGAGTTTTGAAGAACAAGGATTCACACTTTCTTCGATGTTCATAGAGGGCCTCGAGGACAAAAAATGAGTAAATGATAGGGCTACCCCATGAAGAACGTAACCAGGAGAAATCAGAGCGCGATCTTCGCTCCCATTTGCCACAGTGGTGCAGGAGTGGATCAAAGATAGATAATGATCTAGTTAGAAACATTCATGCGATAGGCAACAATGTAAGTGTCAATGAGGATGCTGAATCAACGTTGGAGGTTACATTGGATAGCACCACCTCTGTTGTGATATCTCAATTTCTATTACTAGAGAAGTTAGAGAAACTAAGAAAAATTGTTATGGCCTTGAAGATCACTCCAGAGGAGAATGAACATCTAAAGAAACACATACTGGAAGCCTCAACAACGGAAGGGAACAAACGCTCAGAAAAAAAGGAGAGACAAAATGACTGATGTCAGAGGCTGGCAATCTATGTAGTGTGCAAACCCAGGCACACTGTGTAAAGGGTCCGGGTAACCACACGTTGGTTTACAGAGGTAAAAACTAGCTCACCTAATGCTTTAATTTTTATGGTAGCGTGGTCCAGCAGTTAGGCTAATCTTGGAGAAATACATTGCATTTGTTGTACTCACAGTATCAATAAATGAAAACACACATTCAAAAGAATAACTCAGGACCAATTTACAAAAACTACTTCAGATTTGTATAACATTTTTAAGACCAAGATCATCAGAATCGGGTAAGCACTTTTTAAGTTTTAAATTTACAAAGTTTAGAAAATGTGTCAGTTCTGTGCACAACTACGCACCATTGGAATCAATGGAGAAATAATTTCAAAATGCATATAAAGTCAGGCAATGAGTTTACCAACTTCTCCTTTTGCAAATATGTCTGGGTTGTCTGGTGGGAGCAGCTGCAGAACATTGTTGGAGCTGGTGCCAGGTCACTGAGGGGGACCACTTGGAAAGCACTGCACAGGTGCACTTTTAAGGTAAGTCTGGTGGGTCCCCTTGGAGAGTCAAGGTCACAAGGGGTGTGGGACCCTTAGGGCATAGCTGGCTCATCAGTGCAGGGCACAGGGCAGCCCGGTGCAGAGCGAATCAGTGGGCCAGGAGCTATGAGGAAAGGTGCCCTTGGAAGCAGGTGGTGGGCGTGTTGAGGGTCAGTTGTAGGTCAGCAGGTGCACTCTGGTGGGAGTTCCTGGTGTTTTCTAAAAGTCCCTTGACTGGGGCTTTCTCCTCGTCCTTTTTCAGTCCAGAGTGGACTGTCTTTCTGAGTGTCCAACGTGGAGTGACCAGTACCTGGGGCTATTGCATGGTTCGGCCACTGGAAATTTGGTCTGGCTGCAGCATCCGGTTCCTTGATCAGCAGCCAGTCAGTGAACTGGACTTCACTGGTCCTTTGGTCTTTGTTGCAGGAGAGTGGTGCCTTCACTCTGGATGGAGATCTTCAGAAATGTGCAGGTCCTCTAGGGGTTTGTAGAGTCCATTCGATGTCGAAGCAACCCCTCAGGTGTCAGTTGTGTACTGGGTGCAGCAGGCAGGGTTTGGTGACTTTTTCTTGGTGCACAAGGGGCTTCAGTTCTCGAGCCTTGGGTCTTCTTTGTTGCTGGTCTCCTTTTGTCCTTTGAATCGGAATCTCTGGTCTAGAGATGCCCACCACGTAGTGTATTTAGTGAGCATTTAGGGGAGTTCTTAGTAGTGACCAATTGGGCATTGACCTTAGGGTGGCTACACCCACTAAGTGACCACTTCCTGTGAGCAGAGGTCACTTTCCTACACCTGGTTGGCTATTTTCCTTCCATCAAAAATGGAAGAAAATGAAATAGAGGGGCCACCTCGCATGCTACACCTTATGGATGGTAGAGCTGGTGCTGACCACTCCTCCTGCCCTTTGTGTGTTCTTTTACACTGTTGCTTCTGCCAAAAGTGGGGGTTTGCTTCTAGCAGCAGGCTTGGAAGTCGAGGTTCAAGGGAGGTAAGCCTTTTGAAGCTCACTAGCAGGGCAGTGCACATTCCTGGGGGGAGGTGTGATAGCACATCTGCCCAGGAAGGGCTTTGTCTTGTGACCCAGAGAGCAGGATCTCTCACCCCAGGGTTCCAGAATCTTGTCTGGTGGTGGCAAGCTGGTTGTGACCAGCCAGCAACCATGCCAGGGTTAGTTAGCTTTGAAGAGGTCACATCTAAGGTGGCCCCTGGGTAACTTGTGCAATAAATCCAATACTGGTTCCAGTTTGGATTTATCATTCTGAGTTGTTTGATACCAAACAACCCATGGTTCAGAGTAGCAATCATGTAGCTGTGAAACTCATACTGATCAGTGTCTAGCACATGCATGTAAAATGGCTGTTCTTTTCACTTACCATGTCCCAGATTTGGCAAGGACACAGTAGGGGCATATTGGCCATGCATCTATGCCCACACAAACAGTATAAAGCACCCTACCTTAGGGCTGGAAGGCATGCCAGAGGAGTGACTCACCCATGTTGCATGCAGTTTGTGGTGGACAGAGCATGCAGGATGTGTGCCATGTTGAGTTTGCATTTTAGGATAGCACCAGGACAATTAGCCTACCATGGCAGTTCTGGGTACACCCAGATGCATGGCCCAGGAGAGTGGCACAATCTGTGTTGCTTCCCTCAGGGGCCTACCCTTAGCACTCCCCGGGTACCTAAGTACCATTTACAAGGGACTTATAGTAGCAGCTAAAGGTGTTGCCAATTGTGCCAATGCATCACAACAGCTTTGGGAAAGAGATCTGGCCCAGGGAGCCTGGTTAGCCGAGGCCCTGAGCACTAACAACTTTGAGACCGCATCCATTACCAGGCAAAAAGTGGGGGCTGAACAAGACAAAAGAGGTTTTTTCTCACAATTGATGACAAGGCACTGGTTTAGGTGTAACAGCTGGATTGCTCAAAATGAAACTCTAAAATTGGTGGATGCTGCAAAATAATTTTCCCTCTGCATAATGTAATTATGATAGTAACTCTTTCAATTTCTTTCTTTCTTAATGTTGAGGTCTGGGGTATGGTGTCGGGGGACTGGACAGCTCACCACAAGTGAGAAAACACCTAATGAATAGGGATGCTTTCATTTTCTAGTATCAAAATTGTTCTATGTTTGGGATTTTTTTTTTTCTTTTCATGAAATATTGGATCGGGTCGGGTTAGAGGATAGTATTGGGGGTGGAAATATCTGAGGAATCCCCAGAGGCTTTAGTAATTGTGTTATGATGGTGGAACGTGGTAAATACAAGGAGGCAGAGATGAAAAGCTCAACCATCTCTCAACATGTGAATAATGAGACTTCTTACATGGAATGTGAGAGGATTAAATTCAGATTTTCCATACCAGGAGTGAGAAGAAAATCATGATTTTATTAAAGACACAGAGACTAATATTATGCATATCCTGTTTATTGCCACACAAACAGCAACAACAATGAGAATCACTAACTTTAGAATTAGATCTACAGAGCATTCTAAAACACTTTGGGCCTCATTATGACATTGATGGTATATCCCACTTACCGCCATGCCGAAAGCCGCCAACATAACGCCATCACGGTGGAGATCCGCCAACCATATTATAACTCACACATACCATTCCATCACTATACAGCCACATACACAACTCCGCCAGCCCAAAGGTCAGCGATAATCTGGCGGTAGCAAAACCCACACCGTTACACCAACAGAACTACGCCCACAACATTATGACCCAAGAATCACCGTGGCAGACATTCAATGGCGGTAAACCATTGGTGGTACATACCGCTGCGCTTAAAATACACACAACCTAACTAAACACCACCACATTGGACAATTCAAATAATACACACCTGACACCTATACACACACCACACCCACACACCCACCCCACTATAAAACACATACCCACACTATCCACAACCCTTTATGAATACAAACCATTGCCAACAGAGAGAGAGACAGCAAGATCACCAACACAACCTGAGGCACATACCACCATCACCTATACACCACACACACACCTCACAACACACACCCCAACACATCACCCTACACACCCTCACCCATACCACCCACACCACACTTATGGCACCACAACGACACCCCAGGTTCTCTGAGGAGGAGCTAAGGGTCATGGTGGAGGAAATCATCCGGGTAGATCCACAGCTATTTGGATCACAGGAGCAGCAGATATCCATTGCTAGGAAGATAAAGCTGTGGCAGAGAATCGTGGACAGGGTCAACGCCGTAGGACAGCACCCTAGGACAAGAGATGACATCAGGAAGAGGTGGAACGACCTACGGGGGAAGGTGTGTTCCATTGTAGCGACACCAGCTTGCAGTGCAGAGGACTAGTGATGGACCCCCACCTCCTCCGCCACAACTTACAACATGGGAGAAACAAGTCTTGGCAATCATGCATCCTGAGCGCCTGGCAGGAGTAGGAGGAGGACTGGACTCTGGTAAGTCAAATCTCTATTATTATCACCCAATGACCTGCATGCCATCACATACCCCCACCCTTGCCCTCACTCCCATCACTCCACCACCTCCCACATACCCCACCATCACAACCCACTCATCCCTATACCAAGCCCTGCATGCAACACCAATGCATGGACACCCCTCACAGACCTGATTGGACACTTATCACTACAGCGTGCACACTAGAGAGAATCACCTAGCCCACCAAATAACAACTCACACAAGGCAAAGCTGCCAGGGCAATAACAACCATAGAGGGCAACACACCTATGCACAATATGTCACACGCTGAAACAATAATACTGCATTTACATCCCCACAGGTAACCCACTCAATATCACCGGTGAACATCCATTCCCCCCACAGAAGAGGCCCACAGTGATGACAGCAGCTCTGGTCGCCTGGATCGGATGACCGACCTGGCCCATCAGGGATCTCCGGACAGTCGGTTACCAAGGCACAGTCTCACACCACCACAGAGCCTCTCCCCTCAGGAAACACTACCACAGCACTCACCCAGCGGGCCCATACCTCTGTCCCCAGGACACGTCAATCAGCAGTGGGTCCACCACTACAGGGGCCCCAGGCCACCCCACAAACACAGGACAATAAGGGACCTGGGATCAGTGGCAGTGGACACACGGTTCAGGGGACAGAGGCACAGGACAACAGGGAAACTGGGAGGACTGCTGTGCGACAGGGGGACAACAGGCCCAGGGAACTGACTCTCCAGGAGGCACTCCCCGCGATCCTGAGAGCATACCAACATTCCCAGGATACGCTGGGCCAGATACTGGACAAGTTGCAGGAGAACATGCGGCTGCAGTAGGGACAGTACCTGGGGAACAAAGAGGACTTGAAGGACATCAACAGCACCTTGCAGGGGTGCTGGCAGACATGGCCAACAGTATGAGGGAGGCAGTGGCACACCACCTGGCCCCTGACACTAGCCAAACCAACGAACAGCCCTCACCTCCGCTGCTGCTAGTGGACAGAAGGCCCCGCCACAGGAACAACAGGCCACCAGCACCCCTCCCCCTGCAGAAGGAGACTATAGCCAAGACCCCCGCCAGGAAATAAGACTCTTCTGATTGTCACCCTTGTGGACCACCCTGTCCACCTTGAACCTCCATTGCTCCACTTCCTATGCCCCCTTGGACAATGCACCTGTGATACAAATAGACTGGGCTCTACCCCGGAATTTCCTCCATCATCACCCCAGCCCATTGTACTACCTCCTCTTCTTCAGAGCACTTCAGTAAACACACTTTGATAAAATACAAGTATGGCGTATGTCAAATGTTTTCAAAAGGTATTCGTTTAACAAAGGTTCAAACATTGCAATTCAACTGTACAGTAATGTTTACATTGGAATGACCTCTAGTTGGCTGCACTGAACACACCAGGAGCAATAGTGGGGCACCAGCATCTGCAAAAATAGATGCCAAATGGTACAGTGAGTGGGCATAGAAGTAGGAATACACAGCCTGCCAGTGAGAATGTCACACATCAAACTGTCAGTATCAACACTGTCTTACCTGTGTCTCATTGGAAGTATTGATGAATAATTGCACTTCTGTTGTCGTCATCCTCATCCTCTGCCTCCTCATCTTCACTGTCCACAGGGTCCACTGCTGCCACATGGCCATCTCCAGCCTCCTCCTTCTGCAGAAAAACCACATGGCGACGCAACGCAAGGTTGTACAACATACAGCATGTCACAATGATCTGGCAGACCTTCTTGGGTAAGTAGCACAGGGCTCCACCTATTAGATGGAGGCAACAAAACCTGGCCTTCAGGAGGCCAAAGGTCCTCTCTATAATCCTTCTTGATCGCCCATGTGCCTTATTGCAACGTTCCTCTGCCATTGTCCTGGCTTTCCTCACAGGGGTCGGTAGCCATGACAGGTTGGGGTAACCAGATTCACCTGCAAGTATCGAGGGACATCTGTTAGCCATACACTAACCCTTAGGGCTCACACCAAACCCATACACCAAAATCTACTGGGTGGCAACCAGGGCTCACCTATTGGCCACACCCTGTGCCTCTGGAGTTGGGCCATCACATTTGGGATGCTGCTATTCCCCAGGATAAAGGTATCATGCACAGACCCAGGATACTTAGCATTGACGTGATAGATGTACTGGTCCGCCAGGCACACTATCTGCACATTAAAGGAGTGAAAACTCTTTTGATTTCTGAACACCTGTTCATTTCGCCAGGGGGGGGACAAATGCAATATGTGTTCCATCAATAGACCCAATAATGTTGGGGATATGTCCCATTGCATAGAAGTCAGCGTTCACCGTGGCCAAATCCTCCACCTGGGGGAAAACGATGTAGCTGCACATGTGTTTAATCAGGGCAGACAACACTCTGGTAAGCACTATTGAGAACATTGGCTGTGACATTCCTGCTGCCAAGCCCACTGTCACTTGGAAAGAGCCAGCTGCCAGGAAATGGAGCACTGATAGCACTTGCCCAAGAGGGGGGATCCCAGTGGGGTGAAGGATAGCAGATATTAGGTCAGGCTCCAATTTGGCACACAGCTCAGTGATTGTGGCCCTGTCAAGTCTACAGGTGAGGATAATGTGCCTGTCCTCCATTGTTGCCAAGTCCACCAGGGGTCTGTACACGGGGGATGTCTCCATCTCCTATTCATCCGCAGCGGTTGCAGTATATGGGCCAAAAGAGTAAGCAGCTGGTCATTATCTCTACATTCCAGCCACTACAGTTCAATGCATGTTGTGATTGTAACATTATTTTGTTGGAGATGTCCAAATGGTGCATTTGTGTACTGTGACGCAGTTAGGAGCCATGGCCTACACCCCCCCCTGAAATGGCGTACGCCTGTCCTGTATGGATGGACAGGTGGAAATTAGGTCATTCCGCTGCCGTTGTGCGTCGTTGTGGGAGGCAGTCGAGAACTACCGTGCAACTCCTCATTGGTTAACATTGGGCCCTATGGGGTACAGTGGCCAATGGTGATGTACGCCGGGGGTGACCGTATGCACTGCTGTGGATGTGGCCGCCATTTTCTATCTGATTCCTCACTTGCTACCT
Organism: Pleurodeles waltl; assembly: GCF_031143425.1. Taxonomy (NCBI): domain Eukaryota; kingdom Metazoa; phylum Chordata; class Amphibia; order Caudata; family Salamandridae; genus Pleurodeles; species Pleurodeles waltl. The sequence goes on along the minus strand of NC_090446.1, from coordinate 546,821,437 downwards.
GACCTTCAACAGGAGAGGACCTACACTGCATGTGCTGCTGTGACCTATGTCTGGAACCGACCATGGCTCGTGTTACTGGGGAAAGTGCCCCTGCCTTCACCTCTGCGGAGTTGGAGCGACTGGTGGATGGGGTCCTACCCCAGTACCGACTACTGTATGGGCCTCCAGACCAACAGGTGAGTACACCGTGAGTACAATGCATGGAACATGAATGCATGGAGTGCTGTGTGTGAAGGCCTCATGTAGGGGAGGGTTCGTGGATGGGCCCTGGGCAGCGTACTGCATGTATGGTGGGCCATGTGTTTGCTAATGGGGATGGGAAGGGGCATGGTGGGCCATGAGTGTAACAAGCTGGACGGTCAAACTAACACTTTTCCCTGTGTCCATTTCACTGCAGGTCAGCGCCCATCAAAAGAAGGGTATATGGTGTGCCATCCCCAAGGACATGCAACCCTGGGGGTCTACATCAGGCAGAGCACCCACTGTCACAAACAGTGGGAGGACCTGAGACACTGGGCACAGAAGATGGCGGAGGCCCAGCTGGGGATGGCCTCCCAACAAGGAAGGGGTGCCCGTCGAACCCTGACCCCCCTGATGGCCCACATACTGGGGGTGGCCTAACGGGAGCTACATGGGCACTTGGGGGCATCACAGCAGTCACAAGGGGGTGAGTACAGTGCCCTAATATACAACTTACGCCTGGTGGGGTGCTATCCGGGTGGGGTTGTGAGCCCCATGCGTGCCCCTAGCCCAGGCCTGGCATTGCAGAGTAGGTCCCATGTTGGGCAGGGTTCTGATGTGAAAGTACTCCAACCAAGTTAGTAGGCATCCACTACTGTGCAGGGGTCTCTGGGTCTCAGGTATGCTGCAATTGGCGTTAGGTATCCCTATCCATGGGCTGGTGACTAGCATTGTGACTGGTAGTGCATTGCCTAGTGCGTAGCGCTGCTCCCTATGTGTGAGTGTGTTGTGTACACCAACAGTGGTGTTGTTGTTGCCACTGACCAAGTGTCTTCCCTCCGCCCTTTTTGTTTTGTCACCCTGTCCTTTTGTGCATTAGCATCATCTGGCGGAGGAGCAGAGGCACCGGCGACGGAGGGAGCTGTATCCCACAGGACTCAAGAGGCTGAATCCACCGACGGTAAGGGAACCAGTGGGATGGAGGGTGAGGGGAGCACCACGGCGGAGACAGAAGGGGACAGTTCGGACACAGATACCTCCTCCGATGGGAGCTCCATGGTGGTGGCAGACACCTCTGTGTCCACCCCAGCTACAGGTACTGCTGCCACCCCTGTACCAGCACTGCCCTCCCAGCAGCCCCTCAGCGAGTTTCCTGTGCCCTCTCACCCAGGAGGGTGGGCATCTCCTTTGTCCAGGGACCTCAGGCCCTGCCCCAGTTAGCCCTGCTGCCCTGAGTGAGGAGGCTATTGAGCTCCTCAGATCCATCTCTGTTGGGCAGTCAACCATTGTGAATGCCATCCAGGGGCTGGCAGGCCAAATGCAACACACCAATGCATTTCGGGAGGGCATTCACACTGGCTTGGCATCCCAACAGAGATCAATCTAGGCTCTGGCCTCCTCTCTGATGGCAGCCATTGTCCCTGTTTCCACCCTCCCTCCTGCAATTTCCTCTTCCCAATCCCATTCCCCCCAGCCTCAACCTATCCCAAGCACACAGAAAGACGAGCATGCAAGAGTGGACATGGCAAACACAAGCACCACACTTCATCCCACAGGCACTCACACAAACACCATTCAGAATCAGACATACCAACATCCACTGTCTCCACTGTGGCCCCCTCCTCCTCGTTGTCCACCTCCCTCCCAGTTGCGTCTTCACTCACACCTGCATGAACTACATCCTCATCCATTACCACCATCACCAGCACATCTATCAGTCCACATCCCTCACTGGCAATCACCACCCCAAATCCATGCACACGTCCCCTGTGTCCTCTCCCGCTGTGTCTGGGCCCCCTCCTCCCAAAGTACACAAAAGCAAGCACTCAGACACCCAACAGCCATCCACCTCACAACAGCATTCAGCCCATGCACCTGTACCCAAACACAGCAGACTGACACCTCCTACCACCACTCCCTCTTCCTCCACTCCCAAACCATCTCCCTCTTCCCGGCCCAATGTCCCTAAGAAGCTTTTCCTCACCAACATTGACTTCTTCCCTAGCCCTCCCCCTCGTCCCTCACGTCAGCCCAGGGTGGGCAAAACTCAGCCAAGCACCTCAGCCGCCCAGTCCATGGGCACAGTAGTGTCCCCAATTACTCCAGGTGGGAAAGGATCCCGGCCACCAGCCAGCGAGACCGACAGGGTGCCAGTCCCAAGTGCGTCAAGGAAGGGCAAGGAGGCAGCCCCAGCTGCAGGAAGGAAGGGCAAGGAGGCAGCCCCAGCTGCAGGAAGGAAAGGCAAGGAGGCAGTACCAGCTGCAGGAAGGAGGGGCAAGTGGCCTGCAACAGCAGGCAGTAGAGACAAGGGGCCTGTTGCAGGGACTCAGTTGGATCCCCCACCACCAACCATGGTGGTGCAGCCATCCGAGGCTGCAGGGGATGGGCTCGAGCCTCCCCCCCACTGCCAGCACCGCCACCCGCACCACTACCAGCTTTTTCTTTTCCTCCTGTCCTCCCCTATGTGCTAGGCGGCTGTACTCACCGTGGTCGTCTTTGCCGATGTTGGTGTTCGTAGTGGAGCAGAACGTAGAAGATCATGGGGAACACATGCAACTCAGGCTCCATGGCGGCGTGGTTCTTCCTTGAGTCTCCAGAGGTGAGTTGTTTCCCTTCTGTGCACTGTATCTGCCAGGCTTTTGATGTTGTTGGTACTGCCCCGGAAAAGGTGGTGGATTGGAGTATCAAAATACGTGGGCGGAACATTGTCTTCCGCCTGGCTGTAGGTGGTTACCGCTATGGTGCCTGTTGATTTCGCCCTGGCGGTCGGTGTGTTAAAGTGGCTGTCTGTCTTAGCGGTATCCACTGTGGTCATAATTTCATAGTTATTACAGCCGGCCTGTTGGCATTATTACCGCCACTATATCACCGACCACCAGGGTTGTAAGGAGGGCCTATGTGTCCCTAAAGAGCAGCCACCTTTCTTCTTTTTTGCTGCTAACAATTGAATCTCCTTATTTAAACCATAACCAATGTAATGGGAACTTATTCTTATCCTCTTCTCCCACATTTTCCTGGAACTCCTTTATTCTGTTAAATAGTTCCTATAAACACAAACAATAAATATTAAGGGTGTGATGTTTTTGAGAGGGATAATATTAGCTTGAGTTTCTTTAATAAAATCATGATTTGTTTCCCACCTCTGCTGTGGAAAATCTGAATTTTATGGCAAGGCATGGGGGTCAATATTATGCATGTTTAAAGCCTTGCCACAACCTTCAGAGATTCACTTTCAGTAGGTTTAAAATCAAACTTTTTAAAAAGTGAATATGTTGACCAATCAGCAGATGCAAGAATATTTGAAAGGCTAAAACCCACAAAAACTGCTTTTGAAGCCATAGCCCGCTTGCTGAATGCGCTCCTAATTTCGATACTTCTCTACCATTTTTTCCATAACCATTTTGACTCATCTTACTAAAGTCAGACACAACACAGATTTATGCGCATACATAAATTAAATTTATAATTGAGAGTTTGTAGAATCTCTCAAACTCTCAGTCCTATTCTCATATTCTTTCAAGCATTTCACAACACACAATTTCCTATTTGCATCCAAACATGGAAAAAATACTGTTCTTGACATTCATTTTGTTCTCTTTTTAATATTAAAAAAAACTCCTTCTGGCACATAACTTCTAGATGTCACCTCTAATGTCCTTATATCTCACACTTGTCTGAAAGACACCAAACAAAGAAGCATTGTAACTTTCAGTATTAAATCCTTTAATGTCAAAAATTAAATATCAATCAAGGAAGTCAACTCTCATAGAACTTCATCTACATCATATAACGATGTATATTTTGGACCTGGAGGTACACTCACCGCACACTCTTTAACATTCTTTTTTCCACATCAAATAAGCCTACAGGCAATCCATTCACCTAAGCATGACCAACCAAAATAGCTGACCAACACAGATTTACTGAACTATAAGATTTCCCATCCAAGAACATTTCTGTCAAATAATTACTGCATTCACCACAGGAGTCATGATGGGATCCAAATCCCTCTCAGAACACCAACTTACCCATATCTTCTATGCCACCTTGTATGCCTTTGTTGTTCCTGGAGACCAAGAGCATTTTATGAGTGTCAAAGCCTCTGATGATAACCCTGACGTTTGCCAAATTCTCCTGAAATCATCCATACCATTGACCATTTTGTATCAAGCTCTGACACTCTTCTTCTGGATTTACCAACAACCTCGCACATCCTGTCAAAAGCATTGGATCATCCATTAGCAAGCTCATCACATCCAGAAACCATACTTGAGAGGGCCAAAACTGAGTTATCAACATCTATGCCTGCTCTATCCTCACTTTCATCAATACTTGTTGTATCATTGAGAATGGGGGACATGAATAGTTTCACCTTCGTCCCCACTCCTGCAGGAATACAAATACTGCATCTGCCTCTGGATCTGGTTTCTAATTACAAAATATTAGTAATTGGGCATTTAATATATTTTCAAAGAGATCCATAAGAAATGGACGCCATTTCGCTTCGAAGGCCTTGAACACATTCCTGTGCAACATCTAGTCACTTGAATCACAAAGATTCCTTGAATTCCAATCTGTCACTGAATTTTTGAGCCCTGGAATAAGTTGAGCCTGGATCATGATATTCCGATCTAGGCAGAAATTCAGAAACTCTTTTGCTAAGTCTGCTAATGCCTTCGAACGTGGGCATCCCAACAGATTCCCGTACCTTACAGCAGACACATTTTCCATTCTTAATAAGACACATTTCACACGATCCTCTCTAAAACTCCTCACTGCAAATGAATCTGCTAACATTTCTAGATAATTGATGTGCATTTTCCTCTCCTGAAGAGACCATTTCCCCCAATTGTCAATGGCCCACATCTTGCTCCCCATCCTAGTAGGCTGGCATCTGACTCTATTACTAGGTTTGGAGTCTCTCCAAAAATAGATCTCCCATTCCAAGCTTTCAGATTCTGTTTCCACCATTCCAGCTCCTGAAATGCCTCCACGCTTAACTAAATCTTCTGAGAATATTTCAAACCCATCCGAAGATGTGTTTTCGACCTCTGCAAAGCATAATAATGAAGAAGACCCAGAAAAACAGCCTGTATTGAGGCAGACAGCAAACCCAACAGTCTTCCTAGCTGCCTCAGAGGTATTACACTGCTCTTCATAACTCTCCTTATCTCCCTGCATATATTTTTCACCTTCTCCATTGGTAACCTCAAAACACATTCCAATCTCTGTATCTGAAAAACTAAAATAACCCATGTCTTGGAATGGAGTTAGACATGATTTCATCCTGTTTACCACAAAACCCAGATCTTCTAAAATCCGGACTGCCAATTCTGTCTGTTCCAAAGCCATTTCCCTCACTTCTGCAATTATTAAAATATCATCTAGGTACACAATCAGGGGCACACCTCTGAACCTCAACCAAGCCATTACTAGTCTCATTACTTTGGTGAAGAACCAAGGTGCTAATGTCAAACCGAATGTCACCAAAACCTCAGATAATCCCTGTTTTCTTGAAATACTGGAATCATCAAATAGGCATCTTTTAGATCCAGATGCATCAACCAATCCCCTTTTTCTTAGAAGATCACTTAACAAGTGGATTCCCCCCATCTTGAAATGATTGCACTAAACCCAATTCTTCAGCTCTCCCAGATGACCGGGCTCATACCTTTCCCTTTTTTATCTCCCCCAAAAATATTGTTTACAAACCCTATGAATCCTATGAGTTTGTCTGAGCAACTCTCTGGTGCACCTTTTTCCAACAGTTTTTTACTTCTTGAGTTACCAAGTCTGTCCACTCCTTTGAAAAAATTTACATTCTTGGGGCCGGATGTATGAAAAATGCCTTTTGTGAATCGGAAATAGCGATTTTTAAGAAATCGCTATTTCTGATTCGCAAAATGCAATGTATCATATTTGAGATTCGGTAATAGCGATTTCTTAAAAATCGCAAATGCTATTACCGAATCGCAAATAGCGATACAGCCCCCATTCGCACCTATGGGCCTGTCTGCCCATATTTGCGAATATTTTGCATGTCCCAAATTGCTAATTCCTAACTGGAATTCGCAATTTTGGGAAATGCAAAGTCCAGGGTGCTGGGGGTCTAAGGCCCCCTCTGCTGCTCCCCAAAACATTTTCTAACAACATGTAAGGTGCACACGTGCCAAAAGGGCATGTTTGCTTTACATGTAGATTTTAAAAATGCATTTTAAATGCATTTTTAAAATTTGCACATGGTTACCACCAAGTTCAACTTGGTGGTAATAGCAATTCCTTAATGCCCAATTCGCATTAAGGAATTGCTTCATACATGTGCTTTAGAAATCGCAAATAAGGATTCCTTATTTGCGATGTCTTATTTAGAGAGTCACAATTTGCGACTCCTTAAAATTGCATTCAGAATGCCTTTGATACATTCTGAAAGGGCTTTTTGCATTTGCAAACGGGCATTCGCACAGTTTGCGAATGCAAAAAGCTTTGATACATCTGGCCCTTGGTTCTCTGTGCTGAACAGGTATCTCTAAAAACTCTACGTGATAACCTTGCACTGTTTGTTTTAACCACTGGTCTGAGTTTTACTCCTTCCAATGATCTACAAAGTGGGCAAGTCTGCCACCCAGCTTTAAAGGGGTAGATTAAGGGTATTGTTTTTTAAACATACCTTGTGCTCCTCTTGTCCTTATGTCACCTCTAACTGATCTTCCTCTTTCTCATTGTCTTTTTGGATAAAATCCCTGGTTATTTAATCCAGTAGGGGTTCTGTATTCTCGTGAGAAAGAGGTTCTCATGATACTGTGTCTCTGGCCGAGAGGCTGACCCCGTGATCTCCGGCCCTTTGGCCTCAGTACTGGCTTCCTTACTGGCTAATTCAGCTACTTAGGATCTATTTTCATAAGGATGCTTTTCCGCCTCTCAACACAAAGTGTCGCATTTGTATTTCCAAGAAATCAGGTGGCTCTTCACACCCATTGCCTAAACTCCTCCACATTTATATTTGTTCCATTGACATAAGCTTCCTCATATAAGTCAAACACTTCGGTCAAAGGACCGAAAACATCCAAAAGCCTGTCCTGGCATTCTTTCAATCCTGTATCCAAGCCTCTCCTTGGATTTCTCCCAGATTTATTGAAACATGGCAACATTTTGGCATCCAGTTCTGGAGTATAAGCAATTTTGGTATCCAGTAATGGTCTAGGACATTCAGACCTCATTCTGGTCTGGACCGCTCTATTCATTTCACGCCTTAGTCAAAACGGCACATACTGTGCCACATTGTCCGCAGGTGTCTACTGGGAAGACAAAAGGTGCTGTATCATTTGCGGATCAAATATATGTTCCCCCAAAGGATCAAACAATCCCATCAAACAATCAAACAATCCCCCTTCTTTTTACCATTGCTCCTTCTTACCGTTTTCACATCAATCTCCTCCTCTTCTGAATCATCTGTATCCGAGAAGCAACTAACCTCTGTATCTCCACTTGTTGAGGATTCATCACAAACCACCTCTTTGTGAGTTCCTTTCTTGGCCTGTATTGCCACTCCCTAATCCAACTCCATCTGTGTTGTTCTCTTCCTCTCATCTAGAGGCCCTCCTTTTACTTTTACTTTTTGTTTTTGTGTCACCTTGTTCCAATCTATATTCTTTCTTTTATGTGTCTCTCTACGAGCACTATTAGAACTTGTCACTTTAACTTCTACCTCTTCCACTGACCAAAATTGTTCCTCTTCCATACAAGATTCCTTTGAGTGAAACCTAGGCAATAATCTCTCTATACACTCATTCAACCTTTTACCAATCAGACCTGACAATGTAGAAAAGCTTTATCTACACAAGCTTGCATCTTGTCATCTAAACTAATAACTTCAACAGATTTTGTCTCCATTTTAATAACTTCAATTTTTTCCTGACCAAATACACCTCACAGTACTGCAATACCCAAACACACATCATCAGTTGATTGCCTCCTAGATTTATACTTAAACAATGCCTTGACAGGAAAAACAGTGAATCTGAACCCAAAATATGGCCAACTAAACATTTTTTCTTTATACTGTATTGTGACAAACTTAAGATGCCCGTTACCGTGATTTACGTTGGTACGGCAAGTAAAGGAGATAAAATAAACCAAAACTGTCCCCCCACCTGAGAAGACTGTTCCATAAGCGCCTGCTGAGGTAATTCAAAATTATTTATTTCTTGTGTAGTGTTGGGGGCGCTAGGCCCTCATGCTATGAAAGAAGGTGACACAGACCCAGTAACATGGTTCTTAGAACTGGCCCTGGGCACGTGCGCCTCGCCCTTTTTATTGGCAGGGTCACCTGACTGGTGACGCCTACGTTGGATGGGTGTGGGGTGTATGTGTAAGGCCAGCCCTCAGCTTAGTGGCTGGTGAAACACTAGAACATGTCCAGCAGGACACTACATCCCTCCCAAACTTTATTGAGGAACAAAATAACAAAGTCCAACCTGTGGGAGAGGATCAAAGACACAAAATATATACAGAGGCCCTCATTCTGACCCTGGCGGTCGGCGGAGAGACGGCGGTCGGACCGTGAACAGACCGGCGGTATTAAAAATGGCATTCTGACCGCGGCGGTCCCCGCCGCGACCGACCGCTACTTCTCCACTCCGACCGCCACGGCGGTCATGACCGCGGGGCTGGAGTTTGCGCACTCCGGCCCGGCGGTCGTCCCAAGACCGCCAAGGGTATTATGACCCTGCCTACCGCCGCGGTTTCTTGCGGGCGGGAACCGCCGTGCGAACCATGGCGGTAAGCACTATCGGGGCCAGGGAATTCCTTCCCTGGCACTGATAGGGGTCTCCCCCACCCCCCACTACCCACCCGAGTCCTCCCCCCACACCCTCCACCCCCCTGCCACCCCCCAGAGGTGGTACGAACCCCCTCCCCACCCCCACCCCGACATGCACATACATGCACCCCGACATGCACACACCCCCAACATGCACATATACACACCCCCTACACACACATACACAACGGGGACACATACCCGCACACATACATGCCGACATGCGCACCTGCCGAACAGCACACATTACCCATAGACACAGCACCACCCCCGCCCGCATACACGCACTCACACACCCCCTCTACACACTCACACGCACACCCCCACATCACACAACACCCCCCCACCCACTCCCCTCACGGACGATCAACTTACCTTGTGCGTTGGTCCTCCGGGAGGCGACGGGAGCCATAGGGACGTGACCGCCAACAGAAGACCGCCAACAGAAGACCGCCACACAGAAATGTGGGTCGTAATTCTGTGGGCGGTGTTCTGCTGGCGTGGCGGTGGAGGTTGACCAGTCTCCACTTTCCCGCCGACCGCCAGTGTGGCTGCTGGCGGTTTTCCGGCGGAACGCTCCCAGCGGTCAGAATGCGCACAGCGGCACACCGCCGCGGTCGGCGGTCTTCACCGCGGCGGTAACTCAGCGGTCTTGCGAAAAGACCGCCAAGGTCAGAATGAGGGCCAGAGTCTCTTCAGGCAGTCTGCCTGCCCTGCGGCATGGAACAGGTGCAGCTGGGCACTCGGCATCACAGCACGCCTCCGTTGTTCAACCAGACGGCACTGGACATGAACAGCAGTGCAGATGACATCCAGATGCTTCAGTCGCTTGTCCACGACCTCACAGTTTGCTGGGGATTGTCGGTCCGGTCCCACCTGGGCTCACGTTGTCAAAGTCTATGTACAACTTCTGAAGTGAGTGCATCTGGAGCAGTGGGGAGTCCACTGTACACAGTTCCGAAAGACATTCTGGCTCTGGGGATGGCACACCTCCTAAGGCTGCAGGTGACTTGACAGCCTGGTGCACCTGTGTGTCCAGCAACAGAGTAGTGGCAGGCTTCCCTCTCGTGCCAGAGCTCCATTGAACAGGAGGCTCCTCGAGGCCCTTTGGCGGGCTGCCACAGAACTATGTGGACTGTGCCGGCCTTATCACAGGCCAAGCAAAAGCGTTGCAGAGGAACCACCTACAGGACCACATCCTACTCTCACATGGAGCCACAAGGGTGGTTGATGCAAGGTCAGCTTGCTCGAGCCGTCAGGATTTAGGTGCTCTGGCCATAGTGCAACAGTCTTTGGGTGACCAGTCCCTGTATGAGACCTCCGTGCTTCCCGATGCCTGGCGTGGAGCTGTTTCAGACGCATCCGTCGCGGTGGGATTCCTCTCTCACCGGAATTCCCTGGAGGCCCTTGCCCCTTGGTTGCCACGGGACTGCGTGGGCTGTGCGGGCCAATGTAGGCTGCGCCAAAGGAGTCGCACTGAACTCCCAACAGGGCCACGTCCAAGTCTTGTGCAACCGCAAGGGTGGATGGTAAAAATGGTCTGGTATGCTCTTACCGGCAGGTGTCTGGTTCACGGGGCTCATGGCAGGTGTTCAGGTGGTTAGTATCCACGTTGCCAGCGATGCGTGGTCAGCATTGGTTCTTGTTGCTGACTCTGGCTCCACTCAGGTGGTGTTGTGCTCCTTCAGTGGTTGGGCGATGCACCTCATCAAGATTATGATCTTTATTTTTATCCTTCTGCAGATCAAACAGGTGGCGGTTTCTTTGTCGGCGGAAGGATCACTTGATGGACTTTGTAGCCACTGGCGGGTCTTGCATAGCCTGTGCAGTTGGCAACAGGGATAACATTGAAGCCAAGCAGCCGGTGACAAGTGGCAGGACGGTCGCACTGAGAAGCGTGGTGGTCCACCCGCATAGCTGTCTTCAGTGACGTCTGCTCACCCCGGTGGCTGTCTTGTACTGTTGGATACCTTCTTATCCTTGCACAAGTCCTTAGTTGTGTCGCTCTTCTTCCTTCTGCTTGCGCACCTGTGATGGAGCTGATCTGTGGTGTGAACGGTCTGTCACACTCCTCTCTTCTTCTCGTCCTTTCTCATTGTGGCATTGTGCCACGCTCTCTTCTCCTCTTTCCTCCTTGGTGTGGTGTCATGCCACAGGTCGCATGCTGCATCACATTGACATTTTACTGCACCTCTGCCGGTGCATCTTGCTTTTCATCCTGGATGTGGCGTTGTGCCACAGGTCGCGTGCTGAGTCCTGTCAGTAGGAATTGATATGCTCTTCTGGCTGACTTCTTGATGGTCTGGTCCATTCTGGAATCTTCTTGGTGGACCGCTCTGTGGCAGGAGCGTCACTGTTCCCTTCCTCCGTGTCGTCGCTCAAGGGCGCCACTCTTGCGCCTCAAGACTACGCTGTTGCTGCGCTCACTCCTGCCTCCATCTGCTTGGCAAGGTCGGTCAGTTCTGCTCAATGATGGGCCAATGGTGGCCATCTTCTGTTGCTGTGTGGCAGGCTGGCACGGCCTCTTGTCCCGTGTGTTACATCACGCTCGCAGGTGCTCTGTCCATCTTCTCAGGCTCCAGCCCATGTTGTCAGCTTCAGTGGCGAGGCTCTCTGTGCACCACTGACATTGTCTCTTTCCCTTCTGGGTGTCCTTTGTTGACGCCTGACATGTCCCTCTCCTATCTTGCGGTGATGTCCATCACTACTGGGGCATGTGGCTCTCTTTCAGGGGTGGCGGCAGACAGCCGCCAGAGGTTGCACACACCATGCGCGCTCTCCTAGTGCCTTGTGTGGCACTTAAGTCCACATGTCACTGTTGCAGCTTGGCTGAGACAGCTTCGGTCTTCTCCTTCACTGTGCAGCAGTCGTACACGTCGTTTCCATCTTCTGCGCCATTTCCTTCTGTGGGTGCACTGCTGGTCATGCGCAGTCACTCTCTGGGGGTCCTGCTGTCAAGTTGCTTTCACCAAAGCTTGTTTCCCTGTTAGAACAGAAAAACAGGGGCAGTACCTTTCTTTAGCCACTAGATGCCACTGTCTTTCCTCCTATGGGCCTAATTTGTGGAAATCAGATGCCGGAGAGGAGACATGCTGCCCGGGAGGAGTTCATCAGGCTGGTGGGGGTCCCAAAGGTGCAGGTAAGTGCCGTTTTTCTTTTTTTTTGTTTTGCTTCTTTTTTTTCAAACACTGCCTCGTGGGGAAGAGGCCGGCAGCTGTTGCTTGTGGGGTGGGCTCTGGGCACTTTACATTTACTTTTTTTTTTTTTCTGATGCATGGCAGCACCGTCACAATAGTGTCCTCTGGGACCAGCAGCCTTTTGTCACGCTGCGGGCCAGTCCTCATGGTACTTCTGTGAGTGGGGGTCGTCCCAGGGCACTGCTCTTCTGATCCTTCTGTGCATGTGCTTCACCATCCGCCTTCATATTCGCGGCAATTGCTTGCCGTGGGGAAGCTTGGTGCGTGGGTGCACCATCACGCTCCTGTCATTGTGCGTTGCAGGCGGTGTTGCTGGGAAGGGGGAAGACGGCCTTGGGCATTTCCACAGTTCATTGTTGCGTGGCAGCACCATCTGGCCTTCTCTCCCATAGCAGCTGCAGCAGTCTTTCCACCGCTGCGGGCCACTTGTTTCAGTGTCCGTCTGTACTTTGTGGTTGAGGTGGGCTATCTCGCCACTGCCGGTGCGCTACCATGGTGGCCACTTTAGTTTTTGTGAGGCCGTAGGCGGGCCTCGGAGCAGCCTCTGTATGCTTGGGGGACGTCCCCACCCAACGCGGCACATCTCTTCTCCTTGTTGCGGGGTCAGGGGGGTTGGGGGAAGGGCACACAAAGTATCAGAGGGGAGGCTGGACCCTTATCTGAGTGGCTCAGAAAACTTCTGCTTCGTGCACTGGTCGCATTACTCTCCTTCACCCGCTTTTTTTTTACACCTCGCAGGGGTCTACTGCACTCTCTACTACCCTTAAGCTCACCTCCTGCCAGGTGGGGTTTCGGGCAGTGTTCTTGGCTGCCTTCTGCCTTTCGGGGTTGTGGCAGGTAGGGGCTATGGTGGGGTGCTTTACGGATCCAAGTTGTGGGACCACCGCATGCATTTCCCTCCTCACAGCGCGACAGCTGCAGCTGGCTCATGCGTGGGGCAGACCTACTCATCGACATTGTAGTGTTTGGGGCCCTAGGCCCTCATGCTATGAAAGAAGGTGATGCAGACACAGTAACATGGCTCTAGGAACTGGCCTTGGGCACGTGCGCCCAGCCCTTTTTATTGGCAGGGCCACCTGACTTGTGACGCCTGTGTTGGATGGGTGTGGGATGTATGTGTAAAGCCATCCCTTAGCCAAGTGGCTGGTGAAACACTAGAACATGTCCAGTAGGACACTACATTTTGTCCAATTATTTTGCAAAAGTTTACTGCAATAATATTTGCTCCTGATGTGTCAGCACACAGCTTACTCCAACAATCGAAAGCAACCCATGTAGATTTAACAAGCGATCCACACACGATATCGGTATTGACAGAATACACCTAACTCAGCACGTGCCGAACGCTAAACATGAGCCTTATTCAAAAGTTTGTCATGCAAGCTACTCGGGCCACACACCAGCATAGGAGTGAAACATACAGACATCATTTAAAGGATGCCAGCACACAGACAGCTTGGGCCCCACATCTCAACCTTCGCTCTTCTAAATGTTCGCTTCGCTGTGCCACTCTATTAAAAATCACTTATATTGTTAATGATTATAAACTTTACACAAAACTATGTAAAATACAATAAATTATGAATATTAAATACCTATTTAGCCTATGTTAAAAGACTAAAAAAGTAAACAGCTGCTTTAAATGTAGCACCCATCCTTACTCATTTCAAACATCGTATTTCCCTTTCGTTTAATCTTTTAAAAACATTTTCAAAATTGATATTTTAAGCTACAAACTATAATTACTCTTTGAAATCCTGAAACTAACAAAGCGCTTATCTGATGCTTGACCAGCAGCAGCAAAGAAGGAAGATGGCTGCTTGTGGGGGACATTTATAGTGCTTTAGAATGTTATAAAGTTATAATTCTACAGTTAATGATTCTCATTGCTGCTGCTGTGTGTGTGGCAATAAAGAGTATACACATAATATTGGCCTCCTTGCCTTGCCATAAAATGTATATTCTTAGTTCTAATGTTGCAGGGGTAAAGGTCAAGATGGGGCCTCAGGATTAGCTGGACTTCATCAAGTGGTTTGATATTGTCCTGTTAAAGGAGACATGGGCTACAGAGATGTACCCTATGACTGTTATGTGAGTTTTGCCCATCATGCCCTGCCATCATCTTTCAGGTAGGCCAGAGCTGGTCAACTAGCATGGGTCAACGTCACACTTGATTGTACAATTGCACATATAGATATGAGCAGTACGCCATACCTGTCATTTTATTTAAAATGGCCATTGAACTTTGAGCTGTATATTGTTAATTTTAAAATGATTTCTCTGTAAGGAATAACACAAATTATATCACTCTCTTTGCTTATATTGATTCTTTGTGCAGCAGCCCTTTACTTAAGGGGTGGTGTTTTAACTTTATAGCAGCAGGTGATTTTAAAGCAAAGTTTGGGGATACCTCGTGTCTATCTGGGCTACAATCCTCTGAAGTGATCTACAATTTATACCCCTGCCAGTACGGCAATGCCAGGCGTCCTTTGCTTTTTGTTTTGCTAGTTAATCACAATTTATGTAATACCCTTGAGTATTTTGACTGTGGTGATGCAAAGGTAGCCACTTTTACTGAAGGAGGCCAATCTTCCATAATAGGTTATGTTTTTGTCACAAGAAATCTGTCTACCAGGATCGCCAATGACAGGGTTAGTCCCAATAAATTTAGCGACATAATCCCTTCTTCCTCTCAGTTAGTCATCCAGTGAAAGGCAAATGTGGGGACAATTATAGGCAATTCCTAGCATTTAAGGACAATCTGAGTAGGCTGGTCCACAGGCAAGTTAACATCTTACAAGTTTGAATAGGGTCGTGGCTGGTGACCTGAGTAGCATTTTACGTTGTCTCTCTTTACAGGTTGGCAGTCAAACAGTAGTTGATTCATTTGTGTCATTGGGGCATGTTACAAAAACTATTCTTATGAAAAAGGTCTGGCCTGCCAATTTGGGGGCTGCTCCCTGGTTTAATAAAGCTTGTACGATGACTAATAGGAAGCTACATCTTGCCTGGAGAAAATCCCAAAGGTCAGGGAGGAAATTGTGAACTGCAGGAATGATTACAAACAGGCCCTCACAGAGAAGATAGCTGATGTAAGGAGAGAACACTGAGATCAATTGGCCGGGCCTGTGTGCACAAATACTTTAGGTCTTTTCAGAATCTGGTTAATAACTATTTTCTATCTGATGTACATAAGAAGGCGCTTAATAGTAACATCGCCCTGGAAGCCTGGGTGATTCATTTTTAAAGCATATATGACTTGAAAATCAGTGAGCCAGGAGGCCCGTCTGTTCAACGATGGTTCCCTATTAACATCTCCTTTTCCCTGGGAAAAATCAAAATCACTATCTTGCAGAGTCCAGCTAATAAAGCACGAGGCTCTGACGGTGTCCTAATAGACCTATATAAGGGTAACATTGAATTTTGGATACTCATTCTCACAAATGTGTTCAACTCTTCTTGTGACTTTGGGTTCCTCAGGTAATGGAAGACTGTGATTAAAGTGCCTGTTTGTAAAAAAGGGACTAGGCAGGATCTGGACTGTTACCTCCCCATCTTCCTTTTAGATTCTTCAGTTAAAATAGTGGAATGTATCATTTTAGATAGGCTGGAATCTTGGATTACTGAAAACAGTATCCTGTTAGGACTGCTGTATGGTTTTTAACCAGGACTTGGTACGATTGAACAAAGATTTAATCTGTACCTCATCATTAGTAAGTATAAACTGGTCAAGTACAGAGCGATCCATCCTGCTGCTAAATAGATCTACGCTTTGGGACCTTCTGTCCACTATTGGGTTGAGAAGGGGTCGTTGCAGTTTTTGTGGGCGCTGCATTTTGATCTTTCTGCCTCAGTGAGATATGACAACAATGGAGAATGCATAGACTCCTTCAGTCTTCCACGAGGAGTTCGTCAGGGGTATGTGCTGGCACTAATTATTTTCCTATTTTATATCAACAAGCTACAGACTGCTCTTCAGGGAGTTGAAACAGAATGCTGGTAACCAACAACAGATTAGTACTGGTGCTTCTCTATGCTGATGATGCTCTTTTGTTAGCTAGCACAACCACTGGACTTAACACCCTCATCAAAGCCTTTGTATCCTTCATATATAGTCTTAATTTGGAAACCAACAGGTCAAACTCTGACCATCAAGGAGAAGCGTTTAACGAAAGTGCCTTCTTCTCCCTATTTGGGTATCACCTTCAAGCAAAATAACAACTGGACCAATTGCTTGGAGAATAGGAATGTCAGCTTTCCGCAAGCAACTGGCACCATCTTTAATGTCTCTGCTTGTATAGGAAATAAGCCCATCTGCCTGCTTGTTGGGATTTATAAACGTAGGGGTGTACCCATCCTAACATATGGAGCAGGGGTATGAGGTTATTATAACACACAAAATCTACTGCCTGCATTATGTGGGGAACCATATAAAATTGGCCCCTTTGATACTCCAGTGCTCTATCTGGTGTAATGTTCAGGCTTCTGTTAACAGACATGTAATTGAGGACTGTATGACGTGTGCCTCTGGATCCACAACACCTTGGTTTAAATATATTCCATCTAATTTCTCAAACCTAGAGAGGCCAAATCTTTTTTATGACCCAACCCCTGTTAAAAAGGAGAATAGGGTATGGGTCAAAGAAAATTACTGGATGACCAGGACTAGGGACAGGGACTTGGCATTGTCCACCTCGGACATTATTAAGGGTTATGGGATTCAAACCAGCCCTGGAATAGGTTAACCATTGCTGGGAAAGATCGCTACTCACCAGATTTTGCCTGGGCTCAGTTAAATAGAAATTATGTTTCCCTCTTAGCCAATACGATGTTACAACTGTCAGCTGTAGCCCAAGGGATGCAATTTCAGACCAAACCCTGCTGCATAATGATTTGAATTGAATTATCCTGTGACAAGCCACAATTCTGGTGTATCTTATTAGCAGAAGCCTAATAAAGCATATTTGTATAATAAAAAAGAATAAACATTACCTAGTGGCAGTCACCACTAGTTAGGTATATTTAGGTCAGCTGTTCCATAAGAAAAGCATTTTTTTTTTGTGTTGCTTGTGACTCTGGCACTGTTTGACAAATCTCCACAAAGATATCAGACTCATGGCTCATAAATTTTACCCCATCCAACTTTATGTATCAGCCAATCACAAAGTAAGCAGAATGATGATCACTGTCTGTTAAGATATATGGAGCAAATTTACAGGCCCCTAGCGCCACCAGAGCGTCACTCTTTGTGATGCTCTGGTGGCACTGTGCACTTTGTGGTATTTATACGGCAGTGTTAAGCCACTTTTTGTGGCTTAACACTGCCTTGTAAATATGGCCCCTTCACACGCAGCACTTTGTGTGGAAGGAGCCTGCAATAGGTGTTGCTGTCGGCATTCCACAGCAACACCCATTGGATTTTGATACTGCCCCAGATTTACAAGAAATCGTAAATCTGTGGCAGCTCTAAAATCTAAAATCACCCCAGGGGTGGTGTTAGCAGGGCGCAACAAGGAGAAATGCTTTTATTTCTCCTTGTTTTTTGCTCTTTCTATGTGTGCTGCATTCTGCAGAGCACATAGAAAGACCAAATCGCCATTGAAGAATGTTTTTGGGCAGGAAGGTGTCCTTTCCTGCACAAAAACAATCTCCCCCACAACACAGCCATCCTTGCATCATGTCACAAGGGTGGCTCTGTTGACATTCGGCAGATAATTTAGCATCAGTGCAGGGGGAAACACAGGGATGTGCTTTATTTCAGAGATGACGCAGTGCGGTGCTGCCAATTTTGGCATTGCACTGTGGCAGTACTTTGTAATATGCCCCATGATTTAAACTAATAAAGTAATAGAAAGCGGGTTGGAGGATAGATACATTTGGGTCACACAGCAACTAGAGGGAATAGAGGTTACAGTATGGAATTGCTCTACTTTAACTCCTAAAAGAGAAGAAGCTGACTATGTTGATGGATCATGCCCAAGAGGTGTTAGTAAGAGAACTCATATAGGTTGGTGACTTCAACACAGTCCCAGTGATGGATAGCACCTACAGGAAGGGACACTGCCAAGGACATGTCTCATCCCAAACTTAGGACAGACTTGTGCCCTGAGGTAACTATAACTCTTCCCTCAGCCATGCACAGTTATGGGATTAATAATTTTACTGCAGATGTTACAGTGACATTTTTAATTATGTTATCAAAGATGTCATCACTGCTGTAATTTGTGGGGTAATTAGGAGTGCATGTTGAGGGCGCAAGTTAGAGTTACCATAGGGCACAAGTTATAGTTACTTGAAATAACTCTATAACAGGTGACATTCTATGGTTTTGTACATTTAAAAACTGAGGCAAATGATCAAGTCCTTATAACCTTTTTTTAATGTGTTTTTTTAAGTGAATTTCTATGTTTTTTTAAAATTCTATTTCCTAACTATAATGCCCCTGTAACCTTTGTTCCTTTTCAGAGAATTTTGACAGTTTTTTTAACGTAAAGTAATTTTTACTACTATACGTCAATCCAACCACCAGCCCAGTTGTTGCCCGCAGGACCTGACCCATGGCCAAGCCCTGCAGCCAACCCTCCTGCATGCACCCAAACCCAACCTGTGCCTTCAGCCGTGCGCAGCAGGAGCTTGGATGCAGTTGGTGTTTTTTTTTCTGTACCCACTGATCAACTTGTGCAATTGCAGATCCACGGATCCAATTGCAGATCTGCGAACCCACGGATCAGGAAAAAGAAAATGGGCGTATGTTATAGCTACCCTAGGGCGTGAGCTATAGTTACTTGAATTAACCATAACTATAATTGCTGAATTTCAGTGGTTTGTGTGAGTAAATTCAGAACCTAACTATAATTTCCCTGTAAGGCCATGCATGGCAGAGGTTGGCCACAGGTCTTGGCCAATAGCCAGGCTCAGCAGCCAAACCTCCTGCATGCACCCAAACACAAGCTGCACACGGCCTCCAGCCATGTGCAGCATGAGGTTGGTTTGCAGTAGTTTTTTTTTTGGGGGTCTGGATCGGCTGTAATTGTATTCAACATTTTGAAAAACCCTATTGGCATAGAATGGGTAAAAAGTGTTTTGGGACCTCTCTCTTTTTCTCAGCCCTCACGTGAAGGATCACCCCAAAACTTTTAAGACAGCAGCTGAATTGACTAAAGTGTGAGTTTTGAAAATGTTGTGAAGATTCATCAAGGGGCGCCAAACTTATTGGCAAAACAAAAAATACTCCGTCTATGAAAAAAAAGAGCCTTAACTATAACTACCTACTATATATATTCACCGAAGAAAACAAAGGTTACAGGGACATTAAAGGTAGGAAATCGAATAAAAAAAAAAACATAGAAATTCAATTAAAAAAACAAAGGATACAAGGACGTTATAGTTAGGCTAAAATTTTAAATGGACCTAACCATAGAAATTCACCAGTTATAGTTATGTCAAGTAACTATAACTTGTGCCCTTGCCATGCACAGTTTTTTCATCCAAAATCTTTCTGCAAATATTAGATTGATATTATCAATGATGTTATCAAAGAAGTCATGAGTGCTGTAATTTGTGGGGTAATTAGCAGTGCATGGTTAAGGCGCAAGTTATAATTACAATAGGGCACAAGTTTTAGTTACTTGAAATAACTGTAACCGATGAATTTCTTTGGTTCAGTACGTTTAAAATGTGAGTCGAACTATAACGTCCCGGTAACCTTTGGGTTTTTTAAGTGAATTCCTATGTTTTTTATAAACTCTATTTCCTAACTATAACGTCCCTGTAACCTTTTTTTCACTGAATTTCTATAGTTTTTTCAACGTATAGTAATTATCATTACTATACGTTAATCCAACCACCACCGCGCACTGCTGATGGCGGCGGTTGACCACAGTGAGTGGGTGCATGAGGGTGTTAGTAGGTCTGTGAGTGTCTGACTGGGTCTGTGAGTGGGTGAGTAAGGGTCTCAGTGCGTGTGTGAGTGGGTGAAAGAGATTGAAAGAGAGAGAGAGAGAGAAAGAGAGTGAGAGAGATAGATCGTTTTTAGGCTTTGATGTATGATATACTTAGAATGAGATATTTCTGCATAAATTGAAAAGAAAAATGTATTTGTCAATTAAAAACAATAAAATCACCTTTCAGTATGAGCCTTAAACATTTGCACTTGAAAAAAGGAGGTAAATGACCAGGTATATACCTGGACTAGAACTCTCAATGCTCAGTGTGACTGTCTGAAACTGTCACACTTGAGCTATTACATTTTTTTTCTTTGTGGACTTTTCTTTAGCTCTTAATGGGCTACCAGGGACTGTGGGGTAGCCTTAAGGCTTTCCCTACAGTCCATGATGATTATTTTTTATTGATTTTAGTAGATGCCCTTTACGGGCTATCTGGGACCACAGGGTGGAGCCTCAAGGGTTCTCCTGCGGTCCCATTGCTCCAGCAAGAATGCAGCTGCTTTTACCAGCATCTCCATGCTTACTCAAGCAATGCTTTCATCTCTGTTCCCTGCACACATATCTGCGTGCCGGTAACCAGAGATGAAAACTCTGCTTACTGACAGTGGTAACTGTTTGACAGGTACTGCTATCAGAAAGTGGAGTGTTTCCTGTGACTTGCCTGCAGCTCTCAAAGCTGCAGCCAAGCCCCAGCAAACAGCTGTGTCCTGGGGGTGGGCACCCCAGGACAATGGAGGAGCCGGCCCTAGGGGGTGGCAGCCCCCAGGGCACAACAGTGGCTCCTCAAGGGGGTTATGAAGCCCCCCCCAGTGTAAACGAAGCCCTGGGGAGGTGGTGGTCCCTGGGGGGGCTTGGGAGTCCCAAAAGGACCCCATTTCTTATTTTTACTATTTCCCCGGGGATGTAGTGATCCCCGGGGCTGGAGGGAGGGCAGCCCCGCATAATATTTATATACAGCCCCAGCAAGGTAGTGGCCCATAGGGCAGCGGGGGGGCACACTCATCCCCTTATTACTTATTAACCCCAGGAAGGTGGTGTTCCCCGGGGCAGCACGAAGGGGCCAGGCGGCCCCCACTCAGTATAATAACAATGCCTCCATGACTTGGCCCACTGAGGACTTAAAAAAGACAAAGCACGGGACCCCACCACCGGTACTAAGGGTCAGGGTGACTCTACCCCGGCCTCTTTTCTTTATTTTTAACCTTTTTTGTGGTGCTTGGCAGAAGCTGAGTCCCAACATGGCTGACAACACTTCCTTGTATAAGTGTTGTCAGCTAAACAGATCTCATCACAAGATCAGGAGGGGTCGCGAATCCTTTGCGTCCCTTTATATACAAATTTAAATTTCCTTATTTACAAGCAGGCTATTACAACAAGTGTTCCATTGTATAATTTCTGTTTTTTGCTGATTAGCGCAGTAGCCAGAGACCCTCCTCAAGTCTTCCACAGTACTCAGAATCGCTGGGAGTGAGCCAGCCAGATCTCTTGTGTACACCATTAAATCATCAGCATACAATACTATTTTCTTCTCCCACCAATTACATTCATAGGGGATAATGCATTGGTGTGCCCTGATATTATTTGCCAGAGGCTCACTGTATAAATTAAAATGCAAAAGTGAGAGAGAGCAACCCTGACAAGTCCCTATTTTAATGGTGATCTGCTCAGTGACATTGATGTTCGCCAATATGTTTGCAACTGGATTTTTATACTGTATAAGGATCCAATAGCTTTTGAAATGAGATCACCCAGGTCATGTTGCTTAATCATACATTGCCAGCTTACCCTGTCAAAGGCTTTAGCTGCATCAAAGGTGAGCACTATCAATCAGAGTCTGTCTTTTATGGCCAGATTTATAGATCCAATCAGGTCATGAGCCAATTCATAGAGTTGCCTCCCTTTAACAAAACTCTTTTCATCTTCATGTATTTAGTCCAAGCACCTCCTCCACTTGCTTTGCTAATATCTGGGTACAGATCGTATAGTCTGCATTTAGAAGGCGATCAGCCTATATGACTCACATAACTTCTGATCCTTATTTGATTTTTTAAATTAAACTGATGATGGTCTTGTCCCAGGAATGTGGTGCATCTTGTCCTTTTTGCAAAGGCCTCATTTAATACTTTTACCAAGACAGGGACCAACTCTTCTTCCAATGTGATATATAGCTCATTTGGTAAGCTACCAAGGCTGGCTGTCTTCCCTCTTTTTAATTTCCTGATTGTATTTGATACCTCTTTGATACTAGTCTCTGCATTCAAGCCTTTCCTTATTTCCTCTTGTATAGCCGGGATAGATTTGGTAAAGATAGTTCCTGATCTGCCCAGTCGCCACAACTAAATCTTCTGTATACAATTTTTGAAAAAAATGGGTGGAGGCATGTTCTAGTTCCCAATCGCCTGTGATTATACTACTAGTTTCTTCATTCTGAATGGCATTAATGATGTTTCAAGTCACCTTTACCTTTGTTTTCCAAGCTAATAACTTGCCACACCATACTCATAATAGGACAGCTTACTTGTTCCCCATTTTTTCCTGATTATTGCCTCTAGTTCATCTGCGAGATCAGCCCTTACACCCTTTATCTGTTTCTCTATTTCTGCCAGATCTTGAGCATTACGGTTGTCAGCCCTCCCCAGTCGCCTCTGTATTGTAGGTTCAAGATTCCTTATCTTTTTTTTGTTTCCATGCATTGATGTAAGGCTAAGCTAATTAGTCTGCCTGTAATAGAAGCCTAAGAAGTATCCCAGACAATAAACGTGGGGGACGGACCGTTAATTAACTGGAAGAAATCTTTTATCTCTTGCTTACCTGATGGTCTAAGAAAAGTATTGGGTTTACCGTCCGTCTTGGGGAGGCATGGGATTTATCCATACTAAGCTGCAAACTAACTGCTGAGTGATCAGACAGATGTTCTGGAAGGTGTTCCACTTTTTTAATATTTCTGCTTAATTTTATGTCTACTAAAAAGAAATCAGTTCTAGGCTAATGTCCATATGTTTAGTGTGGAAAGTAAACCTTTGACCATTTTCTCGCTTTAACCTCCAGAAATCAACAAGGCCTATATCTTCCATTATTTGCCCTACTAAGGCTCTCATTTTAGGTGAATTAGCTGTGGTTCTTGTGGTGGATTTATCTAGGACAGGATCTACTAATACATCAAAATCTCCTCCTAATATTGTCAGAAGTTTGATCTCTAGTAGTTGATTGTATAGGGCTTGCAGTGGAGTGGAATCATCTGTATTTGGCCCATAATAGCCCACAAATGCATCCCACAAGCCATGAATATTTGTATTAATAATCAGCCATCTTCCTTTTGGGGCTATTATGAGCTCTCCCATCGTGAACTTCATGGAGTTCTTAAATAGAATTGCCACCCCCTTAACACATCCTGTCTGGTTAGAGCAGACATAATGATCTACCCATTTTTCTTTCCTTATTATATCCTCCCACTCTGCTCTTAATAGGTGAGTTTCCTGAATACATATCACTTCATCATCCCAAATGTCTCCAAGATAAGCTGACAGCCCCTCCAATGGAAGGGGGAATAAACAAATAGGGTCAAATACTAGAGGGCAGCTCATTGCTACACTGACTGTCCCTGTCAGAAATTACAGAGGGTACCTTATCTAAATTAGAGTACTTTCAGCTCGCAAGCTGGGTAAGGGTATTAGATAAAGACAGGAAGAAAACAGCATCTGGGAGGAGAAATTGCAAGGAAGACTGCCCCAACATAAAGTGGTTTTGACGTGGTACTGGAGGCTTGTATATGGCGTAGAAGAAGTTTTTAACCTGCCATCAGAGACCTGGGGAAGGGACCTGCCGTTGCTGGATGTCAAAAACTTCTGGCAAGTACTGATGTGTTTGCTTTGGTTCTCAACTAAATTTGCATCTCAGAAAAAAGCATTTACTTACATTACACAGATCTTATTGGATGCCGAAAAAATTGGTGATTCTGGGAGGACGAGAGGCGAAGAAGGGCCTCAACTGTAGCGAGAAAAAGGCAGATGATGTCTATATGTTTTGGCAATTCCCCAAGATCCAGATCTATTGGCAATAAGTGAGTAAGGTGCTCATGGGGGTTATGGGTCCAGAAGTTAAGGAAAACCTGGCACTGGTAGTCTTTGGGGCCACAAATAAAACTATATAAGAAGCAATAATGTTTACTTTTTTATTAATATTATTGGCACATTGAGAAATATGTTTAAAGTGTGTGCTCCCCTTTTTGTCAACATTATGGGAATGGTTAGCTTCAGTTCATAGGATAAACAGCTTAGACCGTAATGGTCCCCAAACAAAGAGGACTAGGTTTTGGGAAGTATAGGAAAATTGGTATAAATTGAGGTAGAGCTATAAAGATGTCAAACCTTTTGGACCATGGGAAGAGCATTTTCAATGGCAATGTATTTAAGTGACAAACCTGCTAGGGGGAGATTCTCAGAGGAAAGTATGAAGAATTCTCATGTTACAGGCTTTGTTAGTAGGCTTGTAAGCTATTTTGGGAGAGTGGCAGGATCTTTGCCTCCTATTCCACTTCACTTGGGTGAGGGGTAGAGGCGATTAACTTGGTCTCTCCACATTGAGCTCCCTTAGCCTTTTGATTGTACAAATGAGAACAAAAAAAAATATATATAAAAAAGATGTCAGGAGTGCCATAATATCTTGGGTAAATAGTAGTGCATGGTGAGGGCACGACTTAGGGCATGAGTTATAGTTACTTGAAGTAACTATAACAGCTGAATTTGTGGGTTATGTACTTTTAAAATGTGAGCCTAACTATGACGTTCCTGTAACGTTTGTTTTTTAAGTGAATTTTTACGCTTTTTTCAACTCCATTTCCTAACCATAACGTCCCCATAACCTTTGTTTTTTTCAGTGAATTTGTATGTTTTTTTTAGCATATAGAAATTTTAATTGCTATACGTTAATTGAACCACTGCCGGCACTCCAGAGGTGCCTAAAAGGAACTCCAGGGTCCCACTGTGCGGGTCACTTGTGATCGGGCCAGGGGGCCCTAAACTCCTCTGCCCAGCAGCCGGTGCAGCAGGGGAGCCACAAACCATCATCTTTGCACCCTGAGGTGCTTAAAAGGAACGCTGTGTCCTGCTGTGCAAGGCACTTGTGATCAGGCCGGAGGGCCCTAAACTCCATTGGCCAGTAGCCCGTGCGGCAGGGGAGCCACAACCCTTCATCTTTGCACCCAGAGGCGTTTAAAAGGAACTCTGCAGTCCCACTGCGCGCAACACTGATGATTGGGCCAGAGGGCTCTAACCTCCCTTGCCCAGCAGCCCGTGTGGCAGGGGAGCGGCATACCATCTTCTTTGCACCCGGAGGTGCTTAAAAGGAACTCCATGGTCACACTGCACGGGACACTTGTGACTGGGCCAGGTGCCCTAAACTTCACTGCACATCAGCCCGTGCAGCAGGAGAGCCGCATACCATCATCTTTGCGCCCAGAGGTGCTTAGAAGGAACTCCATGGTCCCGCTGCACAGGACACTTGTGATCGGGCCGGGGGGACCCTAAACTCCATTGTCCAGCAGTCCATGCAGCAGGGAGCCGCATCCCATCATCTTTGCACCCGGAGGCACTTAAAAGGAACTCCGTGGTCCTGCTGTACCCAAGACTGGGCCTGTCTTCCCCCGTCATCGTCTGTAGGAGGCTGGGCTGGGCCACCCACTTTCAAGTATGTTGTGATAATGTTGTGGCGTATTGGTTTGCTGCCCCCTTAATATTCGGCCTGCTTGTTTTATTTTCTCTAATAACAAATAATAGGCAAGGGGAAGGCTTTGGGTGGTGCTCTGCCTACCAGCGGCACAAAAAAGTCTAGAAAACCTACCAATGGTGATAATGCATGACTTCACAAATGCAGTGCGAATAGCACCCTAAAGAACATTGATTGTTTGATCAAAGAGATGGAGGCTATTCTTAGTAAAAATAGATCTGCAGCTATCAATGCTAGTGGGCCCTGTGCAAATAAAATACCTGAAATGTTCAACAAATCTGTGCCAATAGAGAAGAAAAGGAAGGAAGTTCAGTCTTTTATTTCATAGATGAATAAAACTACTAGTAACCCTCCAACCCCCTTGGGGCACCTAGGATCATCTAAAGGAAATTCTCCTTCATAATAATGGAAGTATTGCAAATGACATTGTGCCACACCGGTATCCTGTTAGTCCTGAGGTCATTGTAGCACCAACCATTCCATGCTTTAATAGGTTTGGGCCACTGGAGGTGGAGAAGGACAATGCGGGGGAAATTGTTTTAAAATCAGAACAAATATCAGCCCTGCGTGAGAATCTGACCACTAGAGTCCCTGATAACAGTCAGCAGAGGGCTCTTCTAAGTCTCGATTTGTTGTCATTGCATCAAAAGACGGAGGATATTAAAAGTCTAATGCATTTACTTTTGGGGAAAATAACTGAGAAGCGGGGTCCAATTTTCAGGTGCAAGTGCTCCTGTTCATTGGGACCAGTGACTTTCCCTAATACTAGCAGTGGGGGTATATCCCCCACTATTTTAAAGGAGCCTCATGTCTTCTCTCTGGCAGGGACTACTACTTCTAGTAAGACCATTGGCCCGTGCAGCTTGGCTGCCGGTAGTGCCACAGAGAGTTGGAACCAATGGCCCAAGTCTAAAGTGCCTCAATTGCAATCTAAAAAAGTTGACCAATCTGGGGTTTTTCACCCTGGACAACAACTCACTACCTTTCCACCTGGGGCCCGTTCTAGGACCGTGTGAATCATTTGACAATCGGACCTCGCGAGGCTCAGGGTAGAGCTTCAGAATGCCAACCTTGCATGCATGGAAATGGGTCCTTAGGCTTTAATTTACAACTGCGAAAAGCAGGAAGCGCTGCAAGAATTCTTTATATGGTCAAGGTAGCTTATGGTGTTAAGTCCAGAGCGAGCCAAAAGCTGTAAGATAACAGTAAATAACATGCCCCTGGAAAGAGTGCATTAAATAGACTATCTAGGTGTAAGAATCTCAGATAGTCTTGATTGGCAAAAATTGGCTGTAGTGGAAAACACCTTTGTTAGATCCCTACTTGTGTGCCCAGTTAGTACCTCTTTGATTCCAATGTATTTTGACTTAGCCTTAAATAGAATTGCTGATTTGGTAGCATTGAAACCCTTGATATATTGGGTCCATCTCTGGACCACTCCTGAACTTAGTGAATACAGAGGCTCTCTTAGGGATCTCCTGCAAGTCAGAACACGTCTACAATCCCTTGGTTGAAACACATTTTTACTTGGCACTTGAGGTTAGGTCTTCGGAGCTATGGGGATAATCCAAGTAGTATCAATAAACTACAGGCCAATTCTTTAAAATCTTGTTATTGGGCATATGTCTAGGAAATTATGTTGTTAATGCATCTAATGGACACCTATTGTATCTATTTTTTTAATTCAAATGGAATTTCCACTTTGAGCTTTTTTGGATTTTATTTTCACACCTTTTGCAAATAGTCTTTATATTTGTTTTCAATATGGATGTTTACCATTGAACTCTTTTATGAATTATTGGAAAAAAGGACCAGTGTCAAATCTATGCCCATCCTGTGGGTTAGCTCCTAAGACAGATGACCATATTTTGTTTTTCTGTCCAGCATATGATGTTTCTCAACGGAAATGGATGGATACGCCCAGCCTGCATGAGCTTGGGAATTAGGCAGTATGCAATTGCCCTTTGGATCATCAAGTGCGAGACCTCGAATGCAATTCTATCTGCTGTCAGTAAGTTATAGGTGGCGGTTTGGAACAGGGGAAATAGGGCCTGATTACAACTTTGGAAGACGGTGTTAATCCGTCCCAAATGTGACGGATATACCACCTACCGTATTACGAGTCCATTATATCCTATGGAACTCGTAATACGGTAGGTGGTATATCCGTCACATTTGGGACGGATTAACACCGTCCTCCAAAGTTGTAATCAGGCCCATAGTTTTTTAAAGAACAGCTGATATCAATTTTCATTAGACATTTATATTTAGTATGTGCTGATTTTTTGGGTGAAATTTGATAGGCCTAAAATATAAGAATTTAGTAATTAGACAGAATGTAAAGGTGATTCTTTTTAATGCATTTGTATCTGATGTATACAGGTGGCTGTCTGTACAGTTCTAACCATTTTAATTGGAAAGCTGGTATTAATTTTTAATAGGCAATTATACTTAATTATCAGCTTGATCTTAGCATTATGGGGGTCATTCTGACCCCGGCGGGCGGCAGTCGCCGCCCGCCTGGAGGGACCCGCCATTTGGCCGCCCTGCGGTCAAAAGACCGCTGGGGCCATTCTAACTTTCCCGCTGGGCCGGCGGGCGCTACCTAAGGTAGCGCCCGCCGGCCCAGCGGGAAAGGGGCCTGCAACACAGAAGCCGGCTCCGAATGGAGCCGGCGGTGTTACAGGTGTGCGACGGGTGCAGTTGCACCCGTCGCGCTTTTCACTGTCTGCTAGGCAGACAGTGAAAAGCATACTGGGGCCCTGTTAGGGGACCCCTGCACTGCCCATGCCAGTGGCATGGGCAGTGCAGGGGCCCCAAGGGGCCCCAGGACACCCGTTCCCGCCAGCCTGTTCCTGGTGGTGAAAACCGCCAGAAACAGGCTGGCGGGAAGGGGGTCAGAATCCCCATGGCAGCGCTGCAAGCAGCGCCGCCATGGAGGATTCTCCCAGCCGGGGGAACTCTGGCGGGAAACCGCTGGACCCGGCTGGGCGACCGCGGCTGTACCGCCGCGGTCGGAATGACGAATGAAGCACCGCCAGCCTGTTGGCGGTGCTTCTGTCATTCGCCACCCTGGCGGTCTATGACCGCCAGGGTCGGAATGAGGGCCTATGTATTTTAACTGTTTAATTTTATTGTTTGTATTTTGTGCTTTGATTGTCCAACTATGACCGACTAAAGCTTGTGTGATATATATATATATATATATATATATATATATATATATATATATATATATATATATATATTAACTTGAAAAAAACAAAGTTTACAGGGACGTTATAGTTATAGTTATGGATATCTCAAGTAAATATAACTTGTTTCCTAATATCAATGATGCTATCAAAGATGTTAAGAGTGTCTTAATTTGTGGGGTAATGAGCAGTGCATGGCAAGGGTGTGAGTTATAGTTACCTTATAGTTACCATATAACTATAACTATAACTGGTGATTTTCTATGTTTTTGTATGAGTAAATTCAGAACCTAATTATAACGTCCCTGTAACCTTTGGTTTTTTAAGTGAATTTCTATTTTTTTTAAATTCTTTTTCTTAACGATAACGTGCCTGTAATGTTTGTTTGTCTTTTTAACATAAAGTTATTTTCATTACTATGCGTTAATCCATTAGACCAAACAAAAGCCCTACCCTTCACTACAGGGTTAAACCGCCAGACAAAATTGGAAACTGTTTATTTTTCTTGGAAAACCTTCACCCACCAGGGTTACCCCTCGCTGGCATGCTTTATCACTGGGTCCTTCCTGTTCTGCTGCGAAACGGGGTATGCTGCTACAGACAAATTATGTGGGAACACTTTATATGTATCCAATATGATGATGTGCAATAGGAGTAGGCGGCCATAAAAAATATTAAAAATACCTACCTCCTAGGTAAACTCCGTTTTAATATCTGCCCTGGTGGCGGTATGGTAAAACACGGTGATTTAGAAGTGGGGTGTTCAATGAATCTGCTTTCCTATTATATGAGGTCTACATATTTCAAGCCTACCCCTAGGCTTTTCATCAGAACTCCCTGGTGCCACTCCTTGCGTGGAGGAATGTGTCAATACACAACTCTAATGTGTTAATACATAAACATACTACACCTAGCTATTGGCGAGCTTCAAAACATTGTATATTAGGGTTTAAGTTCATAAATCATGGATCCTCCAGTGGAGGGATCAGCTTGTTGTACACTTACTCCAAAGCATCACTCCTGTGTGTCAACCTGTATTCTGCCTGCCCGGGGTCCGAATGTGTAATCAGAGATGTCATGAGTGCTGTAATTTGTCAGGTAATTAGCAGTATATGGTGAGGGCACAAGTTATAGCTGGCGTTAATATATATTTTTTTCTGGGAGGGCTGCATGATCCCCTCCCTGGGCCGATCCCTGCCCCACGGACCCCATCTCCTGGGGCCCAGCCTAAACATTTTATTCTTGTTTTGGGGTAGTGGGGCCATGCAGCCCACCTCCCCAGGCCGATCTTGGCCCCGGGGACCCCATCCCCCAGGGCGTGGTAATGTCATCTGGGCACCCCCAGTGCACCCAATCACAATGTTGGGGACTTTGGGGGGAGCCTGAAGGCCCCCGCAGTCCCAGCCGCCTCCCCACCTCCTAAGGAAGCGCATCTCCACGGGCAGGGAAACAGAGGACACCTTTGCTTCCAGTAAGTGAGAGCTGTTTGACAGCTCTCACTTGTTGGAACCAGAGTGCTTGCTCTGACTTGGCGGGAGCTGTCAAAGCTCCTGCCAAGTCAGAGCAAACAGATATGTCCCGGGGGTTGGTACCCCAAGACATTGCAGGAGCCATCCCTGGGGGGTGATGGTCCCCAGGACAATACATGGCTCCTTGAAGGGGGACTCACAGCCCTCCACCAACGTAAACAGCCTCGCATTTACTCAAAAATTCTGCCCCAGAGATGTGGCTGTCCCTGGGGCTACGGGGGGCCACGTGCCCCTCCACATTCCCAAAAAACATTTGCCCCAGGGAGGTGGTGGACCCCAGGGCTGCGGGAAGGTTGGGCCCCTCTGCATTTTCTCAAACTTTGTGCCCCCGGGAAGTGGTGGTCCCTGGGGCTGCATGGGTGGTCGGGTGGCCCACATGAATTTACCCAAACATTCTTTCCCAGGGAGATGGCATTCCGCAGGGCTTGTGGGGGCCCTGCGCCTCCCCCACATTTCCTCATTCTGCCCTCAATGTCAGGCCACTTACATGGAGAACTTGTCTACTTAGACAATATTGGACCCTACTCTCTCCTAACGCAACACCTGACCAAGGAATGATAACCTCAAATAAGGCGTAGTCCTAGGAGGCAAGGAGTTTGGGACAAAATAATAAAAGGAACAAGACTTGTTCCCCCTGAGTGGTGTCTCGCTCACAATCCTGTTCGGGAATGCCACAACTGTCTTCTTCTTTCAGGGTGTGCAGGAGAGTCCACTAAAGCGAAGGAACGCACACGTTATACTAGCATCATCATGCATTTACATTGTTAGTTAAAATAACATTTGAGCAATAGAAATACATACACTCAGAGATGCTTATAACAACACAGAAAATATGTACTCATTTAATTCTTGTGGGATTAGAAATTCCCACTTCTTTCATGAACTTCGGATAACAATTCACACTTTTTTTCCTGGAAGCATATTGCTCTTGTCATGTGACTGTTCTTCCTTTTCTTATCTTGAATTCTCTTTTCTCTTTAAAAATGTGCAAACTGTCTCTTGAACTTTCAACAGATAGTGTGGGAGTCTTATACCGAGTTTATTCACAAGTCTTTACGTTTTATTTTTTGTAGAATTGCTGCGGACAAGAAGCAAAGAATAGTGCACGAACCTTGTTTTTTCTTCATTTGTTTTGTTCTACCTTTCATAGCAGGTTACGCCTTCCTATGCTGGAATTACCAACAGGCCAGTTCCTGAACTGCTGCAGCAATGAAGATTTCCCACTGTCGCTCAAGGTAGGTCTTGTCTGGAATGCAGAGATTGGAGAAGTCCAATGAGCTGCTCAGAGGTGTCTGAGGGGGCGCAGATGTCACCAAGTCAGGCCAGCAAGCTTGAATCAGGGAGAAGAGGGTGCGATGATCCAGGTGAGTGGGAGGAAGATATATATATATTGGTTCGATGGCATGTGTAGCTGCAGATACACATGCTATGCAGCATAGCTTCTGCCATCTAGTGTTGGGCTTGGAGTGTTACAAGTTGTTTTTCTTCGAAGAAGTCTTTTGTCGAGTAATGGGATCAAGTGACTCCTCCTCTCGGTCATAGTGTGCATGGGCATCGACTCCTTTGTTAGATTGTTTTCTTTCCAATGTCGGGTTTGGACGTGTTTTGTCTTGCGCCGAGATTTTAGATTCAGAAAATTTATAGCACTTTCTTTGACCATCGGTATTGTTGCGATCACGTTTTCCATCTATAGTCGAGCCGATAGTACTGTCGAAAACCAGATTACACCCTTTTGGGTGCGAGTGCCCAACTCGGGCCTGTTCAGGCCTACCACACCGAAGCCTGATGGATAGGACTCCATTCTGATTCTGTCCTCGATGCCATGCGAAATTTCCATACACTGATCAACATGTGATATGTGATCTCTGTCTCTCTCCAGAACCATTGAGAAGAAGACTGTGATGCCTGACGGTCGTTCCGGTTGAAGAAAACACAGCGTGATGAAGAGCCAGAAGACTGGAAAGGGCGTTGAAGACTACAGAATAAATCGACACAGTTGAGGAAGTACAGGCCCAGACGGCAGTTTCCATTCAGGACACCGACTCCGAAGAAGACTCGGAGGAGGATAGCCAACCCGTCACTGCAGCTCAGCATGTGAGTACAACTGCCCCTACGCCCACTACTAAAAAACCATCAAAGGCCTTGGGTGCACCACTGCCAGAGAGCCATGGTTCGACCTGAAAGAAAATAATCGGCAACCGACTTTCGGGTTCGGTGCCGAAAAAGGCCACAAAAGCTTCGATGCCGGAGTCGAGCAAATCTATCAAAAGCTCCACATCCGAGCTGGGCCGAGCCGACATCCACACTCTTCAGAGTCGAAACCTCAACATCCTGCTTCGGAGCCGAAACAACAGGCTGTATTTTCGGGACCAAAAAAATTGCCAACTTCGGAATATTCATATAAAGAGGAACAAGGACTTTCCAGCCGATTAAAGCAGAGTTCAAAGACATTTGATGAACAGTTCTCTAAATCACCAAAAACATCAGGATATATTTCTGAAGACTCTGACATTCAACCTATTCTTGAAATCATGGATGAAAAGCAGTCAAGGATTCATATCCACAAAGAGACTGGGAGGATCATTGCTGCACCTCCTCCACAAACGAAAAGAAAGTTGGCTTTTCAAGAACATCTTGATACTGCTCCACTACCAGCAAGGATTTTTAAAAGGAAGGAGAAGCCATTACCCTTGCAAAATTCTCCACCACATTCGACACAACTTTCTTTTTTACCACCACCTGTTAGCCCACCACCATTGCCTTCACCAACTCTCTCACACACTTATTCGCATGGTGATACAATTGATCCTCGGGATCTGTATGATGCAGATCCCATACCAACAAATGATTCAGACCTCTATCCTTCAAAGCCTTCACCACCAGATGATACAACTACATACACACAAGTCATCTCTAGGGCGGCTGCGTACCATGGGGTACTTATGCATAGTGAGCCATTAGAAGAGGATTGCCGTTTCAATGCACTATCCTCCACGCATTCATGTTACCAGTGCCTACCAATGCTGCCTGGCATGATCAGGCATGCAGACTAAATATTTAAGGAACCTGTTAAGGTTAGGATTTTAACAACACGTATAGATAAAAAATGCAAGCCTGCACCTACAGATCCAGCTTACATCACACATCAGGTACCTCCAGACTCTGTTGCTGTCAGTGCTGCCAGAAAAAAGGCCAATAGCCAATCGTCAGAGGATACCCCTCCCTCTGACAAAGAAAGAAGGAAGTTTGATGCTGCTGACAAGAGGGTAGCTACACAGGCAACTAACCAATGGTGCATTGCCAATTCACAAGCCTTGCTAGCAAGATATGATAGGGCACACTGGGACGAAATGCAGGAATTATTACAACACCTGCCAAAAGAATGTGAGAAGAGGGCTCAACAAATTTTTGAAGAAGGTCAGGCAATAAGCAACAACCAGATAAGGTCTGCTCTTGATGCTGCAGATACAGCAGCTAAGAGCGAAAATACTGCTATAACCATACGCAGACATGCATGGTTAAGATCTTCTGGATTCAAACCAGAAACACAACAGGCAGTACTAAATGTGTCATTCCCCAAGAAACACCTGTTTGGTCCTGAGGTTGAGACCACAATCGAGAAACTCAGGAAAGATTCAGACACTGCTACAGCAATAGGAGCCCTGTACACAACACCTAATAAAGGCTCCTTTCGTAAACAACAATTTAGAGGAGGATTCAAGCCTCAATCTATAGATGCTTCTACCTCCCAACCTAAACAAAGCGAACAACAATACCAGATAGGGGGATTTAGAGGTTCTTATAGAGGGCAAAACTTCAGAGCCAGAGGCAAATTTAATGGCCTCAAAAAGTGACACTACTCCATCGAAACAGTGACTTCATAAGCATACCACAACCCCACATATCTCCTGTGGGGGGCAGACTGCAGCAATTCCACTCCCAATAACAAAATATCACCACAGACCAATGGGCACTTTCAATCATCCGCAATGGTTATTGCCTAGAATTGATTTCTGCCCCTCCAAACATTCCTCCTCGTTATCACAGGCTGTCCCCAGAACACAAAGTTCTGTTGCAACAAGAAGAACAATCGCTACTACTAAAGGAGGCAATAGAATTAGTCCCAAAATCTCAACACCGAACAGCGGTATACTCACTATACTTCCTCATTCCCAAAAAGGATGGTATTCTCAGACCCATTCTAGATCTCAGACCACTAAATCTATATATCCTGTCAGAACACTTTCACATGGTAACTGCAGGACGTCATTCCACTGCTACAAAAACAAGATTACATGACTGCATTAGATCTCAAAGATGCGCATTTTCATATCCTCATACATCCAGCTCACTGAAAATACCTAAGGTTTGTGATAGTGGGAAACCACTACCAATTCAAAGTTCTACCATTTGGCATAACAACAGCTCCATGAGTATTCACAAAATGTCTAGCAGTAGTAGCAGCTTACCTAAGAAGACAACACATACATGTCTTTCCTCATCTAGACGATTTGCTAATAAAATCAAGCAATATTATACAATGTCAACAACACACTCAATACACAACAGAAACCCTACACACATTAGAGTTCACTATCAATTATCAAAAATCTCATCTTCAACCAGCGCAGGTTCAACCTTACCTAGGTGCTGTTCTCAATACACAGAAAGCCTTAGCCTATCCAAATACACAAAGGATACAAGCTTTCCAAAACCTCATATCATAAATGCAGCCAAATAAACAATACACAGTAAGGTTTATCATGAAACTATTGGGAATGATGGTATCCTGCATAGCAATAGTACTGCATGCAAGAATAAATATGAGAACATTACAACAGTGCCTCTTACGATAATGGTCTCAAGCACAGGGTCAATTGCAAGATCTAGTGCTGTTAGACCACCAGACGCACAAGTCCCTTCAATGGTGGAATCACAGCAATTTAATGTTAATAAAGGGGCGATCATATCAGGACTGTGAGAAAACAGGGCTGATTGCAGAGGCCCCATAACTTTTTGCCCCCATTTTCCTCTTTTTGCTGGTGTTTTCCTGACTTTGATGGTGCCCTGGGTACTGCTAACCAGTCCCAGGGCCTGTGCTCTGTGTAAAATGGATATGCAAATTAGGCTAATTATAATTGGCTAAGTTAACCTACCTATAAGTCCCTAGTATATGGTAGGGCATGTAGGTTTAGGGACCACAGCATAGGTGGTGCACACCTAGGTGCACTGCTGAGGTGCCCAGTGTCATTTTAAAAGCAAGCCTGCCTTGCTGGCTGCTTTTAAATTAAAGTTATATGCAAATTCGACTTTGGAATTAAAGGTACTTCCAAAGTCTTAAACCACCTTATTTTTACATATAAGTCACCCCTAAGGTGTGCCCTATGTGCCCCTAGGGCTGGGTGCCATGTAACTATAAGCAGGGACTTTATAAAAATAGATTTATAAGCCCTGGTGAGGTAAAAACAGCCAAATTCG
Organism: Pleurodeles waltl; assembly: GCF_031143425.1. Taxonomy (NCBI): domain Eukaryota; kingdom Metazoa; phylum Chordata; class Amphibia; order Caudata; family Salamandridae; genus Pleurodeles; species Pleurodeles waltl. The sequence continues at coordinate 546,785,371 of NC_090446.1, read as the reverse complement.
TTTTTCCCTCATTGAAGTAAATGGCCTTCATAGGCTAGAATGGGCAGACTTTATTTTAAATTTTAAAGTCTCCTTAAATGTATGTTACATACCAAGAATTTGGTATCAAATTAATTGTTGTAATAAATCCCACAACTTCCAGTTGTTGGATTTAATATAACTTGTTCAGGTAAAAAGTTTAGACTTTACCTAAAAAGTTGCCAATTTCAGCTCTGCATTGTTTTTGCTGCTGTGCTCTGATTGGCCAGCCTGCAGCAGCTTCTGCCAGGCTGCCTTGATGAGGTGTGAAGTGGCCAGGCTTCACACAAAGGAATGTGCTTGGGGGAGAGAATCTCCCCTCAGCAGATGGTGAGGCAGGAAGGGGGAGGGCTGCCAAACTGGTCTTCAAAGGCAGAGAAGGACATTTACAGCACCCAGCAACACCCCCACATCCTGCAACCCCAGACAATTAGGTGCCCCCTTGATTAGATTAGGAGAGGGCAGGAGAGGGGTGTGTTTATGATTTTTAGCCACACCAGTGGGTGGGCTCAGCCAGATGTAACCTCCAAAAATCAGATTCATCCATGTTTGATTTTTAGAGACTGTTGCCTTCTGGGATGGATTTTTGCCACACTTCCCAGGAAGTGGTCATCATAGGGGGACGACCCTGTCCCTGATTGGAGAACCAGGGCCCCCCTGCTTTTCACCCAGGAGCAAGGATAAAACTGGCAGACCTGCACCCACACCTCAGATCCCCTCCAGAATTCAACAAGAAAGGAACTAAAGAAGAAGAAGGACTGCCCTGCTGGACCCCTGGCCTGCACCTGGACCCTGCACTCAGAAGGACTGCACCAGCTGCACACTTGGGCTTCACCACAAGAAGGACTTTGCCTGGCTTCAACTGGTTCAAGGAGGGACTCCCTGTTTGCTACAGGTGAAAAATTGCTAAACCAGAGTCCCCTGCACCAACTCCTGAAGAAAGCGACCAGCTGACCACTGTCCAGTGGCCAAAAAGGAGTTTGCGCCAGGTGCATTCTGGGAGTTGAAGTCTGCACCCCCCAAGGACCATCACAGAACTTCTGGACCCTTGGGGTGAGCTGTGGACCCCAAAAGAACCTTAAAAGAACATCTGGGTGAAGCCCCAGAAGTTTGGAAAAGATTTGAGAATTTTTGGAAAAAAGCTCCAGAGAGGGACCGACCCGCCGCGGAAATTCTAGCCGGCTTGCCTCAACCGCGACCCGGCCTGACTTCGTGGTTCGTCCCGGGAAAGAAAAACATCCAAAAAAGAGACTAAGGGGGTGCCGCCCGCCGAAGTTCCCCCACCAAAATACCGCTCCGCGGTCGAAAGATCGCTGAGGGTATTTTGGGATTTGCCCTGGGCTGGCGGGCGGCCGCCAAAAGGCCGCCCGCCAGCCCAGGGCAAATCAACCTTCCCACTAAGATGCCGGCTCAGAATTGAGCCGGCGGAGTGGGAAGGTGCGACGGGTGCAGTTGCACCCGTCGCGTATTTCAGTGTCTGCTAGGCAGACACTGAAATACTTTGTGGGGCCCTCTTACGGGGGCCCCTGCCGTGCCCATGCCATTGGCATGGGCACGGTAGGGGCCCCCAGGGGCCCCGCGGCACCCCCTACCGCCATCCTGTTCCTGGCGGGCGAACTGCCAGGAACAGGATGGCGGTAGGGGGTGTCAGAATCCCCCATGGCGGCGCAGCAAGCTGCGCCGCCATGGGGGATTCTAAGGGCAGCGGTAAACCGGTGGCAGACCGCCGGTTTACCCTTTCTGACCGCGGCCAAACCGCCGCGGTCAGAATGCCCTGCGGGGCACCGCCGGTCTGTCGGCGGTGCTCCCGCCGACCCTGGCCCCGGCGGTCTGAGACCGCCGGGGTTAGAATGAGGGCCTAAGTCCGAACGTAAAAAGTTGACGGGGACCTCCCAGCCATCGTATCCGAGAAGGGCTCCATGGACGTCGGATCAAGATCCAGGTTTACCCCGGTCGAAGGATTTTCATCTCGAAAAAACGACTAAGTCCGAAGGTAAAAGTCTCCACCGAGGAAACCCACATCGCGTATCCGGACAAGGGCTCCAGGAGGTCGGATTCAACTGGCAGGTTCGTCCCGGTGAAGAAAAACTTCAAAATAAAGACTAAGTCAGAAGGTAACTTTTTAACCGAGGCCTCCCGCGACCTGTAGCCGAGCAGGGCTCCATCGCGGTCGGCCTGAAAGTTTGACTTTGCCCCAGTCGAGGTGCAATCAGATGACCCGATTGGCGCTTTTTGTTTCTAAGCGCTAGAAAAGTAATAATTCTTTAAAAATTCATATCTCCGGTTCCCCTGAACCGATTTTAATCGTTTTTGTGTCATTTTAAAGATAAAAATATAAACTATTTTTATAAATTGGTTTTGGATTTTTAAACAGTTTCCTGTGTTTTATTTAATTACTGTTTTGTGATATTTGAATGCTTTACACTTTGTCTCCTAAGTTAAGCCTTGACGCTCGTTGCCAAGCTACCAATGGTTGAGCTGGGATTAATTTACTGAGACCTAACTGTACCTATGTGGAGGTTAGTGGCTTGTTGCTAGGTGTAGGTACCTACCTGCCCTACCAATAACCCATTTTCCAACATAATTGGAAGCAGCGACGGGATCCTGTACTTGTGTTCAATATCACGTTACAGTTTTGGGTAAAACAAATTAAAAATCCTTTAAATTGTCCTAGTGCAAAAATTGTTTTTAATTTCTAATTTGGATTAATTTCAATTATTGAATTTTTGTAATTTTTCTAAATTCTTGTTTCCAATTTTTGCAAAAAGTTTTTGTTGACACAAAACTAGGGAACCATGGAGCTTGATCTGGCTAGCCTACCCACACTGACAGTAGTCCAGCTTAGGGGGTTGTGTATTGAAAGAGGGTTGCCTGCAACCACTGATCTCAGGAAGCAAATCCTGATCACATCCCTGACAGCATGGGCTGAGGCCCAAGAGGTAGAGTCAGAAGAAGCTCCAGAGGAGGGAGAAAGAAGGGAGGATGCAAGCTCTAACCACTCAGGGGAGGGAAGGCATCTGACCCTAAGTGAGGACGAGGAAGAACAGTCCTCAGTAGATACAGTCACTAGGAGCAGGCCCAAAGCTAGTGGTAGGAAGGGGGTCCCTTCAGGAGGAGAGAACCCATCCATCAGAGAAAGAGAGCTGGAGGCCCAGCTAGCATACATAGCTTTGGAAGCAGAGAAGCTGGCCCTAGAAAAGAAAAAGTGGGCATACAAAGAGAAAAGAGATGGAAGCAGCGATAAAGAAGCTGAGGTATCCATGGGTGGGGGAGTTTGCCCCAGATTACCCAAGGGGGTAGTTCCTGCTTATGTAGAGGGGGATGACATAGATAAGTGGCTGGGGGCCTTTGAGAGGGCACTCCAAATGAGAAGGGTTAGGCCTCAATACTGGGGTTCCCTTTTGTGGGAGTTGGTCCCCAACTCAGGGAGGGATAGGCTTCTGACCTTAAGGGGGGAGGAGGCAGATTCATACCCTAGTATGAAGAGGTGCTTAGCCAAGAAGTTTGGTCTGACCCCAGAGCAATATAGAATGAAGTTCAGGGACACCCAGAAGGTCAGTACCCAGTCTTGGGTTGACTTTGTGGACATTTTACTAAAGGCACTAGAGGGCTGGATTATTGGTAACAAAGTAGATACTTATGAGGGGTTATACAATCTGATCATGAGAGAGCACATCTTGACCAATTGTATTCAAGAAAGGTTACGCCAGCATCTAGTGGACTCTAAGCAGACCAACCCTAGAGAGCTAGGGGAGGCAGCTGATGAGTGGTTGAGAACCAGGGTGGTTGTCAAGTCCCAGGGGGGAGACTCCAAGAAGGGGGGGACAGGTCCCCAAAAACCTAAGGAGGGAGGTGGTAAGCCCACCACAGAGACTCCCTCTGTACCCCAGAACCCTAAGAAGGAGGAGAGTAAATCCCACTCTGACCAGCAGAGACTGTTAGACCCAGGGTTAAAAAAGCTCTTGGACAGTAGGGCTTGCTTTGACTGTCAGCAGACAGGTCACTTCAAAGGAGATGCAGCCTGTCCAAAGAAGGTGGTTAGCACTGGGCTGTCCAGTGTAGCCATAGAGGAGGATTCCTCAGATGATGAAGTCCTCCTAGCATTGTGCTGGGAGACAGGACCAGATGGTAAGCTGGTGATCCCTGAGGGTGGGAGTAGGCACTTCCACCACATTCAAGTGAATGGGATCCCTACCACTGTCCTGAGAGACACCTGTGCCAGTCATACTATAGTGAGTGACCGGTTAGTGACCCCAGACATGTATGTCCCAGGAAAGACAAAGAAAGTCAGGATAGCCACAGGGGAGGTCACCTCCAAACCTGTAGCCATAGTGCCCCTAGAGAGGGAGGGTATCCTTGACTGGATTAGGGTGGTAGTCAGTGCTGACCTTCCCCTAGATTGTATCCTGGGCAATGACCTCCCAGAGGTGAGTCTGGTCACAGATGGGGTGGCCGCCCAAGGCGCCCCCCCAACCCAAAGTCCTGGGGAGTCAGTCCCTACAGTTAGGAGACAGGGGTCCCCAAGAAAAGGAAAGAAGAAAAGGAAGGGTAGGCCACTCTTAAAGAGAGTTCCAGGGAGCCAAAGGCCTTCTGCCCCAGTAGGGGGGGAGCCCAGAGTTGGCACTGGTGAGGCCTCACCTGACCCCAAGGAAGTCCTGAGTAGTCAGGCAGCTGTCCAGATGCAAGGTGTTGCCCCTGCACTGACAGAAGGGAGAGTGGAAGGAGGGTGTCTGCCACAGGAGGTGGTAGCCCCCCACTCTAGACAGCAAGAGGGGTGCCAGGACCCCAAAGTTGCCCTTAAAGCAGCTCAGCCACCTGTCAGTGGAGAGCTTAGGGTGTGGTTCTGGGTACTGACAGCTGTCAGTAGCCTCTGCTGGGTGCTAGCCTTCCTGGCAGCACTGTACTTGGCCTGGGAGGCAGACCCCAGGGCCAATAGCAAAGTAGGCCCCCTGACCCTATTGGTCATGGTGGGGTTGCTCAAGTGTTGGGTGACCTCTTTGGGTAAGCTAGGTGTTGCCCTAGCAAAGTTTGGAGTAGGGGAGGTGGGCACCTCACTACCCAAGTTGGCAGAGAGAAAGGAGGAAGACCCCCCTAGAGGAAAGTTTCAGTTTGAGTTGGGTCCTTTTACTGTTGGGATGGCTTCACTACCCATAGGGAGTGACCCTGACAGGAGGATATAAGGCAGAGTAGGCCCTGCAAAGGGACAGCCAGTTTTCTTCACTGTCTTCCTCGCCTAACAAGCCAGGAAGACTCTCCCAGGGTTGGGCTGAGTCTCCTGGGCGTGTGGGCTGGGGGGGGGGGGGGTTGCGTGAGAAAACAGGGCTGATTGCAGAGGCTCCATAACTTTTTGCCCCCATTTTCCTCTTTTTGCTGGTGTTTTCCTGACTTTGATGGTGCCCTGGGTACTGCTAACCAGTCCCAGGGCCTGTGCTCTGTGTAAAATGGATATGCAAATTAGGCTAATTATAATTGGCTAAGTTAACCTACCTATAAGTCCCTAGTATATGGTAGGGCATGTAGGTTTAGGGACCACAGCATAGGTGGTGCACACCTAGGTGCACTGCTGAGGTGCCCAGTGTCATTTTAAAAGCAAGCCTGCCTTGCTGGCTGCTTTTAAATTAAAGTTATATGCAAATTCGACTTTGGAATTAAAGGTACTTCCAAAGTCTTAAACTACCTTATTTTTACATATAAGTCACCCCTAAGGTGTGCCCTATGTGCCCCTAGGGCTGGGTGCCATGTAACTATAAGCAGGGACTTTATAAAAATAGATGTATAAGCCCTGGTGAGGTAAAAACAGCCAAATTCGTTTTTCCCTCATTGAAGTAAATGGCCTTCATAGGCTAGAATGGGCAGACTTTATTTTAAATTTTAAAGTCTCCTTAAATGTTACATACCAAGAATTTGGTATCAAATTAATTGTTGTAATAAATCCCACAACTTCCAGTTGTTGGATTTAGTATAACTTGTTCAGGTAAAAAGTTTAGACTTTACCTAAAAAGTTGCCAATTTCAGCTCTGCATTGTTTTTGCTGCTGTGCTCTGATTGGCCAGCCTGCAGCAGCTTCTGCCAGGCTGCCTTGATGAGGTGTGAAGTGGCCAGGCTTCACACAAAGGAATGTGCTTGGGGGAGAGAATCTCCCCTCAGCAGATGGTGAGGCAGGAAGGGGGAGGGCTGCCAAACTGGTCTTCAAAGGCAGAGAAGGACATTTGCAGCACCCAGCAACACCCCCACATCCTGCAACCCCAGACAATTAGGTGCCCCCTTGATTAGATTAGGAGAGGGCAGGAGAGGGGTGTGTTTATGATTTTTAGCCACACCAGTGGGTGGGCTCAGCCAGATGTAACCTCCAAAAATCAGATTCATCCATGTTGGATTTTTAGAGACTGTTGCCTTCTGGGATGGATTTTTGCCACACTTCCCAGGAAGTGGTCATCACAGGGGGACGACTCTGTCCCTGATTGGAGAACCAGGGCCCCCCTGCTTTTCACCCAGGAGCAAGGATAAAACTGGCAGACCTGCACCCACACCTCAGATCCCCTCCAGAATTCAACAAGAAAGGAACTAAAGAAGAAGAAGGACTGCCCTGCTGGACCCCTGGCCTGCACCTGGACCCTGCACTCAGAAGGACTGCACCAGCTGCACACTTGGGCTTCACCACAAGAAGGACTTTGCCTGGCTTCAACTGGTTCAAGGAGGGACTCCCTGTTTGCTACAGGTGAAAAATTGCTAAACCAGAGTCCCATGCACCAACTCCTGAAGAAAGCGACCAGCTGACCACTGTCCAGTGGCCAAAAAGGAGTTTGCGCCAGGTGCATTCTGGGAGTTGAAGTCCGCACCCCCCAAGGACCATCACAGAACTTCTGGACCCTTGGGGTGAGCTGTGGACCCCCAAAGAACCTTAAAAGAACATCTGGGTGAAGCCCCAGAAGTTTGGAAAAGATTTGAGAATTTTTGGAAAAAAGCTCCAGAGAGGGACCGACCCGCCGCAGAAATTCTAGCCGGCTTGCCTCAACCGCGACCCGGCCTGACTTCGTGGTTCGTCCCGGTAAAGAAAAACATCCAAAAAAGAGACTAAGTCCGAACGTAAAAAGTTGACCGGGACCTCCCAGCCATCGTATCCGAGAAGGGCTCCATGGACGTCGGATCAAGATCCAGGTTTACCCCGGTCGAAGGATTTTCATCTCGAAAAAACGACTAAGTCCGAAGGTAAAAGTCTCCACCGAGGAAACCCACATCGCGTATCCGGACAAGGGCTCCAGGAGGTCGGATTCAACTGGCAGGTTCGTCCCGGTGAAGAAAAACTTCAAAATAAAGACTAAGTCAGAAGGTAACTTTTTAACCGAGGCCTCCCACGACCTGTAGCCGAGCAGGGCTCCATCGCGGTCGGCCTGAAAGTTTGACTTTGCCCCGGTCGAGGTGCAACCAGATGACCCGATTGGCGCTTTTTGTTTCTAAGCGCTAGAAAAGTAATAATTCTTTAAAAATTCATATCTCCGGTTCCCCTGAACCGATTTTAATCGTTTTTGTGTCATTTTAAAGATAAAAATATAAACTATTTTTATAAATTGGTTTTGGATTTTTAAACTGTTTCCTGTGTTTTATTTAATTACTGTTTTGTGCCTCAGACCACAATAACAACAGATGCACCAATGATATGTTGGGGAGCTCATATCAACATCCTTACCATACAAGGGGATGGGATTCAAAACAGTTAACTTATCACATGGACCATTTAGAATTATTAGCTATGTTCCTTGCCCTAAAAGCGTTTCCACCCCTTCTCAAACACAAAACTGTTTTGATAAAACATATTATTCCACCAAGAACCCCACCAGTTACTGCTTGGAATCTAAATATTGTACTCACAAGACTAATCGGGCCACCATTTGAACCCATGCATTCGTGTGAGATTCAATTTCTAACTTGGAAAGTTGCTTTCTTAGTAGCAATTACTTCATTAAGAAGAGTTAGTGAAATACAGGCATTCACTCTGGAGGAACCCTTTTTCCAAGTGCACAAGCATAAAGTTGTACTTAGAACTAATCCAGTAGTACTCAGCTATTCAGGACTCATAGTATGTTGGACCCGGGGACACCAAGGACAAAATGGCCACAACCCCCACAGTCAGGACCAATAACCTCTGCCTGCCCTGTGGTCCTTGAAAAGAGTTTTGGCAATCGGCTGCAAGCAATGGGACACCTAACAATTATAAGCCCAGGGGGTAAGTACTACAGAGGCTATTTCCAGTTTATGCCAGTAAGACAGTATGTACAGTGTTATGCACAAAGTCTGCACACAGAAACACAGAGGACACAGGGTTGGAAGTAAACCTAGGCACAATGTCTGTAAATATTTTGAAGGATCTAAATTGGGACAGAGTGTGGGGGGCTTCCAGAAGCAGGGTAAGAAAGGTCCTTGCTGATATCATTAGGGACCCTGTCAAGAAACATTAAGATGGTTCATTGTTCACATTTATTATTTTTCATAGAAAAAGTATGTATCACGCACACTTTCTGCCTCAGCTGTGCCAAATATACAGCAGGGCAGCAGTAAGGGGAAAAGCATTGACCAGCTGAGTTATTCTACGCATATGACAAGGGGAGAGATGTTACTGATAAAAATTAAAGTAATTGAAAAAGAATTCCCTCATATCAGATACGATCCTGCCCAAATAAAAATGTTATATGAGAATCTATTTTGTAAACACTGAGAAAACTCCAGGAAATATTTGTGGCACCGAAAAGTTTAAACACTAAGCCCACAGCGCCAACATTCCAATGTTCGCTTTGTTCACAGCAACAGCTGTGAACAAAGCCTCACGGAGCCCGAGGGGATTTTAATCCCCTCGGGCTCCGTGAACGTTTTTTTTTTTAATAGAACATTCTGCCCTGTGTGGCAGAATGTTCTAATAGCCTTAGAACCCGCCGTAGCGGGCTCTACCGGCTATTAAAGTCCCTCTCCCTTGTTAAATGCCCTCGCCTTCGGCTCGGGCATTTAACGCGGGGAGCGGGCCTTTATTAGCCGGTAGAGCCCGCTACGGCGGGTTCTAAGGCTATATTAGAACATTGGAATGTTGGCAACTCCATTGAAAACAATGGAGTGCCTTGGGCTTTTACTGGCCGGTAAAAGCCCGCAGTGCCAACATTCCAATCTGCTTTGTTCACAGCAGCAGCTGTGAACAAAGCCTCACAGAGCCTGAGGGGATTTTAATCCCCTCCGGTTCCGTGAAACCTTTGTTTTATCTAGGAGAACATTCTGCCCTCTGATGGCAGAATGTTCTAATAGCCTTAGAACCTGCCGTATTGGGCTCTACCGGCTATTAAAGGCCCTCTCCCTTGTTAAAGGCCCTCGCCTTCGGCTCGGGCCTTTAACGCAGGAGAGGGCCTTTAATAGCCGGTAGAGCCCGCTACAGCAGGTTCTAAGGCTGTAATAGGTACTAATTTTCACAATTGGGGAAACACTTGACAATACCCACTATAATAAATTAAAATAAACACTGAAAAAAAGAAAAGCTTAGGCGTGGAGTAGAAGCAAATTGACGGTCAGGGCAGGTATTGGCTTGATTACTGTCTCATACCGTGCTCCAGGGGTTTGAAATTGCGTCTTGAGAGAGCAAACGTCAAAAATAGAGGAATTGACCCTTCTTTATTAAAAGTAGCCCCAGGTAAAAGTTCTGTTACGACAGCGTAATCTCATGTAATTCAACAAATTTTGCATTACAATTGTTTTTTCAATTCCCGAAATGACCCCATTTAGCCATGTGGTGTAATTGTGCAAAAGTTTGGCAGATGTTGTTAGCGACAATTGATTTTGTATTCTGTATTCAATGCATAAATACAAGGATACTATTTTGCGCTAAAATATAGTGGTAAATGTCAGTTTTGCATTTCACTTACTTTTAGCTGAATTACATTTAATTATGCCAAAGCTAATTTAACAAACTTCACACATCCCTAATTCAAAGACAGGCTAAATGAAATAGAATTGAGAAGCCAGATAGGTGAATACTTTGTATCAAACAATATGAGTAGGATCTCACAGACATTGCTATGGGGTGCTTTTAATGTAGTTATTAGAGGAAAATGCCGGACTTTGCAAGCCATGGAAGTATCTAGACACTCAGGATGGAAAAACTTGAAGCCGATCTGGTGAAGGCCAAGCAGTGATACTGGGTGAAAGGAACCCTGGAGTCAGTAAGGAAGATCGCAACGTTGAAGGGCTAGCTTAATCTGATGTTATTGGAGCATTCCTGAGAATAAAACAACATTTTTACACTTGAACAAGATTCATAAGATTTCAGTGGCTTGGCTAAAAGTGACTAAGGCAAAAAGTAGGAACCCCAATGTCTTATCTAGTGCTAACATATTGTCAAACTCAGAGGAAGAGATGAAAAGGTAGATATTTACTGTATTTTTTAGCACACTGTACAGAACGAAGTCGGCAGTCGCTTGATTTTGATTCTTCCTTTCAGACCTCGATTTAGCTAGTTTGGTATCTCTGCAGTAGGTCTTCTAGGAGCAGGAGATCACATCCATAAACAGTATGCTTACTGGCTGGGAAACGCTGAGAGTCATTGATACATTCAATTCCGATAAAGAATAGCAGTCTTGCTCAGAATAGATGATAATGAGCGTGTGAAGTAAAACATCCCAGATGACAAGTGGTAGTACTGTAAGATTAAAGCCATAGCAGCCCTTTGGAGAAGTTTTGGTGTTCTCTACTAAACATATGATAGCCATGACGAAAAGTATATGAGAAATCTCTCTCCTGGAACATGTTGGCATTGTTTAAAAAAGGAATGTTAAACCTTAATAAGAAGTTTAAGTACTTTCCATTAAGAACACATGGGCCTCATTTACAAGAAAGTGGCGCTGTGCCAAAATTGGCAGCCCACACTGCGTCACTTTAGAAATGCAGGGATGCAGTGTAGTTATGAAAATACGGTGCACCCGGTGTTTCCCCTTGTGCTGGCTTTCAAATTAGCTGCCTAGCTCCAGCACAGGCACCCTTGCACCATAGTGGAAGGGTGCCTCCATTGCAGGGAATGGTTGTTTATGTTCAGGAAAGTGTCCCTTCCTGTACATAAACAATCATTGATAGTGTTTTGCTCTTTCTATTTGTGCTGCATTTCTCCTTGTTGCGCCATGCTAATGCCACCCCTGGGGTGGCGTTAATTTTTGGCGCTGCCTCAGGTTTCCGATTTCTTTTAAATCTGGGGCAGCTTCAAAATGCAATGGGTGTTGCGGTGGAACGCCCACAGCAACACCCATTGCCCGCCCCTTTCGCACTAAGTGATGTGTGTAAAGGGCCGTATTTACAAGGCAGCATAAAGCCACAAAAAGTGGCTTAACAATGGCTTGTAAATATGGCACAGGGCATTGCGCCACAAGAGCGTTGCTAAAAGTGAAGCTCCGGTGGCACAATGGTATCAAAAATGAGGCCCACAATACCTCTTCTAATAAATATTGTTATTGTCCATGAAAAGTAGAAAGGCCTTCTTAAAAGCATTGGTAATGACCCATTAGGGGACTATAAGACATACCAAGATGTGAAGATCACATGCTTGAAATTGCATTAGTCCTATAGGTTTGTCACATAAATACACTGCATTAACATTACATGAAAATTCCCTTTACAACCTGTATATTTTCAAAAGTTAAATAAGTATACCCTATTTTCAACACATTTATCAGCAGTTCTTTGCTAAATCTGGGTAAAACTGTGTTAACCTCGTGTTCAATTTTGACAATGTGCATTTAAAGGAACAACTTGCCAATCATTTCCAAAAAACTCCTTAACACAGAATTGCATGTGTCTTGAGTAAAACTGTTCTTTAGTTTCTCAGAACATTTTCAAAAGGAATAACCACCACACCTTGAGGTTCTTTGTCACAATATCAAGCACAGGAATATAATAGTGCCAAAATATCAGAGCCTACATATTTAGAACTGTTAACATATTGTTTTGGTGGTTGACTGGGGTGTGAGTCCTGGTCAAGCAACAGCCATAAACCCTTGCAGGGTGAACCACAAAAGTCACTAAATTAACCTATGCTTAACACTGAATAGCTTGGCACAAAAGGTAGCCAGGCTTAACTTGGAGGCAATGTGTAAAGTATTTATGCAGCACTCATACAGTAATAAAGTGAAAACACAACACAAGAAAAATCCCAAACCAATTTTAAAAAATAAAGTAAATGTTGATAAATGATTTGACACCAAAATGACAAACACCTACTCCATAGAACTGGAATTATGAATTTTCAAAGTTTAAGGTTCACAATAGCACCTAAAAGATAAAAGCACCAGCTGCAGACACATGGTCGCGCTAGACCGGGGCAAAGTCAAAAATTAAGGCTGACCGCAATGGAGCATGGTTAATATACAAGAAGTAGATTGGGCCCAGTCAGTGAAAAGGTTGAACTTAAGTGGGGCAAGGCTTCAGGAGTGTCTAAGGAGGAAATATCAATGTTGGATAGCTGTGGAGTGGAGCTGCAATAAAGATTTTTACCTTCGAGCTTAGTCGCAAAGGACAGCTGAAACAGATTTGATCCTGTGTAGAAGAACATAGCGGGAAAAGTAACAAAGTCAATCTGACGGGTGATGCACCTCAGGTGGATAGGCAAGCAGGTTGGTCCCTCCTGGATCTCAGAACACTTTTTATTCAAAGTTCTCAGATTTGGAAAATGCCCATATGGGCACATTTAGCACAACAACCAAGGGTCCAGGAGTGGATGGAGACCTCTTGGGGGTTCGGGACTCACTCAGGCTGGGTCCTCAGGTGGGTTCAAGATGGTGAGAGCCTGTTATGTCCCTGTAGCTCTGAACAGGAGGCAAGCAAACTAGCTCTCAGAGTCACTTTTGGAAGTCCTAGGTACTGGTGTAGATGCAAGGCTCAAGAGCAGGGCTGTCCTCTGAGGGTCCAAAGCAGGCTCAGGGCAGCAAAGCAGTCCTTCCAGAAACAGCAGCAATCTGGAAGAGTGCACAGCAGGTCACAGCAGCAGCAGTCCCCTGAGAGTCCTTCTGCAGGTCCAGTAGTGAACTGGAGTGGGTCTGAGAGTCCTATTTCTATACCTGGTGCCCTCCTCCTAGAAGGTGGGAGAAGTTTCTGGAAAGGTCTCTAAAGTTCTTAGTGTTTCCTGAATCCGCTGCCCTGGCTCCAAGCCCAAGGTGGCTGCTGTGACAAAACAGACGTACAGACTTGTTAGGCCTATTGTGAGGAGACAGGTCAAACCTTATTCAGGTGCAAGTAGGGTTGTGCTTAGCTCTGCCCCTTGCCAGTTGATGGCCCATGGTCTGGGAATAATTCTATCAGCTACACTCAGTCATGTAACCCAAGACAGGCTGCGGGCACAAAGAGCTGAAGGCCAGAAAATGTCAACTTTCTAAAAGTGGCATTTTCAAAATTGTCATTCTATGGGAGGGGTAGGCCTCACAGTAGTAAAAAACAAATGTGGGAGTTTTTCACTATCAGGACATGTAAAACTTAAAAGTACATGTCCTACCTTTTAATTACACAGTAGGCTGGCCAATAGGCTACCTGAGGCATACCTTAAGGGTGACATATGTAATAAAAGGGGAGTTTAAGACTTGGCAAGGGGTTTTAAATGCAAAGTCGACATGGAAGTGTGACATTTCATTCAGGCTGCATTTCAGGCCTGCAACGTATTGTGAAGTGCTATTTACGTATGTGGCACAAAATGTACTGCAGTACCACTAGTAGTATTTAAGTCCCTGGGTAGATGGTATACCATTCTACAAGGGACTTATAAGTAAATTAAATATGTCAATCCGTTATATGCTAATCCAACTATGTTTAGATGAGTGACCACAAGCATTGGTTAGCAGTAATAAGTCCAACAGAAGCAAAACTCCAGAAAAAATGGAGGCAAGCTGGCACAAAGCTTGGGGGAACACCACCCTTAGGCTGACAGGTCTAACAATACCCAAAATGTTTGAAGGTAAATGTATATAGGAAAATCTAGGTTTACTATTTTTGACTTCACATTTAGATACTTTATGACTATGTTTTTAGTCAGGGTACATGTATGCAGAGTAAATCTAAACCTACCTATTAGTGCTTACCTTACCTGGTTTTTGGCATTTAGATCACAGTATGTTAATATCACACAATTTAAAATTTGATATTCTGATAGTATTACTGCTTTGAAACCTGCTGTTGAATTCTTAACGTTTTCTTGGTCCAGTTTGCTTTTTAGTGCTTTTTTCCCAAAAATCTGAAATATCCATGTTGGTAGAATGATTATAATCGATTAAACGTTTCACTGCTAGGTCTTTTCCCCCCAAGTGCTAAGCCTTTTTTGACTATTTGGGGAAGTTCACACTTAGGCCTCCATAACTTTTTGTCTGCATGAGGTATCCACACCAAATTTGTGTCCTTGTTTTCCATCATCCTGGGGATTCCGAGGGCCCCCAAGGTCTGTGGATTCCTGTAGAGGGAGCTGAGAAGTGAGCAACAATACTGCTATATACTGGGTCTTTTGTGAAAAATGGGGAAATAGTGCTGCAGAAGAAAGCACCCATTTATTCCCCAACAAATGGCATTAATAAATGGTTTGTGGTGCTTAAATCACGATTCACACAGCTTTCACAAACATGTAGAGTTGAATTAGAAAATCACATTTTTCAACACAGTTTTGGCATTTTACTGAGAGATAGCCCATGATCCAATTTTTTGTGTTTTCAACCTCCTTCCAGTTAGTGGTAGAAATTGGTGTGAAACCAATAATTGATACCAGAAAGCTATACATTTCTGAAAAGTAAACAAAGTTCTGAATTCAGCTAGGGGTCATTTGTGTAGATCCTTCAGGGTTTTCTCAAAGAATGTTGCAGTTGAAATTGAGTTGAAAAAAGCCATTTGTGTCTATATTTTCATCTTTAACTTCTAACTATGGCAGATTTTCAAAAACAATATACCATCACATCTACTGTACCCTTCTGATTCAGGGGATATATAGGGCATGTAGGTTTCCCAAGAACCTCAGGTACCCAGATCCAAAAACTAAGCTGCACCTTACAATGGTTTTTAATTGTGTACCGGGTATACCGTAATTCATTTGGTAAAATATAAAGAGAGAAGAATAAGTATCAAGGAAACCTATGTATTTACAAAATGGGAACAAGATATGGAATTTTAAAACAGTGGCTATTTGCTCTGAACTTGAGGGTACCCATACCAGCATGTGAATTAGAGGGCACTTCTCAAAATGACTTCTTTCTTACACACTGTCTTACATTTGGAAGGCACAAAGGCAGAGAAAGACAATTGGTAATGACATTTGTTTTACTATTCTGTGTTTCCCTAAGTCTCCCAATACCTATGAAAGGAAACTGCCCAAAACGCAACATGGACACAGCACATTTTTCCACTCTACACTAACCCTTTTTTGCCGTGTGCCTAGCTGTGGAGTTTAGGCTTTAGCTCAGTAAGCACCCAAGAAACCTAGCAAACCTGTAATTTTTTAAAAAATATACACCTGGGGAAAATCCAGGATTTATCTGGCTCTTACCAGGTTCTGTTACCCAGTATCCCTTGCAAATCTCAGAATTTGCCTAACACAACACATTTTTCTCACAGTTCTATGATGAAAAGTTCTGGAATCTGAGAGGAGCCAAAAACTTCCTTCCACCAAGCATTCTACCAAGTCTCACAATAAAAATGGCACCACACTTGTGTGGTTAGGTCTAGTTCCCACAGCCTGAAGCGGCCCAAAATGAAACATGGACATTTTTCCATCCATAACTGACCCTTTTTTTGCAATGGATTTAGCTGTGGATTTGGGGTTTTAGCTCAGCCGGCACCATGGGAAACCCAGAAACATTTTTAAAATGTAGACACCCAGGAGAATCCAGAATGGGGTGACTTGTGTGCTCTCACAAGGTTCTGTTACCGATTATCCCTTGCAAACCTCAAAATCTGCCTAAAAAACTAATTTTCCTCACATTTCTGTGGTGGAAAGTTCTGAAATCTGAGGAGAGACACAATTTCCCTACCACCCAGCATTTCACCAGGTTCCCAATAAAAATACTCCCCACTTGTGTGGGTGGGCCAAGTGCCCGCAACAGGGAAGGCCCCAAATCATATTGTGGAGTCATCAAAATTATCTATCACAAAATGATATATTTTTGCAAAGGGGGCACCTGAGCTTTTGGTCCTGGGCTCGACGGCCATCTAAGGAAATCTGCCAAGCCCAGACATTTCTGAACTAGACACCGAAAGGAGTCAAGGGAGGTGTGGCTAGAATGAATTCCCCAATATTTTCTTAACCAGCATCGCCTGCAAAACTCAAATTTAGCTAAAAAATCACATTTTGCTCATATTTCTGTGTGAGATCACTGCACCGGCACAAACTTCCTACCACCCAGCATTGCACTAGGCCTCCCAATAAAAATGATACCTCACTTGTGTAGGTGGGCCAAGTGCCTGTGACAGGGAAGAGCCAAAAACCTGTAGAAATTAAGGGGCATCAAAGTGGGTCCAAAAGGGCAGTTTTTTTCATATGTTTTTAGGCTGACTCTGCTTTGGGCACCCACACAAGTGGGGCAGAAATGCTATTGATACAGACGGGGCAATAGTGGTTGGTAGGACCTTTGTAGGTTTCCACGTATTCTGTAAGTTTCCATCACTGAAATTTAGGGAAAATGTGTGATTTCTGGCAAAGTTGGAGGTTTGCAGGGCATTGTGGGTAAGAAAATGGTGTGGGGTGCATGTGAAGCACCTTGGACTGCCCCAGATGTTTAATTTTTATCTGCTAGGTTTTTCCAGGTGACAGAGTACCCAGGTCCTAAAAGTGCAGCTGCTCACCGTTGCAAGTTGGACAATCTTGTGAATTAGCCAAGCTCCCTTGGCTCATATGCAAAATCAAAATCAAAAAGAGTCAAATGTCTTGCCATTGAGCTGAGATGCTTTAGTCTGCGGTGGGGGTAAAAGAGACTGTCACCCCCTTCAATTGGGGTGGAGGGCATTATAATGCCCATGGCGGTGGGAAGCCACCACCTACTTTTTTTTTCATTCCCTGGCATCTAGTGGCCTGCCTGCCACCCGGAGGGGGGGGGGGCGATCAGGGGTAATTGCCTCAGAAATGCAGAAAGACTATGGCCTTCATTTTAACCTTGGCAGTATTTTGACCACCAGGGTTAATGTGGGCATAGTACCGCTAAAAGGCTGCCGGTACATACTGCCACATTATGAGATTGGTGGGTTGGCTGCAGCCAACACACCACTTCTCCACTTATACCGCCATGGCGGTATGAGCCACCGGGGTGCGGATGTCTATCTCCTGCCCGGTGACCGACATAGTACTGCCCATGGCATTATGAGCTTGCCTATCACCACGGTTTTCATCACATTAGCAATACCACGAAAATCATGGCAGTAGTCCCTACTGGTGACAGGGGGATTCCTTCCCTGTCACCGGTAGGTGGCTCCCCCACCGCCCGCAGCACTCACCTGACGCCCCCACCCCATCCATCCAAACTCACCCCCACCCACCATACACACACTAACCCCAGCCCGATACACAAACTAATCCTCCCACCCCTTCAGATCCACTCACTCACCCCCACCCCCTCTGATACATTCACACACCCCGACCCCCATACATGCACATACCTGCAACATGCACACAGATATCCACATGCACCACGCATACACCCATTCACTTACACTGGCATACAAGCATTCATACATGCAGACTTCCAGACATACTCACACACATTCTTACACACAAACACACTGACATGAAGACACGTACTCACTTTTCCATTCTTACACGCATTCACTCACATGCATAGAACCACCCATACAACACTCACAGACACATTCACACACACACTCACACATTCAAGCACACACTCAGACAACCACACAACACTCCCCACCCTCCCATCCCCTTCCCCTGTTGGATGCCCGACTTACCTTGTCCGGCATGGAGGTCATCTGTCAGGGAACGGAAGGGGTACTGCCACCGCCAGCAGCGCCCCGCCAGCACAACACTGCGAGGTGGTATTACTGGTCATAATACGGCTGGCGGCATTCTACTGGCATGGTGGTGCTGGTGTTAGCAGCGCCAGGTTATCACCTTCCTCCACTATGAACACTGCCGGATTTCCACCCTTATTGTGGTGGAAGTCAGGCAGTGCTCATAATATGGCCGACGGATGGTAGCCGCTGTGGCGGTATGTTGGCAGCTGTCACCACAGCGGTAGGCGGTATTTACCGCCAATGTTATAATGAGGGCCTATGTCCCCATTTATTTGGGGAATGGGTATGGTGATGTCCCCACCCCCTAATTTTTTTAAATAAAATAATCTCTGGTGTCTAGTGGGCTGGAGGCACATCAGGGGTAATGGAGGGGATGAAGTCATTGCCACGCAATATTAGTGCATCCCCACCCCTACACTAGTAAAAAAGATAGTCCTGGGGGGGAGATCAGTGTTAATAACACCCATCTGCCTACCAGGGCAGGGCAGACAAACTGTGCCATTTGTGTTTGGGAGGGTTGGGGGCATTGACATGCCCAGTTTGGGCAGCCACCCCATCCACACGTATTCAAAAAGAAAAGTCCCTGGCAGCTAGTTGGCTTTCTCCCCCCCCGGCGGACAGAAAGACTTTAGTCCTCATTTATATATATTGTTGTGGGCATGGCCTTGCCCATTGTGGACAGCCACCACACTTTTTTTCTTTTTAAAGTACTGATGTAAGGTGATGCTTTCTGCCCACCCCGGGGGCTGATCAGAGTAGTAACTATTTTTGAGGGGGGCTATGGCGGCATTTGCATGCCTATTTTGGCATCCCTCGCCCCTGCATATTAACAAAAAAGGATCCCTGGCGCCTGGATTTTCTGCTCCCCTGGCTTGGCCCAAAAAAATGAGGGTCGGTAAAGCCCTTGCCTAAGCGATCACTTCCCCCTCCTGCGGCGATCCCTAAACAGGGGTCCACTAGGTAGGTATATCATGGGAAAGGGGAAATTCTCCTCTTTCTAATAATACCTATTGCGTCTGCCTCAGTGCTTCCGGCTGATATAGACCCTGAGCACCAAGGCAGTGAAAGTGAAATGAGCTAATCGGCTTTCAGTGAAAATACATGCACGCCCTGTCCAAACTAAAATTAAAGAAAGTTTTTCACAATTAACCTGGACCACAGACTGGTTCAACAATTGGTCATATGGAATGAAATATGTCTGTTAGTGACCTGCATTACATCCACTTGGTCATGACTTTGGAAGACCCACATGAAGACTAAGTGCCTTTGAATCGAATACATGAAGATCTTAACATAGTCCCCAATCTTGATATTAGCAGTGGACTCAAAACCAAATCTAAATTCACTCCTTTGTTGCCACTTGAAAATGTTGTCAACCTCTTTTACCAAGCTGTAACCCAGGATCTTTACATCTTGTAGAACTGTTGCACAGAAAAAGGGTTTCCTAAACGCTACAAATGGATTCATGACACACCCACTTTCATTACTCTGTACAGTCCACTTAGCCACGAGGTCTACAAAATCCTAGACGAACATTGGCCTCTGGTGCAGATGGCTGGCTCCCTAAAAAACTGCACTGTGAAGAGATCAAAATTAAATTCCATGGTTTGGATGTCATGGAATGCCTTGCCCGAAGAGGTGACAGAACACTGGCTCTGAGACAGCTTGAAAGCAAATGGATAATTAGACTCAGAGCAGTCGATGAGGGACTCAACATCAATAATGAATTATATGTATTTCTATGATTGGGACACTCATACATCATCAACGGTCCTATTGCTTGTTATATACCAAAATGTTTTACCTGTGTATGAGTTTCATGTTTTTCTGATTTACAGTATATTGGTTGGCCAGAACGATTTGCCTAACAAGAACATTTTCATAGTTATGGACTTTCTGCACAATCTTTCATTGCTTTTTCATCTTGTAAGAAGCCTGCTTGGGCTTTTTTTTGTCTCCACTTGAACATACGCTTGGCTTGTATAATGGTGTAACCTAGAAACTTTATGGTTGTGCTTTTGCATGCTCTGTTTTCTTGGCTGTTGGTTTGTTCTTATACTTTGTTATTTTACACGGTGTGTTCTACCTTTACTTTTTTTCCTAATACCTTCTTTAGGGAGTCCACTGACTACCTCCGCGTTTATTTGAACAACTTCTCGGTTTGTTAATCCATTGCATTACTGTTTGTGCATCCTTATTCTATTTAGATGCGACAAGTATCGCTTGTTATGTTAATGCCTTTTGTTTACAGAGCCCAATGCTCTCTATACCTTGGGCTATCACTTCTCATTAAAGGTCGAGACTTTGACTTATACAACCTCTTATTACCTCTTTTTTGTATATCCTTTCAGTGCTCTAAAAATAGCCTCTTCCTTTGCCTTCTCCTTTTAGGTGGCCTCCTTCCTATACTTTACTCAGAGAATGAGGCCTGTTATTGCAA
Organism: Pleurodeles waltl; assembly: GCF_031143425.1. Taxonomy (NCBI): domain Eukaryota; kingdom Metazoa; phylum Chordata; class Amphibia; order Caudata; family Salamandridae; genus Pleurodeles; species Pleurodeles waltl. The sequence continues at coordinate 546,764,907 of NC_090446.1, read as the reverse complement.
CTTTTTATTGCATCTTTTTGTCTTAGTACCTGCTTTTTACGGTCCAGCGCAAAGCGCTCTGTACCTGGTGTAATCTCTCTATGGGCTTTTAACCACACACATGTCACGCCCATCAGTTTGGTTGGTTCGTGGGCTTGCCTTTTAAAATTCACTTGATTTCATTAGTGAAAGGCATGCATACGTCATGCCTTTTCCGGTGTTGGGCCCTCCTCAAGCACACCGGTCAACTACTGAAAACATACCAGGCTCAATGTTTTCCGTATGGTTTCTGGACTACTTTTTATTTTTATTTCTTAGGCAGCACAATCTCGCTGTGCAGTAATCAAGCGCTTTGCATGACATCGACCCTGTTACATGGATAATTGCACTTTTGCCATTTACATGGATAATCACACTTTTGCCGATACATTTCTCTGCGAACGAAATTCTGTTTCCTTTTGTGTGTCTGCTTTGTGCTTACAGCGGCGGTCGGCTCGCTTATGTGAAGCCGTTTTACTTTTCAGTTTATGTGGAAAGAAAAGTCCGGTAGGAGTTTAAAACACTAATAGCTCTGACTCGAGCAAATGCGAGACCTATTGCATTGCAAATGCCGGTTGTATATGCTTTCTATGCTTCAAAAGAAGCTTCTCCTTTTGCCTTCTCCTTATAGCTGAAGTCCCCCTATACATTACGTAGAGGAAGGGACCTGTTAGTGCATCACTTTGTTATCATGCACCAATATTTAAATCAGGTTACACCTATTTTGGCCCATTTTTCCTATATGTTACCTGTATTTACATCCTTTTCAATATGGCGTTTTTTTTGTTCCACTTTTGGGAGTTTTTAGTAAATTTTTATGTGTTTTATGAGTTTGGTGAATTTAATAGTATACCATGTACAGCGTTTTCCAGCAATGCTGCCAATATGAAGCTGTATTCTCAGTACTTGTTTAACATATTTTTGGGCTATGTGCGTTACTTTACTTCTTCAACCAACTTGAGGATTCTCTTAGCCATCCTCTCCTGAAAATCCTGATTCAGCCATCTGGATTTTCAGTTCTAGCCTTGACAATTTTATGCTCAGCTATACTACAAGATGGTGGTTACTTTTTTTGTATCGGGACCTATTCAGTCCTTTGTTTATGTTACTGTCCCAACTAGGCGTTCTTATTAACACGCCGTCTTGGCGTCTTAATTCCATCACTATACTTGGTGGCCAGCTGTCATCACAGTTTGCCCACATTTTCTCATAGCTCTCGTCTCCTGACAGTCCTTTTCCTTTTTCACACTGGTCTACTTATGCCGTGTTTTGTTTTTCATTTTTAGGCTTATCATGGCTTTTGCTTTCTAAATTTCTTCTTCGTGCCAATTGTTACCTTAATACTGAACTAATCACCATTCCTGAGTTTCACTACACATTACGATATGGTAATTTTCTGTATTTTAATATGACTTCTAGAGTTACTAAAAGCGTCATTTCACTTGATCCTTATTTGTCCTGTATTTTTTTTACTTCCATAGGTTTCTATGTTACTATACATTAAGCTTTTTCTCAATGATTTTGGAAGCTTTATCGTGACTCAGGTAATGGTCTGTTCCTTGTAGCTATAATGTAGTCACAATTCTAATTAAGCACTAGTTACCGGGTTCTCATCTTCTTCACTATATTTTGTCTTTGCCTATGCACCAGCTTGACACCATTGGGTTTAGTACCTGGCTTATCATTTTTTACTTTAGGGTGTGTCCTTGCTTGTTCATTGAAGATTTGTTTTTACATTTGTTTTTTTATTGTTTGCACTATTTGCAGCCTTGAGAAAGTCTGGGAGGACGAAACACGTGTCGGCTGCCTTTATCTGCTTTGGGCTGTTTTACCTCACCGGCTCCCAAATAAATTCATACTGTTATCATATATGCTTGAATATACCAATTGGACTGTAATTGCAAATTTTGTCAGTGTGCTCTGGTGTCAAGTATGTTATATGCGCTGTGTGCACTGATCGTCATTTCACTGAAAACCCAAAACAGCCTCGGGAGCTGGGGAGGCTATTCCTCAGCTCCCGATGCTGTTTTGGCTGAACGGAAATCCCTCTGGTGCCTGAACCAGAGGGATTTCCTGTGGCATGTGCTTTGACTGCAGGGAGCTGTCCGACGCACACAAACACGGTGGCATCGGATGGCTCCCAGTTGTCTAACGCACACATGGGGTTTCAAATGGCGAAACAGTAATGCACGCTTTAAAACTTCACCATGTTATCTATTTTATTTCAAAACACATTGCACAAGGAGAATCTCGATTTCATACATCCTATTTCCAGCCATCATTGTTGGTGGTGGGGGGCTACGTCCCCTGAAAAATATACTTCTGTCAGCTCTTTTCCATAATTTTGTTTACTCTGTCAGCATGCACATTGTGCAGACAAAGCAGGCAGAAAGGATGATTTTTGGGGGCCCCCACATAGGATTAATCTCTTCTTGGATGATATCCTTGTATTACTGGTCACCACAAAAGTACCTGTCCTATCTGTACTGATGGTCCTGCAGAAGTATGAGTCAATCTCCGGCTTCAAGGTTAACTTGGAGAAATCTAAAATTAGAGTGGTAAGCATGGGACCCACGCTACATGAGAAATATTCTTCTTTTAAATGAGGCACACATTATATATATATATTATATAATATCAGATCCATACATTTACATAAATTATTGAGGAGCAATCCCTCCTCAGAGGCATAGCAGATCCCACAATCACCTATCCATCAAAGCATATTCCATATGGGTCCAGTGCTTCTTGGGTTATCCCAGCGACTACTCAATCTTGGATGCTTGGTAATATCTGTTCAAATCAGGGAGACCTAGGGCCTCATTACAAGTTTGGTGATCAGACCGCCATACCACCAAGGAGTCAGTCCCAAAAAGACGGTCTCCCGCCTGCCGTATTACAATTTTACAACTGGCCCAAAGCTGATGGCGGTGGATTAGTGGGACTAGTGGGGTAAGTGGTCAGCAATACAAGGTATATTTTTCCATTTGTGTCGATGCAGATGTGTACATTTTGACCAAATTGTACACATATGCATGAAACGTGTAAAAATACTTTGTACATGTACCATTCCATTCCACTGCTGGAGACTGGGCCATATATGCCCAGTCCAGTCAATGCCAGAAAATGCAAAAGGTGCCTACCTGAATTTTCTTATTTAGTTTTTGGGGGTGAGGTTGCTATTGTGAAAGGGGGAGGCTTGGATGAGGGGTCTGCGCCGGAGACGAAAGCAGAAAGAAATGGGGGAGCTAGCACCATTTCCATCAATTCCACCATCTCGAAATAGGTGGTATCCCCACCACAGTCAGCCAAATGGAAAAGCTCATCGTAATGTGGATGGTGGTACCCTTGTCTGTACAGCCCTCTGACACCTGCTTTTCCCCAGCTGCCGTCAAGGTGGTGGGCAAATGGCTGGCTGTGCCCAATTTGGGGAAGGGAAAGAAAATGGGAGCTTAAGGGCTTGCAGTAGGAAGCAGTGGGTGGTGAACTTTGCTCTGCAGTCAGCTGGTGGAGTTTTCAGAACTCTGCGCTCCACTTGGAGTGAGTGCAGAGTGCCAAAAAGTCTGTGAACTCCACCAGCAGAGCAGAGTTCACCACCCACCCCTGCATGTATGTAGGATAACCAGGCTCATGGGCAGACATTTTTCCTCCCTATGGCCTTGGTATCCCTGGACAGGTGGGAGGGGGCCCAGAGGAGGGTCATTGTCAGTCCCCGGTTGACCATTGACTGCATCCTTGGAAAATATCTTCCACTGGTGAGAAAAGAGTTGGGTGGAGTGGCTATGCCAGGTGAGCGAGTCATGCATATTTCTGGTGGGTACTGTTCCCCCCACAGAGGGCTCTGAGTCTCAGATGGAGAGTAAGAGCTAGGAGGCAGAGGCAATCTACGTTTCTCTCAATATCCTGTAGTCTCCCTCCTTTCAATTATTAAATGTACTTCTCTTGAAATTGGGTGCAAATCCTGGATTAAAATGTATCAGTAATAACGGGGTCAAAAAAGAGGCACTCCGCAAATCGCTTGGTACCTCATCCCAAACTTCCATAAGCTGATGTATAATCGCAGAGCACACCCGTCGCCTCTGTCACTGAAAGAGGCAGAGTGCAGGCTCAGTGAGTCTGGGCTGCCTAGGAAAGCGCACACACAGATAGGTCCGGTCACCATTCCATAGTCATCTGTCACTGCAGCAGCGTGCAGACCACAGGTAAGAAGCTGGAACCCCCGTGCTGGCCCGGCCGCAGCACAGAGAGCAGTGCGACAAAGAAAAGTGCTGCGGCTGGGAGCCGAGTTATACTATGTAGGAGACCCTTATCTGTTTAAAAGTACAGGGCAGGCAAGCGGCTGAGCTCCCTCTGTTCTGAAATGAGAAAATACGCAGGGCCGACCTGAGTGCAAGTGTTTTTGTGTACATTCGGTGTGCACAGTGTGTGCCGTGTTGCCCATTAAGTGTGTAGGTAGAGTCCAATGCAGGTTGCTCCACTGTAGGGTGACCACCCGTCTGTAAATTTTGTGGACCGCCCGTAATTTCACCCTGTCATCCGTTGTCCGTGATGAAAGGCTTAACGGACGGAATTTGTCCGTAGTTTTAGCCTTTCACCTAAAGGACAAGGGACTGCAGGGCGAAATTACGAGCAGATCAGTTTCCTCAGCTGGACTGAAAGGCTGGAAGTCTCCTGTGCTCTGAGGCGGGGGGGGGGGCAGACAGATAAGAAAAGGCCTTCTTGCCTGGGTGTCTCCTTCCCTAAATGAATTGCAAATGTGTGTGACTGCTAACTCTGCAAATGTAAAGGGGCTTGAAAACCTGCATTGACTTTAATCAAAGGAGTCACTTGAAGCTTTCTGATGGCAAAGATAGTTTCTTTTAGAGAGGTACTGTAAGGTGTGTTCCAGGGTGAGCTGTGGAGTGTGTGGTTTTATTGGACTGTTATAAAAAAATGTTAGTACTAGGTATAAACTGTATATTATTCAAATCTGTATTTGAGAACCACTTTTTTTAATTTAACCAAATTGTATTTGCACATTTTTTAGCAGCCTATATGATGATGTAATAGTATTTATATAGCGCTTACTACCCCTGACGAGGCGTTAAATGCATGTTTAAAATAAGACTTACACATTCACAGTTCTTTCAGGGACCTCAGTACCTCATAGTACTAACAAACATTGGCAAAGCCAATAGGTCTCATCTACGCAATAGTTATTGGCTTTGCCAATGTGTTTTATCCATGTTATACACCAAAGTGGCTGCTGTTCATGGCTAAAAGTTAGTGGCATAGTGGTGTGGAGTGGAGTAGAGTGGCATAGGAGCAGTGGAATAGAGCCCAGAGGTGCAGAGTACAGTGCAGTGGGGTACAGTGCAGTTGTTTAGACTGCATTGGTGTAGAATGCAGTGGTTTGGAGTGCAGTGGCATGGAGTGGGTGTGGGGCAGAGTAGAGTGGCATAGAGTGCAGTGGCATACAATAAAGTGGCAAGAAGTGCAGTAGTGTAGAATGGTGCAGTGGCATAGAGTGCAGAGTAGACTCACGTGGCAGAGAGTGCAGTGGAGTGGAGTTGTATAGAGTGGTATAGTGCAGAGTAGAGTTTAGTGCTGTAGAGTGCAGTTGCATAGAGAGGAGTGTTGCAGAGTAGACTGGCATAGAGTGCAGTGGCATAGAGTGCAGTGGCGTAGAATGCAGTAGTGCAGAGTGGATTGGTGTACAGTACAGTGGTGGAGAGTGCAATGTTGCAGAGTAGAGTGTCAGTGCAGTGATGAAGAGTGGAGTAGAGTGGCACAGAGGAGCAGTAGCGTAGAGTACAGTGGTGCAGAGTAGAGGGCAGTGGTGTACAGTGCAATTGTTTAGAGTGCATTGGTGCAGAGTGCAGTGGCATAGAGTGGCATGGGGTAGAGTAGCATAGAGTGCAGTGGAGTAGAGTGGCATACAATAGAGTGGCAGAGAGTGTAGTAATGCAGAGTGGTGCAGTGTCATAGAGTGCAGAGTGGACTCACGTGGCATAGCGTGCAGTGGCGTAGAGTGGTGCAGAGTGGAGTATTGTAGAGTGGTGCAGTGCAGAGTATTGTGCTTAGAGTGCAGTGGCATAGAGTGCAGTGATGCACAGTGCAGTGCCACAGAGTGCAGTGGCATGGAATGCAGTAGTAGAGTAGAGTGTTGTAGAGTGCAGTGTTGCAGAGTAGAGAGTCAGTGCAGTGGTGTAGAATGGTACAGGGAACAGTGGCATAGAGTACAGTGGTGCAGAGTAAAGGGCAGTGGCAGCATACCGTGCAGTTGTTTAGAGTGCACTGACGTAGAGTGCAGTGGCATAGAGTGGCATGGGGCAGAGTAGAGTGCCATAGAGTGCAGTGGAATAGAGTGTATTGGTGCAGAATGTAGTAGTACAGAGTAGAGTAGAGTAGCGTAGCGTATAGTGGCAGCCAGTGCAGTGTTGTTGAGTAGAGTGTCAGCGTGCAGTGGCGTAAAGTGCATTGAATTAGAGCGCAGTGGTCAGAGTGGCGTAGAGTGCAGTGGTGTAGAATAGATTGTTTCAGAGTAGAGTGCAATTGCATAGAGTGGAGAGGTGCAGGGTAGAGTGCAGTGGCATAGAATGCAGTGGCACAGAGTGCAGTGGCGTAAACTAGCTTGTTTCACAGTGGAGTGAAGTGGTTTAGAGTGGATAGGTGCAGGGTAGAGTGGAGTTGCGTAGAGTGGCATAGAGTGTGATGGCATAGAGTAAAGTGGTGTAGAGTGCCATGGCATAGAGTGCAGAGGTGCAGAGTAGATTAGAGTAATGTACAGTGTATTGATGTAGAGTACAGGGGCAAAGAGTTGAGTGTTACAGAGTAAAGTGCATGAGCATAGAGTGTATTAGCTCAGAGTGCAGTGGCGTACAATGCAGTGTTGCAGAGTGGCATAGAGTGGAGTTGTGAGTACTAGATTGGTGTTGCCTAGATTGTAGTGGTATTGTGTGCAGAGGCACAGAGCCCAGTGGTGTAGAGAGGTATAACGTGCATTGGCATAGAGTAGAGTGGTACAGAGTAGAGTAGAGAGGCATAGTGTGAAGTAGCATAGAGTGCAGTGGTATAATGTGGAGTGGTTCAGAATGGAGAAGAGTGCAGTGCAGTGGCATGGAGTGGTGTAAAGTGGAGTGATACAGAGTAGGGTGCAGTGGTGTGGAGTGGCACAGAGCAGAGTGGAGTATGCATGGTGTGATAACACACTGCCATTACAGACAACACATTTTTTATTGAAATGACCATTACATTTGCACAGACACACAATGTTTCAAATCAGACTATACTGTGCACAGGTGATGATGTGTGGAAATTGCATCACCTAATTCAATGATTTGTTTTAATCATATAAAGGTATTTGTTTCCAGCACAGTTCAGAATTAAGAAAATATGCTTAATTTGTGCTCCTAATTCTGATATATTCTGAAGTTTATTTAAATGTTGTCATGTGATACAAAAAACTCTTTCTTAACCCCAGTATCCAGCAAGATTGTCACATAAATCCTCTCACTTTTAAGTCAGAGAAAGAAAAGTAAACACTAAGGCCCTCATTACAACCCTGGTGGTCGGTGTTAAAGTGGCAGTAATACCGCCAATAGGCGGCGGTAAAAAAAATGGAATCACGACCATGGCGAAACCGCCAACACAGACAGCCACTTTAACACTTCGACCGCCACGGCGGTAGCAACAAACACTGTGACGGTAACCACCAACAGCCAGGCGGAAGACAATGTACCACTCACACTATTATAAGGCACCAATCCGCCCGCTTTTCGGGGCGGTACCAACGCCATCAAAAGCACAGCGAAAACAGTACTCTGAAGGGAAACCACTCACCTCTCGACACCCAAGGAAGAACTAAGACGCCATGGAGCCCGAATTGCAGATCCTACCCATGTTGCTGTATCTATTATTACACCACGAATTGGAAAGAAGGTGGCAGCGGCGACGACGACAGTGAGTACTGCACCTAGCACACAGGGGAGGGGAGGAGGGAAAAGAGAGTGACACACACACACAACATGCAACACCCCCACCCCCTACCCACAACATACACACATACATTTCCAATAATATCACAGATATACCCCGTCTCCCCATGGAAGAACGCAAGGACCAAACAAAATGAGTTTAACTAGTCTAATATTCAAACAATCAGATGGACCAAGAGAACAGCAAATAATCAGTATACACAAATATTTACAGCAAGTACACAAGTCCGTACACTGTCCCATGAAATGTCCGTGGACCAGTGATCCCAAAAAGCATAGGCGAAGCCCACACATGACACCTGCCTCAAAATGGAGAGAACACTGCAGGGGCATCAGGTCGGAAAAAAAACAGGCACCTCAGGGGAAAGGGGAGGGGGCACCTCAGCCGGATGATGGTACGATGCCACTGCTCCTCGAGGGGGCTCCACGCCCACTGCTTGGTCCTGGGGAGTGAAAAGCCACAGTCTCTCAAGTCTCTCAAGTGGGTGGTTTGCCCACTGCTTGGTCCTGAGGAGTGCAAAGCCACAGTCTCTCAAGTCTCTCAAGGGGGTGGTTTGCCCACTGCTTGGTCCAGGGGAGTGCAAAGCCACAGTCTATCAAGTCTCTCAAGTGGGTGGTTTGCCCACTGCTTGGTCCTGGGGAGTGCAAAGTCACAGTCTCCTGCCTTTCTCCACTGGTTCTGGAGGGGGCTTTGTGCCCAGAGTGCTTCATCCTGCCAAGGATAGGGTGAGTGGATGTCTTTTTCCACTGGTTCTGGAGGGGGCTTTGTGCCCAGAGCGCTTCATCCTGCCAAGGATAGGGTGAGTGGATGCCGTTCTCCACTGGTTCTGGAGGGGGCTTTGTACCCAGAGTGCTTCATCCTGCCAAGGACTGGGTGAGTGGATGTATCTCTCCACTGGTTCTGGAGGGGGCTTTGTGCCCAGAGTGCTTCATCCTGCCAAGGACTGGGTGAGTGGATGCATCTCGCCACTGGTTCTGGAGGGGGCTTTGTGCTCAGTGATGCCGCACCTGGGGTGTGGCAGTTGACTTCGTCTCACCTGGGTGTCTCAGCCACGCGATGTACCTGGAACAGGTAGCATGATACTCCATGGAGGCAGAGCCACACTCCATCCTGCGGCGACTTAGGCTGCCAATTGCTGGTTTGTGTAAGTGCTGGTGGTGGTGTCTCAAGTGGCGTGTCCAGGGTCCAGGACATCACCTGCAGGCTCTGACAGCTGCACACTGGGGATGGGGCTGACGTCAGACAGAGTGGCACCGGCTGTGCATGTGGCAGTGCTTATGGTGGTGCAGGTGGCAGTGTCTGCGGCGGAGATGCTGCCAGTGCTGGCCGTGGTGCAAATGACTGTTGTGGTGGATGGAGACACCATACCGTCTCCAGCAGCCTTGGATGGCTGATCCTTGGGGAGGATGCTGCAAACTGACGTTGTGGCAGCGGCGGTGCAGGTGGCGGTGCAGGTGGAGGTCGTAGTGGCAGTGGTGACTGTGGTGCATGTGGCTGCCATCCCTGATGACATGGTGGTCACCAGCCCCTCACCAGGAGGCATCGTGCCCAGAGGTGATGTGGCCTTTGGCTTGTGGCCTTTCCCCATCTTGACAGTCGCTGCAGGGACCTTGGCACTCTCCACTCGGTGTTTGGGCGAGGCCCTGCTGGGTGGGTGGTGTGACTGTCCCTTGCTGGAAGCCGGCACCTTTTAGACCTTTGCAGGTGGTGGAATAGGGTGGTCCTTCTTTTCTGTCGGTGGCACACTGGCAGCTCTGACGGGTGCCCCCTTAGACCGTAGACCGTGTACGTCTGCTGAGTTTGGGTGAAGGTGCATGGGTTGGAGGCTGTTGTGAGGTGGATGGCTGTTGGGTGGGTGTGTGCCTGCGTTTGTGTACTTTGGGATGAGGGCTTACAGACACACTGGGAGAGGATGCAGGGGATGTGTGAATGGTAGTGGGGTGGTGATTGCACATGAGCAGTGTGTAGTGATGGGCGTGCTGGTGATGGAGGCAGTGGCTGATGATGTAGTGCATGCAGGTGTGAGTGGAGACGAGACTGGGAGGGAGATGAAGGATGTGGAGGAGGGGGACAAAGTGGAGGAAGTGGATGTTGGTATGTGTGCATGGGTATGGTGTGTTTGTGGGTGCCTGTGGGATGTGTGGTGCTCATGTTTGCCTGAGCCACTTTTGTGTGTTGATGTGTGTGCATGCTGGTCTGATGGTGCGCTTGGGATAGGCTGAGGTAGAGGGGATTGGGTCTGGGTAGTAGAAGTTGGAGGGGGGAGGCTGGACACAGGGACAATGGCTGCCATCAGTGCTGAGGCCAGAGCCTGAAATGCTCTCTGTTGGGCCGCCACGCCAGAATGAATGCCCTCCAGGTATGCATTTGTTTGCTGCAAATGCCTCTCGACACCATGGTTGGCATTCAGAATGGTTGACTACCCAACAGTGAGGGATCTCAGGAGGTCAATAGCCTCCTCACTGAGGGCAGCAGGGCTGACTGGGGCAGGGCCTGAGGTGTCTGGGGCAAAGGAGATGCCCACCCTCCTGGATGAGCGGGCACAGAAAACATGCTGAGGGGCTGCTGGGAGGGCAGTGCTGGTGGGGGGGTGGCAGCTGTACGTGTTGTTGGGGTGGGCACAGAGGTGTCCGCCACCGCCAGAGAGCTTCCATCAGAGGAGGAGTCGTTGTCACTGGCATCCCTTCCTGTCCCTGTCGTGGAGCTCCCCTCGCCCTCTGTCCCACTGGTGCTTTCACCCTCCATAGATTCACCCTCCAGAGCCATGTGGGATGCAGCTCCCTCCGTCACCGGTGCCTCTGCTCCTCTGCCAGATGATGATAATGCACACAAGGATAAGGTGACAAAACATGAAGGGGAGGAAAGACAGAAAACACACATGGGGGGTCATTACAACATTGGCGGTAAAAGCCGCTTACTGCCGTGCAGAAGACCGCAAATACACTGCCGTGGCTGCGGAATTCCGCCACAGCTATTATGACACACATCTCGGAATCTGCTGAAAATCAGACACCCACACAAGTCCGCCACACCAAAGGTCAGTGGAAAACTGGCGAAAACAAAACCTCCACCTCCACGCCAACAGAAACACGCCCATGCTATTACGACCCACGGTATTCCATTGGCGGTGTACACCGCCGCGCTCAAAATACACACAAATCTCCAAAACACCGCCACATTGGACAATTACAAATACACACATCTGATACACATACAAACTCCACTCCCACACACCCAACACAATATAAAACACACACCCACATCACTCACAAACCCCTATGACCACAAATTAGAGACGAAGGTGAGAGAGACAGAGAGCACAGCAACTGAGAACCCCACCACACAGAGGCACACAACACCATCACCCACACAACATCCACGCACAAAACACCACACACCACTACACATCAACACACACATCAACACATACACCACCCCACACATCACACACACCACCCCATGTCACGCCAAAGACACCCCCGCTTTGCCGAGGAGGAGCTCAGGGTCATGGTGGAGGAAATTGTACGGGTAGAGCCATAGCTATTTGGCTCACAGGTGTAGCACACATCCATAGCCAGGAAAATGGAGCTATGGCGAAGAATAGTCGACAGGGTCAACGCTGTGGGACAGCACCAAAGAAATCGGGAGCACATCAGGAAGAGGTGGAACGACCTACGGGGGAAGGTGCGTTCAGTGGTCTCCAGGCACAACATCGCGGTACAGCGGACTGGCGGCGGACCCCCACCTCCGCCCCCACAACTAACAACATGGGAGGAGCAAGTCTTGACCATCATGCATCCAGAGGGCCTCGGAGGAGTCGGTGGAGGAATGGACACTGGTAAGTCAAATCTCAACTATCAGATCCCCCACCCTACCTGCATGCTATCACACACCCCACCCTCACACCCTCCCCTATCACTCCAACTCCTCACTAATGTACTAATCACACAAACCACACATCCCAACACCAAGCCCTGCATGACACAACTAAGCATGCTCACCCATCACCAAAGCATGACCACTGCACATACCCAGAACAACCCCCTAACCATCATCACACAAGCCCCCACACAGGAATGCTAGCACTGGGGTACACAAACACCCACCCATTGCACACCATGACACACACACATGCAATAATCATGCTCTTATGCCCCTGCAGGATCACGAAGGACCGTCACCACACCGGAGGGTCCAGACATCTCCACTCCACCCACAGAAGAGGCCCACAGTGACGATAGCAGCTCTGCCCTACTGGAGCCTGATGACCAGCCCGGACCATTGTGGGCCTCGGGACAGTCGGTCCCCCTTGCACAGGCACAGCCCAACACTGACCTCCCACCCTCTGGGAACACCAGCACAGCACCCACCCAGCGGGCCCAAACCTCCGTACCAGGACAGGTCAATCAGCTGTGTGTCCACCACTACAGGGAGGGTGGGGGTGGGGTGTTGCTTGTGTGTCCCCCTAACTTTTGCCTCCCCTATGTCATAGGGGCAGTACTCACCGTTGTCTTCGCCGGCGCAGGCGTTGCTCTTCGTATATGAGTAGGAATACAAGGGCCGGTAGGATTTGTAGTTCAGGCTCCATGGAGTCCTCCTTCCTTGTGGGATGTGTTCAGGTGAGCGTTTTCCCAATGCAGTAACTGTTTCCACCGTGTTTTTATCCACGGTGAATCCACCCCGGAAAAGGTGGCGGATTGGCGGGTTGTGATACTATGGGCGGTACATTGTCTTCCGCTTGTCTGTTGGCGGTGACCGCCGCGTTGTTTGTTTTTACCGCCATGGCGGACGGTGTGTTAAAGTGGCTGTCTTTGTTGGCGGTTTCCGCCTGGGTCATGATTCCCTTTTTTTTCCGCCGGCCTGTTTGCGGTCTTACCGCCGCTTTAAGACCGTCCGCCAGGGTTGTAATGACCCCCCTGGTCAATGCCAGCAACACCACTACCGTTGGCGGACACAACACACAGGGAGCAGCCCTATGCACTAGGCCAGTGGTTCCCAAACTTTTTCGATCCCCGGCTCCTTTGACCTATTGGCCGTGTTGGCCACGGCTCCCCATTATGTTACTTTTTTTGGGTGGGTGGGGGAACGTAATCCCAGCCTGTACCTGTACCTACACTATTTACAGTTTGTCTTCTTTATTCTCTCCTGAAAACCATTTATTGGAAACTATTTTTGTTCTTTTGTCATAGGGATATTATTAATGGTACTTTGGCGCCCTCCGCTGGTCACAATAATTAATGCAGGGGGTTTTATTTCCAATACCACGATGAAAAGCTACCGATTTAAAGCACCTCCGAGTGGTTTCCAGACTGTGTGCGGCGCCCCTGGCTAGTTTTGACAGCGCACCAGGGAGCCGCGGCGCACAGTTTGGGAACCACTGCACTAGGCCATGCACTAGCAGTTAGTAGGAAATTCACCAGGCCATGGTGTACTATGCCTAACACCATTTGCTGCACACCTGGAACCCACAGGAGCCTGCCCAGTTGTAGATGCCCACTAAAAATATTGGGGTTGGAGTGCCTCAGAGCCTGCCCAACAAGGGACCTACCCTACCAAGTTCGCCCTGGCCTAGGGGATCCCATAGCCCACATCCCCCACCCAGACACTTCGTAAAGCGCGCAGAGTCAGCTTAATGACACTGTACTCATCCCTTTGTGGCTGCTGTGATGGCCTCAAGCGCCCATCGAACTCCGGATATGCCACCGCCAGGATCCGGAACATCAGGGGGTCATGGTGCGACGGGCACGCCTTCCACGTTGGGAGGCCAGCCCCAGCTGGGCCTCCGCCGTCTTCTTGCTCCAGCGGCACAAGTCCTCCCATCTCTTGCGGTAGTGGGTGCTCCGTCTATGATAGACCCCCATGATCCGCACTTCCTTGGCGATGGCACACCAAATACCCTTCTTCTGGTGGGCGCTGACCTAGAGGAAAGGTAGAGGAGGAAAGGAAATTACTCACCCGTCCGGACCGGCATACTCATTGCCCAATAGTTCCCACACATATCCTGACGCACATACACTCACCATCCTCACATGCAGGCCTCAGCACCCCCCACATGTATCTTCTATCCACACCACTCAAAACAGGCATAGCCCATGCAGCATGCTCACAGTGTACTCACTCGTTTGCCTGGAGGACCACCAGTTTGTCCAACTCCTCCGTGGTGAAGGCAGGGGCCCTTTCCTCAGACACTCGAGCCATTGTCGCTTCCAGACTCAGGTCACAGCAGCACTTGCAGTGTAGGTCCTCTCCTGTTTAAGGTCAGGTATCAAGTGAGTGAACAGATAGAAAATGGCGGTCACGTCTGCAGCGGTGCGTACCGTCACCGCCGGCGTACATCGTCATTGGCTCCTGGAACCCATAGGGCCCAATGATAAACAATGCTGAATTGCACGGCGGTCTTTGACCGCCTACCGCGACGCTGCACAACTCCAGTGCTGTTATCTCATTTCCCCTTGTCCCTCCTCACAGATCAGGCAGCCGTCATTTCAGGAAGGCACATGGCATGACACCTAACTGCGTCACAGCACAATTTAGCAGATATACGGACAAACTATGCCACACATGGATTTACTCACATTACTGAAAGCACACTTGGCCAGTACCATGCCCATGGTCTCCTGGGTATGGTGGTATGCTCCCATGATGTTTGATAGTGCCTCATGGAGGGTCGGTTCCCTGGGCCTGTCCTCCCCCTGTCACACACCAGTCCTCCCAGCTTCCCTGTTGTCCTGTGCCTCCGTCCCCTAAACCGTGTGCCCACTGCCACTGACCCCAGGTCCCTGATCATCCTGGGTTAGTGGGTTTGCCTGGGGTCCCTGTAGTGGTGGACACACTGCTGATTGACGTGTCCTGGGGACAGTGGCATGGGCCCACTGGGTGGGTGCTGTGGTGGTGTTTCCTGAGGGGGAAGGTTCTGTGGTGGCCTGGGCAGTGGCAGGGGAACCGACTGTCCAGAGGTCCCTGATGGGCCAGGCTGGTCGTTTTGATCCAGGCGTGCAGAGATGCTGTCGTCACTGTGGGCCTCTTCTGTGGGGGGACTGAATATGGCTGGCACCTCCTGTCCGGTGACGTTGGGTAGGGGTCCTGTTGGGGTGTAAATGCATTGTTATTTTATCTGTGTGTGCCATCTTGTGAAATGGGTGTGTTGCCCTCTATTACTGTACTTTCACTATCGCCTTGGCCCTTGTGTGAGTGGTGATTGTGTGCCCTGGGTGAGTCTCTCTATTGGACATGCTTTGGAGATGGGTGTCCAAGCATGTCTTTGATGGGTGTCCATGCATTGTTGTTGCATGCAGGGCTTGGTTGTGGGAGTGGTGGGGCGTGATGGTGGGGTGTGTGGGAGATGGTGGAGTCATGGGAGTGAGGGTGAGGGTGGGAGTATGTGATGGCATGCATGTAGGGTGGGGAGGATATAATATTAAAGATTTGAGTCCAGTCCTCCGGCTACTCCTGCGAGGTCCTCAGGATGCATTATTGCCAAGACTTGCTCCTCCCATGTTGTTAGTTTTGGGGGAGGATGTGGGGATCCACTGCCAGTCCTCTGTACGGCTACCTGGTGTCTGGATACCACGAAACGTACCTTCCCCCGTAGGTCATTCCACCTCTTCCTGATGTCATCCCTTGTTCTTGGATGCTGTCCCACTGCGTTGACCCTGTCGACAATTCTCCGCTATAGCTCCATCTTCCTTGCAATGGACGTCTGCTGCACCTGTGACGGTATCTTTGAGGTGCCATGATATGGTGTGAGTGATGTGTGAGGTGATGGTTGATGTGATGTGTGGGGTGATGTGTTGGGGTGTGTGGTGTGTTGTGCATGGATGGTGTATGAGTGATGGTGTTGTGTGCCTCTGGATGCTGGTGTGGTCTTTGCTTTTCTCTCTCTCTTCTTCTTCAAAAATATTTGTTGTAAGGGGTTGTGGGTATTGTGGGTGTGTGTTTTATATTGGATTCGGTGTGTGGGTGTAGTGTGTGTATGTGTGTCAGATGTGTGTATTTTGAATGTCCAATGTGGCGTTTTGTGAGTGTGTGTGTATTTTGAGCGTGGCGGTGTGTATCTCCAATGGTTTACCGCGTTTGAATGACCGCGTTGATTCGTGGGTCGTGATACTGTGGGCGTATTCCTGTTGGCGTAACGGTGTGAGTTTTGCTATTGACAGTTTATCACTGACCTTTGGTCTGGCGGACTTGTGTGGGTGTCTGTATAGTGGAGGAATTCTCAGTGTGGGTCATAATACCCGTTGGGGATTTCCACCACGGACATGGTATGTTGGCGGCCGTCGGCACGGCAGTCAGTGGGATTTACCGCCAGGGTTGTAATGAGGGCCTAAGTTCCCTCGGAACAAAGAGCCTGACATTTGACTTTGTTCTTTGAATGCACAGCAAATGTGATGAGATAAGAACAAGGTTTACAGATTTGACCTGAATTTTGACCCTTGGTCCTGAATTTCTGTCCTGAATTTTGACCCTTTGTCCTGAATTTTTTACAGTCCTGTCCAGAATTTGCCTCAATGCCAGGTGGTCACCTTACTCCACTGTGATGTAATTTGCTTCTCTGGTGCCTTGGAGCAGCTTGCTGTCCATTCATGTGTGCTTCTGAAATGCTCCTGCGTGCAGTTTGGTTTTGTGGCTGGGAAGCCTGGGTGCAGACACTACAGTGGTGCACACTGCATTTCTACTGCTTCCCCTGCTTGTGATGCCTCGGTTTCTGTGCTGATGAGCGCTGTCATTCTTTGCACTCGGTTGATGAAGAATTGTAGTCCTTTCTCTATTTTTAGCAAATGTTCAGCTTTTCACTTTAAAATTCTGGTCACCGTAGCAGTAGTACAAAATTACCTTTGTTTTCTACTGTCTTTCTGACAGGCAGCACCTGATAAACCTGTGCTGAACATTAACCAACTGTATATTTCCATACAATTCTATATTAAGGTTACATGTAAAACCGTGAAATGGAGGGCTTCTAACGATTCTAGGTCATCCATCATGGAATCTATGCTCGTTGTTGCACATGAGCACTTCAGAGCCTCGCACAGGCATAGTAAGCCCTACATAAATTCTACACTACTGTACAATGTAATCACTTTGCTGTACTGCGCTTGGTTTCACTGAGGTGTCCCCCACCCCAACCCTGAGTTTTCTTTGTGTTCCCAATGACTTTTTATCAGCCAGGGAGTTTTCTCAAACAA
Organism: Pleurodeles waltl; assembly: GCF_031143425.1. Classification (NCBI taxonomy): domain Eukaryota; kingdom Metazoa; phylum Chordata; class Amphibia; order Caudata; family Salamandridae; genus Pleurodeles; species Pleurodeles waltl. The sequence continues at coordinate 546,747,730 of NC_090446.1, read as the reverse complement.
TCCTACCACTTGGTACTAGTGTCCTTTGCTTTACCAAACTGTTTGGGGGGCCTGTGTGGGTGAGGGTGGGATAGAGGGGGGATTAGGACGTTTGCCCGCTGCTAAGGTCATATCACTATCTATTCTGCAAATGGTTCGAAGCTTCTAACGTAGTTAATTGCCCTGACTAGATATCGTATCTTAGCCTCTAGACCGAATCCGAATAGTTTTAAACATTTTACAGTAGAGCTCTGGCCTCGCTGTACGTCTTATCTACGGACAACTGTCCTCATCCAACAACTGCACTGACGTGACAGGCTTGGCTTACAACATAGCTTCCGCTGCTCCAGGGTTTTAACAAATGTCAGTGCTGAGAGAATCTGCCAGAAACAGCCTCCTGCAGCTTTCCAAGCAAACATGGGAGTTATGCAGCGTTTGTCCCTTTCTCTTCCAGTCTCAGAAGAGGCCCATGGGATGAGCCCAACGACGTGCATGGATCCCAGCTCTTTAGATGTGCCCCGGCATGTCTCACCAGATGTGAAGGTAGGACCGGGCAGCATTCCACCACACATGGAACTCCACAGAATTTCATATAGTTTTTAGTAAAGTCCGTGGAATTCCGTGGAGTAGAACTCCATGAGCTCCACCCACCCTTACATACCTGTCCTGACACATGCTGCTTTGGGAAAACCAGAATTTACACTACCTTAGTCTGGTTGGCACAGGTATCCGTTAGAAAAGTAACACCTGGCCCATACACTGTTATCTGGTAAAAGTGACAAGTACCACCCTCATGGATTACCAGTTTACCTTCTAGGTTTAACTCCCAACTATGATACACTAGGGTATGGTTTACCGTCTACTCTAGGGGACAACATTGCCCCAAACCACCTTTAGGGAGTACCCACCTGTGAGTGGTTTCCTGAGACAGGCAAAGTGGATGCGCTTGTGCCTTGACTGGTAACATTAATAACAATTTAGCACAAAAAGACTGCTCTGGCGTTCATCCAATCAGGACCCATCCCCACTTGTGCTCAAAAGCGGTATGATAATCTTTTCCCTTCAAACTCTTTTGGCGCCTTTTGGGCAATTTCTCTGTTCAATCCTTCCGCTGTTCTACCCTTTGGCTTCGGGTGAACCACCCTTCTTGGGGTCACTCCCAGGTACCCAGGTGCCTAATTCAAAAAGGTAAATATTATTCTGTGAATTTATGATTGTTTACTATTCACAAAGGTATTTTACAAGTAGTATTGTTACGACTACAGAGCCTCCACACATAAAAACATAGGACAGTCCTATCTTTTTATGTGCAGAGACTCCACAGTTATAAAGATACTAAAACTGTAAAATACCTCTGTGAATGGGAAACAAATGTAAGCTTACACAAAAGTATAAGTTTACCTTTGTGAATCAGGCCCTCTGGTAGTGATCCAGAAGCCAGCTTCCTTTTAAAGCGCTGGAGTCAGTGAGCTTAGAATAAATAAGATGTTGGTGCAACTCTGCAAAAAAATTACCGAACATGTGCTCTTTCATTATTAAATTGTATATCCCATCATAATCATTTATTTTGATGCCTTTCACCCAACCTTCCAGTGCTTTACTTAATGAATACACAAAATCAACCCATGACTGATGTTACTGCTTCTGGCAACCCCAGAATACTTTTCAGGGGTCAGAGAAAACTTCTCAATAAGGGCTTCCTTCGTGGGGACATATCTCATCCTGTCAGCTTTCTCAAGGTTCAACAATGTATTACTCCCCATAAGGGGCATGTGCTTCAACAGGTTATCCTTCCAGTCCTCCTCTGAGACTCTGTGCAAGCACAAAGCCACCGTAATGTCTTCAAACCACTTGTCGATGTTGTCCACCACCGTATGGGTAAGCACCAAGTCTTTGAGGATATGGACTCTTTTACTGATCTTGGCATTTCACTATCACTGCCACCACCATCATTGGACTCAGAGACCTTCTTTTCTTTCATGTCCAGTTCTTTCTGGCTGACGTCTTGGGCACAAAGCCTTTTTCTCTTCCAATGCTAAGGCTATTTTCTTATCTTTAAGTGCTATTTTCTTTTCCTCCAAGTCAAGGGTAGCTGGCTGTAGTTGCAGTCTTCTCTCTGTGTTCCTGTTATCTAACTCTGATAGGGTTAAGCTGCAAGAAGACAGACTTATTTCCACTTAGAGCAAGGCAGGTAAATCTGAGTCCTTCTCCTCCACAGGCACTGAGACCGTGTCAAAGCCATTCTCCTCTTCCTCCTCTTGCTCCTGTGTGGTGGACTGTGGTGGACTGTAGCATGCAGATTTCTTCCCTTAGTATGCAGGTCTATCTTTCACTCCTTGTTGGACACCTTAGCCAGCTCTCCCTTTACACAGCTTTCTCAGATCTGTCATGCTATAACTCTCAATGTTGTTTAACCCACTTCCGTTCTTTCGCAAATAACAAGTGCAAAGTGGGAAGGTAGGAATGAAATTTAGGTAAAATAAAAAATGTCCAATTAAAAATCAAATATCAATCTAAAAAATAAAAGTACATTTTGATGCTGATGGTATTGCATAACACAAGTCCTGGATCCCACCACTGAACACCAATGCAAGAAATTGGGCTATTGGTTTGGGGATAAGTACCCATCCCAAGTAATAATCACAACCCTTGTCAGGGTGCACTACTAAAATCACTAAATAAACCTGAGCTCAATCACTTGGTTTCTTAGGAACAGAGCAGACAGGCTTAACTTAGAGGCAATGTATAAAATGTTTATGCAGTCCTAAAACAGTAATAAAATTGAAATGCAAAATAATAAACATACCAAAGCAATTTGGAAACATAGAGTGATCATTCATAAAGACAATGACAATAATCCTAAAAGGGGATCCAGGGATATGAATTTTTAAAGTTTAGATGGAAATTACGCAAAGAAGTACAAAGTGAAAATGGTAATCACAAATCATGGCAGAACAGGACCTAGGTTGTATTTGATGTTGACCATGATGAAGCACAAGTCAGATACATCAACTAGGTTAATTCTGGGCAAAAGATTTTGCCTTCTAACTTTAGACCTTTAAGTCCCAATCCACCACAGGAGCACTTCTAATTCCCCCAGGATCTCAGGGGAGTCACTTAGAGACTCATAGGGTGTCAGGTAGAGTGCCATCCAGGTTCTATTGCTACTGATCAGCTGGGCTATTGCAGGAAAGCCTCTTGGAGCTCGTTGCATCCCTGTAGCCTGAGCAGGAGGTGAGCCTTATGAGCCTTGGAGTCAAATTCCTTCTCCTGGGTGCAAGAGACAAAGCAGCTCCAGTCCTCCAGGGCTCTTCTAAGGTTGCAGACAGCATGGCCAGTCCTCTTTTGACCACAACAGCTCTTATCCTGCTCAATTACTCTGTAGCTTTCAACACTGCTTCTCACCACACCATTGTCTAAAGGCTACACCACACCGGCATACAAGGGCCAGCCCTAAAGTGGATAGCCACCTTCCTCACAGCAGAACACAGAAAGTTGTGTTCCCACCATACACCTCAGAACTTAAGAAACTTATCTGCGGAGTACCGCAAGGTTCTTCTCCCAGCCCAACACTATTCAATGCCTATCTGGCACCCCTTACAAGTATCATAGGAGGCCACAGATTCAACATCATATCCTATGCCAGTGACACAGAGCCAATCCTAACCCTGACAGACAATGCCAACACCACCAGAAACAGATTCATAAACCTAATGACCAGCATGGCAGACTGGATGATATAGAACTGCCTGAGGCTCAATACAGATCAAATGGAAGTACTGATCTTCAGAAACAAGAGCTCATCCTGGGGCTCCTCCTGGAGACCAGTGGGACTAAACACTATGACAATCCCATCATCAGAACAAGCCACAATCCTAGGACTCGTCCTAGACAATAAAGACACCATGGGGGTCATTCCAGCCTTGGCGGGCGGCGGGAGCCGGCCGCCAAGCGGGAACCGCCAGAAGACCGTACCGCGGTCAAAAGACCGCGGCGGTCATTCTGGGTTTCCCACTGGGCTGGCGGGCGACCGCCAAAAGGCCGTCCGCCAGCCCAGTGGGAAACACCCTTCCACGATGAAGCCGGCTCCGAATGGAGCCGGCGGAGTGGAAGGGGTGCGACGGGTGCAGTGGCACCCGTCGCGAATTTCAGTGTCTGCTAAGCAGACACTGAAATTCAAAGTGGGGCCCTCTTACGGGGGCCCCTGCAGTGCCCATGCCATTGGCATGGGCACTGCAGGGGCCCCCAGGGGCCCCACGACACCCCTTACTGCCATCCTGTTCCTGGCGGCCGAAACCACCAGGAACAGGATGGCGGTATGGGGGTCGGAATCCCCATGGCGGCGCAGCAAGCTGCGCCACCATGGAGGATTCCCATGGGCAGCGGAAAGTCGGCGGAACACCCCCGACTATTGCCTTTTTTCTCCTTTCTTTTCTTTTTTTCTTTCTCTTTCTCTACCCTCCATTATTTGCTCTCATATTGCCCTTCAGTTTTCATTACAAATATACTTTGTGACCACAATTTAACTCTAACTAGAGTTCGCCTGGAGAAAATGCAATCGGCTGATTTATTACTTCTATTTTCCTTTTGTTAGGCAATTATACAGTCTTTCTTTTTGTACTAGATTATTGGAAGAAATACCTATATAGCATAAATAGATTCTATCGTATCAGCACTCATGTATTTATTTGACTCTTCAGGACAACTATTTGTGTACATTCTTTAACAAAATGGCGCTACTTAGCGCGTTACGGGAGAGTCCTTTCTCCCTTTTGATTATATTCATTTCGACACGGGTTATTTAAACGCGACTTTAGACGCGGGCGCGTCCGTCCCGTTTCCCGTGTTCTTTCTTTTTTTCTGGCCGTATTTGCACGGCACTTTGATTCCGCAGCGCTTGAGGTAAGGGAAAAGACTATTAATGTTCTTAAAGCGAACGTTCGGGCTCTCTGAATGCCGTAACTTCGTTTTCTATGAAGATGGACTTAAGTTCTACACACTGTGCCTGCCATACAGCTGTAGTTAAACTACGTTTTCTATACAATGTGATTGTGCTCTGAAACTAACGGATCTATTGATCGATACTAGCCGCCTTGTTTCATTGTTTTTTGTCCAGTACGTCATATTCAATATATTACCATGTAGCATTTTTCCCTTTCTTTTTCTTCTTTTCTTTCTGATTTAAGTTTCCCAGTCGTTTTTCCTATCTTGAACACTGCAATGTAATTTCTGAATTTTAAGCCATATGATGGTTCCTGTTCACATTCTCAAGTATAAGTACTACTTTCAAAAATGTTAAATGTTGTAATGTATTTTTAAATCTGGTCTTTCAGTTGCTTGACTTATTGTAAGATACTCTCTTATATACTTACTGTTAAACCCTGAATGTTTTAACTGATAGACTATTGTTATCTTACAGAAAAGGATTATTACAATTTGTTACTAATACATGTCTGCCTCATTTCGCGAGGTATGTTTGTCAGTACCTTAGCATTTCCACCCTTCAGTCTCGAGCACTAGCTAACCTAGGTGGTACTTTAGCCTTATCTGACACTTGGGATTTTGGAATTAATTGCGGATTATTATTTTTTCTACAATCTCACCATTTCTCTTATCATTACTTTATCTTGGAAAATACCACAGGTTGTTTCTCTTTTTTCTTGGTCTTTCAAATACGTCGGGGTCTGACTGTAGTCACTAATTGCACTTACGCATCAACGTTTCTTCCTTTTATCTAGCATTGGGCTCCAATTATCTCACATCCTGACTTACCACACTCCCTTCGATCCTTGCATGGGATTCCCCTTTTCGTTCACTTTCTTGATGGTGCCTCTCAATGACATTTCATCTACTCACATGAATATTTCTGAATTGCAATTTGTCATCTCTTTTTATTTTCAGCCTTGAGAAAGCCCAGGTCTATATATAGCCAGAGGGGGCGAAACACGTGTTGGCTGATCTTCTATTCATCCTATGTTTATCATATTTGGATTTTGGACTTTGTTCTCTGTCCTACTAACCAGTGACTGACTGTGAAACTGGGACTTTAATGTTTGCACAACAATAAAATCAAGAACTCTCTGAGTGGGACTTCACCTCTTTTTGTTTACTGTCTTGCCTTAGAGGACGTGGGTCCCTGTCCTCTGGTCAAGTCCCCCAACCTATAAAATAGGCATTTATACAGGAGTCTAGTGGTTCTTGGGCCCTTCCGCTTTTGGATCTGTTTGTTTTCAATTTCATGTTCCACTACCCAATCCTGTAATAAGCCTTACATCTTTTGAAAAGATGTCCTCTCACATCAACAGACGCGAACAACGCGACCACAAGTTGCAACAAGTCTTCAATTCTACAGGGGTGGGTATCCCCCACCTCTCTTCTCCTAATCTATTGTCGGCCAAAAGTACATTTCTGGCCTTGGAAAAATCGTTGAAGAAGGAAACAGCTAAGTGGTGGGAAATAGCCTCATTGAAAAAATACTTAGAGAATGATCGAATACCACGAGGCCTTCGCATACTGATCTTTCCACCAATGGACACTACTTCTCAGGAACATTTACAGAAATGGGAAACCAACCTGAAAATGGCCTCAATCAATATGATTAACCAACTAATTGAAATTTCCGAGGAGGAGTATAATAAACATCGTAAAGAAGTTGACAACTTAACCCAGCGTATCGAAGAAGCCAATTGGGGAGAAATCACCACCAAAAATTATGCTATTCTTAACAGTGTTATAGACAGATATGAGGAAGATATAATACAGAGAAAGAATCGAAAATTCAGAAGAGATCTATTTGATTACCAACATGGGAGAGTATATACTTTCAGTAGGAAATATGATAATATTAAGGATTCAAACCTTTCTTTAGACACACCAACCAATCATGACACTCCCCCCTCATCTGAGGTCGAATCAGTAGACGACTCTACAGCTTGTACTCTAACTAGACCACAAGTCATTTTTTTAGAACAGGCAAGACGCCATCGACTGGGAACTCTAAAAGACACAAGAGTCAAACCACAAGATATCATTCCAGTTACTCCAAATACCTCAGGCATACAAACCAGAGCTCGGAGCAAAACGGTCCAACCCTAAACTCAGAAAACCTTATTGTAAATCTCTCAAACCACGAATTATCCCCCACAGATCAATCAATCCTTAATCGGGGTCTGTCCTTTTGCTCTACTAATACCTGGGATATCACTCAAACCAAAATTGACCTCTTCAAATTCATTCGTCACTTGAAACTTAAGTCCTTCTTTGCCTCTACACCCACACCCCTTACCCCATCTTTTTCTACTTGTTACACACAGGATATTACGATTCAAGATCTATCTGACATTTCCGTTTTATGTAACCTCTCTAACACCACTGAACCAGATATCACTCTACACTCTATTGCTGAGGAACTTAACCTTCAGACTAACCAATACTTTTCTTCTGATCTCCGCCCTCATTCTACATTTACCCCCACGCTTCCAGCGGGCAACTCCATTGATCTGTTTTCCACAGCGGTTCTCCATGATCTTGATCATGAATATAAACGATATTGTGACCAACGTAGATACTTACCTACTAACATTCACGGTGGCCATATTGAGGCGATAAAACAGCTGAGGTCTAATTACAACATTACCATTAAGGAAGCTGATAAAGGAGGCAATATTGTTGTCCTCAACACGGATGACTATCTCACCGAAGCCTATCGCCAGCTTCAAGACAAGACATGCTACAGGAAACTCTCACATAACCCAACAGCTGAAATACAAAAGAAACTGTCAGAAAGATTGGAATACTGGCACTCCCGCCACACTCTCTCCAGCTCCGAAAAGACTGCCCTTTTTCTCCAACATCCTACTATCCCGACCCTGTACCTTTTACCCAAAATCCATAAAGCAGGTCATCCTCCAAAGGGCAGACCTATTATTTCTGGAGTTAATTCCATATGTTCCAAATTGGGATCCCTTATTGATCAAGAGCTCCAACCTTTCATGACAAACCTGTCATCATATGTGAGAGATACCAAAGATATCTTACAAAAGCTACAAGATATTGAGTGGCAATCTGATTTCTTCCTTGCAACGATTGATGTAGTCAGTCTTTATACTTCCATCAAACACACTGATGGATTAACAGCAGTGAGCAAATGTCTGTCTACTAGATCAGTTCAATATTTGACACGAAATGCTATGATCCTGGACTTTCTCAAATTCAGTTTGCAAAATAACTACTTTCTCTTTGACGGCAACTTTTATCTACAGCTGCAAGGAACTGCGATGGGAGCAAAATTTGCTCCATCCTATGCTTGCATCCTGATGGGAGCTGTTGAAAACCATTGGCTCTGGTCAGACCGTTCCGACCAATTTATCAAAAACATCATCTTTTGGGGACGGTATATTGACGATATCTTGCTTATCTGGCAAGGCTCAGAGGCTCACCTTCACAAATTTATTCAGTCATTAACACCTAACCCTTGGGAGATTGAAGTAACTTACCAAATTTCTAATTCCTCCATTGAATATCTAGATCTTTTGATTTATGTTGAGGATAACAAACTCCTGACAAAGTTCTTTCGCAAAATGACATCTGCCAATTCGATTCTCCATGCCACCAGTTGTCACTCGGCTAGTACCATTCGGAATATACCCAAAGGAGAATTCCAACGTGCTAGACTCAATTGCTCTAATATAAATGACTATGATAGAACGTCTTCTGAAATGACTACGAGATTATTTTCCAGGGGGTATAATCAGGCCTCTCTCAACACTACCAGAAATGAAGTGAGAAGTATGGATCGAAATTCTCTGCTGAATAAAACTAAACAAATCAACAAGAACACGACCATTCGCTTCATCACGGCCTTTCACAATGGGCACAAGCATATTCATAAATCACTCAAAATTTTTTGGTTTTTACTGGTGAATAACTCTTCGATTAACCAACATATTACTAGCTACCCACAAATAGGATTTAGGAGGGCACCTAACTTACGTAATAAACTGTGTCCTTCATTCTTTCAACGCAAGTCTCCCACTACTTTCCTACCATCTAAACCTGAAGGCTTCTACACTTGCAGCAAATGTTCTATATGCAAATTAGGCCTGCCTAAATCTACAGCAGTAAGCATTAACAACTGCACATATCGGATCACCGACTTTATAAACTGTTCTAGTACTTCTGTTATCTATGCCATTTGGTGTCCCTGTAACTTGACTTATATTGGCAGTACGATCCGGCCTTTAAAAATTCGAATACAGGAACACTTTCGGAATATACAAAAGTCTGATACTCAAGCACCCATGGTGGAACATTTTATTAAGTATCACCAATACCAACGTACCTTTACTTTTTGTGGTTTAAGACGTATCACACCCTCCCCTAGAGGAGGCAACACACCATTGCGACTACGCCAGGAAGAGAGCCGTTTAATAATAAAATATGATACTGTAAACAATGGGCTCAACAAAGACCATGAATGGCATTTTTGGCTAATGTAAAGAACCTGTAACCTAATGTCTTTTTCCACTTTTTTCCTTTCCTTTTCCTTTTAGCTTTCTTTTCTTTTCTTTCTTTCTTTCTATCTTTTTTCTTTTTTTCTCTCTCTTTCTTCTTTAGTCAAAACTTTTGCCTTTTTTCTCCTTTCTTTTCTTTTTTTCTTTCTCTTTCTCTACCCTCCATTATTTGCTCTCATATTGCCCTTCAGGTTTCATTACAAATATACTTTGTGACCACAATTTAACTCTAACTAGAGTTCGCCTGGAGAAAATGCAATCGGCTGATTTATTACTTCTATTTTCCTTTTGTTAGGCAATTATACAGTCTTTCTTTTTGTACTAGATTATTGGAAGAAATACCTATATAGCATAAATAGATTCTATCGTATCAGCACTCATGTATTTATTTGACTCTTCAGGACAACTATTTGTGTACATTCTTTAACAAAATGGCGCTACTTAGCGCGTTACGGGAGAGTCCTTTCTCCCTTTTGATTATATTCATTTCGACACAGGTTATTTAAACGCGACTTTAGACTCGGGCGCATCCGTCCCGTTTCCCGTGTTCTTTCCTTTTTTCTGGCCGTATTTGCACGGCACTTTGATTCCGCAGCGCTTGAGGTAAGGGAAAAGACTATTAATGTTCTTAAAGCGAACGTTCGGGCTCTCTGAATGCCGTAACTTCATTTTCTATGAAGATGGACTTAAGTTCTACACACTGTGCCTGCCATACAGCTGTAGTTAAACTACGTTTTCTATACAATGTGATTGTGCTCTGAAACTAACGGATCTATTGATCGATACTTGCCGCCTTGTTTCATTGTTTTTTGTCCAGTACGTCATATTCAATATATTACCATGTAGCATTTTTCCCTTTCTTTTTCTTCTTTTCTTTCTGATTTAAGTTTCCCAGTCGTTTTTCCTATCTTGAACACTGCAATGTAATTTCTGAATTTTAAGCCATATGATGGTTCCTGTTCACATTCTCAAGTATAAGTACTACTTTCAAAAATGTTAAATGTTGTAATGTATTTTTAAATCTGGTCTTTCAGTTGCTTGACTTATTGTAAGATACTCTCTTATATACTTACTGTTAAACCCTGAATGTTTTAACTGATAGACTATTGTTATCTTACAGAAAAGGATTATTACAATTTGTTACTAATACATGTCTGCCTCATTTCGCGAGGTATGTTTGTCAGTACCTTAGCATTTCCACCCTTCAGTCTCGAGCACTAGCTAACCTAGGTGGTACTTTAGCCTTATCTGACACTTGGGATTTTGGAATTAATTGCGGATTATTATTTTTTCTACAATCTCACCATTTCTCTTATCATTACTTTATCTTGGAAAATACCACAGGTTGTTTCTCTTTTTTCTTGGTCTTTCAAATACGTCGGGGTCTGACTGTAGTCACTAATTGCACTTACGCATCAACGTTTCTTCCTTTTATCTAGCATTGGGCTCCAATTATCTCACATCCTGACTTACCACACTCCCTTCGATCCTTGCATGGGATTCCCCTTTTCGTTCACTTTCTTGATGGTGCCTCTCAATGACATTTCATCTACTCACATGAATATTTCTGAATTGCAATTTGTCATCTCTTTTTATTTTCAGCCTTGAGAAAGCCCCGGTCTATATATAGCCAGAGGGGGCAAAACACGTGTTGGCTGATCTTCTATTCATCCTATGTTTATCATATTTGGATTTTGGACTTTGTTCTCTGTCCTACTAACCAGTGACTGACTGTGAAACTGGGACTTTAATGTTTGCACAACAATAAAATCAAGAACTCTCTGAGTGGGACTTCACCTCTTTTTGTTTACTGTCTTGCCTTAGAGGACGTGGGTCCCTGTCCTCTGGTCAAGTCCCCCAACCTATAAAATAGGCATTTATACAGGAGTCTAGTGGTTCTTGGGCCCTTCCGCTTTTGGATCTGTTTGTTTATGATGGAAAAGAAAACTCCACTGGAAAGGGGCATCAATGGGTCAGCCAGGCGCCTCAGGATTCAGGGGCAGGAAGTGGCAGGGGTGGGGACTCCAGATTGGAAGGGGGGCTTGGGCATAGGCTCTGGAGGCGGAGAGGGTTTGGGCTTGCCTTTGGGAGGAGGAGAAGTGGGCTTGGACCGGGGGTGGCAGAGGGACCAGGGGCACCATGGGCCTTCTTCCTCCCTGGGGAAGGGGCACAGGAATGGGTAGGGTGGACTCAGGAGGACTTGGATGATGAAGAGTGGGTTTCTAAAGGCCAACAGAACGCTTAGGCACAAGACGAGGTGGGCCAGTGGGTTCGAACAGGTCAACACTGGAGAGGAAAAGCTTTCGAGGAGCAGCTGGAGGGGTCTTGGAGACAGGTTTGGGAGTGGAGGTTGAGTGAGTGGTGGTATGAGGTGTAGGTTTGCTGTGCTTGGTTACAGGTGCCTGTACAGTATGCCCATGTTTGGTGGATGTGTGTGGAATGGATGTCTGGGAGCATTTCTGTGTCCTGGAAGGAGGGGGGATGGACACAGTGGGGAGGTGGATGTTGCTGTGTCTGCCTTGGAATGTTGGGTGTGTGCCTGCATGTGGTGAGACGTGTGGTGCTTGTGGTTGTCTGCCTGCGTCTTGGGTGTTGATTTGGGTGTATGGCTGCCTTGATGTATGCTTGGGATGGGAGGAGGGAGTGGGGTGCTGGAAGTGGTAGAGGTGGTGGGAGGGGGGACGGAAAGACCAGGGACACTGGCTGCCGTCAAAGAGGAGGCCAGAACCTCAAAAGATCTCTGTAGGCCAGACATGGCACAGTGAATGCCTTCCAGAAATGCATTGCATTGCTGCATCTCTGATGTCAGCCCCTGGATGGCATTCACAATGGTTGTCTGACCTACAGAGATGCTCCTCAGGAGGTCAATAGCCTCTTCAGTGAGGGCAGCAGGGCTAACAGGGGCAGAAGAAGAGGTGCCTGGGGCGAAGGAGACGCCCACCCTCCTGGGTGAGCGGGCACGGGCTACCTGCTGGGGAGCCAGTGGGAGGGCAGTGATGGTATGGGGAGTGGCGGAAGATGATAAAGAACGGGTGGGCCCAGTAGGGTCCACCACCAGCAGGGAGCTGCCATTGCAGGAGGTGTCGGAGTCACTACCTCCAGTGGTAGTTGCCTCCCCGGTGGTACTCCCCTTGCCCTCCAACCCACTGGTCCCCCTGGCGTCAGTGGACTCTGCCTCCTGGGAACCGTGGGCTGCAGCATCCCCACTCACTGGTGCCTCAGCTCCCTTGCCAGATGATGCTAAAGCACACAAGTACACAAGAGCACAGAGGGGTGGGAGGGGACACAACAAGAAAGACGTATGTCAAATCAAGGTCAAACATACCTGTTTACACACATACAACCCCACCTATCTCAGGCACTAACCCCCAGCAGACACAATATTTGACATGAATGTGCCCCTGACTGTTAGGCATGATCACACAGTACACTACATGACCATCCTGGCCCTCTACTCTGATTCACCTTGGCATGGGATACAATGAGAGACGATGGCAAGACAACAAATATGCAAATCCATGAGGCTACATCTAAACCAATAGCCCACACAGGGGACCCCTCACAGGCCTACATCCCCAGCCATATCTACCTAAGGACACTACCCCATGGACATAGATGGGGGCAGGACTGCAGTGTCACACCTGTCTATGGGCCTGGCACTATACTTTGTGCACCCCATGGCATCTAACTACACTCAGCATAGTGTTGGTACTCACCCCCTTGTGGCTGCTGTGCTGCCTTCAAGTTCCCATCCAAATCGGGACAGGCAGGCCATTGGGGGGGTCAGGGTCTGATGGGCACCTCTTCCATGTTGGGAGGCCGTCCCCAGCTGGATCCCTCCGGTCTTCCTGGCCCAGCGCCGCAGGTCCTCCCACCGCTTCCTGCAGTGGGTGCTCCTCCGGTTGTAGACCCCCAGGGTCCGCAGTTCCTTGGCGATGGCTTGGCAGAACCCTTTCTTATGATGGGCGCTGACCTGCATGGGACACACAGAGTAAAGAAACAGACGTCAGTGTGGGTGCCCCATACACAAATGCCATGCCAGTTCGACCTGACATGGCCCATGGAGGCACACAGATTGACAATAGCCAAGACAATAACTGCCAGACACATTATGGGTAAGCATCCACACAGCCAACAAAAATGCCTACAGGCATCTGCCACACTCACACACATTCATGGATGTCAAATAGCAACTTACCTGAGCCTCTGGTCGCCCATACAGCTTTGCGTACAGGGGTAGGACCCCGTCCACCAGCTTCTCCAGCTCCTCTGCGGTGAAGGCCGGGGCCCGTTCCCCTGTAGCATGTGCCATCCTAAGGACCAGAGTCAGGGCACAGCAGCTCATGCAGTGGAGTTCCGTCCCTCTCGAGGTGCAGGAGTCAAGTGGCAAGGGCAGAGCAAAATGTTGGTATTTACCGCGGTGGTGTGCACCGTCACCTCCGGCGGTGATCGTGATTGGCCTTGCTTCCCCATAGACGCCAAAGATATCCAATGATCAGGTGCACAGCGGTGAACACCGCCTACCGCCATGATGAACTAACGCCAGCGGAATGAAGTCACTTCATACACTACACTACCTGTAGGGCAGGGGGCTGTCATTTGGCATCCACCACGCCTTCATAGCCTGTCCAGGGTCCTAATCCGTGGCTCTATTCCCTCTCCCCTTCGTCAAATACTGGTATGATCAGTGATCCTCCTCATAGAATCATAGTGGGAAGTGTGCCTACACTGTGATGCAATAAAACATGCACACCTCACCAGACATTACCCTGACAGGATTACCATGTTCTCTGCATCTGTGTGAGGGACAATAGTGTTGCATGTACAAGATGAATGGTGTAACAATGTCATTGAAGTGTTTATCGCAACTCAATGTGTCTCTCTTCCACCCCCATATGTACAGACCCATGTGGAGAGGGAGGACCCCATCTATTTACAGACCTCTGGTTCATCTGGCCACCATGGAGGAACGTCAGATCATCATCACTTACTGCCTGAATCGAGCCACCATCCTGGAACTCTGTGGACAGATGGATCCTGTTCTGATGCCAGCTAATAGGAATCCCCATGTCATACCTACAAATGTGCAGGTACTATCTGTTCCACATTTTCTGGCCACAGGCTCATTCCATGTTACAGTGGGCATGGCAGCCGGGGTATCTCAGCCAATTTCCGCAACATCCTTTCGAATTTTCTCGATTCCTTCGTGCAACACCTGCAAAGTTATGTCCAGTTTCCCCAAAGGGCTGATCTCACCTCCATCAAATCTGGATTCTATGCTTTTGCAAATATTCCCCATGTGATAAGTGCCATTGATGGTAGCCACATAGCCCTCATACCCCCAAGAGTGTATGAACAGTGTTAGAAATGGGGACATTGGTTGGCAGTCAGGTTACTCCCTGTCCAAGCAAGGACCCTCACTCTAGTCAGGCTAAGTCACACACAATCCAAATTATCCTGTGTTCACCCTTTGGTAGCTTGGCACTGAGCAGTCAGGATTCCCTTAGAAGGCAATGCGTAAAATATTTGTGCAATAAGTCATGCAATACCACAGTAGAACACCACAAAAATACACCACACAGGGGGTCATTCTGACCCTGGCGGTCCATGACCGCCATGGCGGAGGGCGGCGGAAGCACCGCCAACAGGCTGGCGGTGCTTCCTGGGCGATACCGCCGCGGTCAGAAAAGGGGAGCCGGTGGTTTCCCACCGGTTTCCCGCTGGCCCAGGGTATCCGCCATGGCGGCGCTGCTTGCAGCACCGCCATGGGGATTCCGACTGCCTTCCCGCCACCCTGTTTCTGGCGGTGTCCACTGCCAGAACCAGGATGGCGGGAACGGGTGCCGTGGGGCCCCTGGGGGCCCCTGCACTGCCCATGCCACTGGCATGGGCAGTGCAGGGGCCCCCTAACAGGGCCCCACAAAGATTTTCACAAATCGCGACGGGTGCCACTGCACCCGTCGCACCCCTGCAACTTCGCCGGCTCCATTCCGAGCCGGCTTCATTGTTGTAGGGGCTTTCCCGCTGGGCCGGCCGGCGGTCTTCTGGCGGTCGCCCGCCGGCCCCGCGGGAAAGCCAGAATGGCCGCCGCGGTCTTTTGACCGCGGAGCGGTCTTTCGGCGGGAACCGCTTGGCGGGCGGTGACCGCCGACCGTCGCGGTCAGAATGACCGCCACAGTGTTTAGAAAAATATATAATATTTATCTGATAAGATGCAATAAGTATATGTTGAAATATCACTGTAAAAATTATATAAAGTGTCTTTAGTCTTTTTAAAAGCAACAAATGTCTCCTGCAAGCACAAAGTACCTGGTTTGCATTCACATTCTCGGCAAGGGACCGCAGAGGAGGAGATGCATGGAAAACGGGGAGGTGTGTGTCGATTTTTCCAGTGCACACAAACGATGCGTTGTTGAGTTTTCATGCAGGGCAGGCTTTGCGTTGATTTCTGGCACGTAGACCGGGATCCTCTTCGGGTTGCGGGTTTTTCGGATGCCCCATGGACGATGCGTTGAAATCTGGCACTTGCAGGACGAAGTCACAGGGGCTGCGTTGATCCGGTGGGCGTTGTGTGGAAGTTTCTACCGCACGTGAGGCGCTGCGTCAATTCCTCTCAGGAAGTCGGGCTACGTCGTTCTGGCTCGGCTTTGCATCGATTCAGTGGGCTGTGAGTCTAATTTCCGATTGATACACTGCCGCTGCGTCGATCTTCTCCTTGCGAAGTCAGGCTGTGTCATTCCAATTTGGCGTGCGGTGATTTTCTCACCGTCAAGCAGGCTGTGCATCGATTTTCGCCGTGCAGGGAGTTCTCTTGCAGGAATTAAGGCCCTCACTCCAACCCTGGCGGTCTCTGACCGCCAGGGCGGAGGGCAGCGGAAGCACCGCCAACAGGCTGGCGGTGCTTCCTGGGCTATTCTGACCGCGAGGGTAAAGCCGCGGTAAGAAAAGGGGAACCGGCGGTTTCCCGCCGGTTTTCCCCTGGCCCAGGGAATCCTCCATGCAGCGCCGCCATGGGGATTCCGACCACCTTCCCGCCACCCTGTTTCTGGCGGTTTTCACCGCCAGAACCAAGATGGCGGGAACGGGTGTCGTGGGGCCCCTGGGGGCCCCTGCACTGCCCATGCCACTGGCATGGGCAGTGCAGGGGCCCCCTAACAGGGCCCCACAAAGATTTTCAGCAGACAGTGAACATCGCGACGGGTGCCACTGCACCCGTCGCACCCCTGCAACTCTGCCGGCTCCATTCGGAGCCGGCTTCATGGTTGCAGGGGCTTTCCCGCTCCAAAAGAGCGCCCGCCGGCCCAGCGGGAAAGCTGGAATGGCCGCCGCGGTCATTCGGCGGTGACCGCATGGCGGGCGGCGACTGCCGCCCGCCGCGGTCAGAATGACCGCCTAAGTCTTTTTGGTCCTGAGACTTCAGGGAACAGGAGGCAAGCTCTCTCCAAGCCCTTGGATAGCACTTCTCAGCACAGCCAGAGAGCAGCAAGGCAGCAGGGCAACAGCAAGGCAGCAGTCCCTCTCAGAAAAGCAGTCAGGTGAGTTAATTGTGCAGCCAGGCAGTTCTTCTTCGCAGGTTGCAGGTTCTGGTTCAGGTTCTTCTCCAGCAAGTGTGTTGATGAAGTAGAGTGTCTACCTCTGAAGTGTCTGAGTTGGTAGGGTCAGAGACTCTGCTTTAATACCCAAATGTGCCTTTGAAGTAGGGGAGACTTCAAAGAATGGCTTAGAAGTGCCCAAGGTCCCCTTTCAGTTCCATCCTGTCTGCCAGGGTCCCAGTAGGGCGTGTGGCAGTTCTTTGTGTGAGGGCAGGCTACCGTCCTTTGACATGTAAGTGTCAAGCCCTCCACCCTCCCAGCCCAGGAAGACCCATTCAATATGCAGATGTGTGCAGGTGTGACTGAGCATCCTGTATTTGGGGTTGGCAGAGTAAATGCACAAGGGAGCTGTCAACTAAACCTAGCTAGACATGGATTGGAAGGCACAGAGGGATTTAAGTGTAGAGAAAAGCTCACTTTCTAAAAGTAGCATTTCTAAAATAGTAATATAAAATCCAACTTCACCATTAAGCAGGATTTTGTATCACCATTCTGGCCATACTAAATATGACCTGGCTACTCCTTTCAGATCAGGATCTACCACTCAAACAGTATATGAGGGTAGCCCTAATGCTATCCTATGAAAGGAGCAGGCCTTACAGCAGTATACAACAAATTTAGGGGTTTTACACTACCAGGACAAATAGAACACACATGTTCATGTCCTGCCTTTTACCTACATAGCACCCTGCCCTAGGGGCCACCTATGGCCTACCTTAGGGGTGACTTATATGTAGAAAAAGGGGGGTTTTAAGGCTTGGCAAGTACTTTTAAATGCCAAGTCGAAGTGGCAGGGAAACTGCACACACAGGCACTGCAGTGGCAGGCCTGAGACATGGTTAGGGGGCTACTTATGTGGGAGGCACAACCAGTACTACAGCCCACTAGTAGCATTTAATTTACAGGCCCTGAGCACATGTAGTGCACTTGACTAGGGACTTACAAGTAAATTGAATAAGCCAATTGGGCATGAGCCAATGTCACCATGTTTTAAGGAGAGAACATATGTACTTTAGCACTGATTAGCAGTGGTAAAGTGTGCACAGTCCTAAAGCCAGCACAAATGAGATCAGAAAAAGAGAAGGAGGAAGGCAAAATGTTTGGGGGTGACTCTGCAGAAAGCCCATTTCCAACAAACAGGTGTTCAGAAATCGTAAAAGCTTTCACTCCATGAATGTCCAATTGGTGTGTACTGCTGATCAGTCTATTCCTCATGTCAATGCAAGGTTCCCAGGATCAGTCCATGACTCCTTTGTCATGAGAAACAGAAGTGTGCCACACATGATGGGATAACTAAAGGGGTTCAGAGCTTGGTTCAAAGGTGAGTGTGGATGACACTGGATCATTTAGATAGCTGACAGGCAGGCTGTATGCAAGTAGATAGTGTGTGTTTCAACCCTCTTTAGCCCACTTTTCCAGGGGATTCTGGCTACCCAAACATGCAATGGCTCCTGACACCTGTGAGGAATCCTAAGACAAATGCAGAAGTCCATTATAATGAGGCACATGGTCCCACTAGACGGGTCATTGAGCGGACCATAGGACTCCTGAAGGCAAGATTTGGTTGCCTCCATCTCTCTGGAGGATCCCTGTGCTATGTCCCTGACAAGGTGTGTCAGATAGTGGTAGCATGCTGCATGCTGCACAACTTGGCTTTGAGGAAAGCTATCCCACTACTGGATGAGGAGGATGCTACCACCCATGCCACCTCAGAGAATGGATGAGAGTGATGGGGAAGAGGAGGGGCAAGACATCAACTCCAGGACCTGTCTAATCTGGCTATACTTCCAGTGACTCCCAGATACTTTTCTATGATGCCAATTGGTCTACTGCATTGTTTCAGAGTGACTCATGTGCAAAGTGCTGTGGTGTCCCTTACCAGTGATGTGTAAACTTCATGAATGAAGGAGGAGATGTGGGCTACAGCAATGGAATGTACAGTGTGACATACTTCAATCACTGCAGTCTGTTAGACCTCTTCATGCAATGAAAACGGCATTATGATGGTAATTGGCTAATATATTCCCATTTCCATTTGATTGCTCATATTAATGAAGGACAGATATTTTAAGTGCACAAGTATATTTATTCTAATACAAAACATCCATGAGTGATGGGACAGTGGAAGGGAGTGGGCACATGGTGAACAATATACTCAGGTACATTTCCACAGCTGTTGGTAGCACAAGGGCATAGTCCAGGGGGCCATTAGAAGATGGTGATATGGCAGTGGCATGTCGACAAGGTAGCTCAGTGTCACACAAGGGGGACAGTTTAGGGCAGAGTCACTTCCTGGCGGTAGGCTTGGTCTTGGCTGGTATTTCACAGGGATGTCTGGGTCTGAGGCCACGTTTGCAAGGGGGAAGAAGAGGCTACAGAGGAAAGGGTGCTGGTGTTCTGTGAGTCCTCTGGCAGTGCCACCAGTCCACTAGCAGCTGCAGATGTAGATGTAGAAAGCAGGGCATTGTCCTGGCTGGTGGAAGGGGCCTGCAGGTGGTTGGAGGACTCAGGCTGGCTGTGGTACTGGTGCTGCTGCACCCCTGCAATGGTACCATTGAACTGTTTCCATTGCTCCATGGCCTCCTGATTGCTACATGCAGCCTCTGATTCTCCTTCAGCATAGCCAGGATCTGGGCCATCCTGTCCTGGGAATGGTGGTATACTCCCAGGACCTCAGCTATGGCCTCCTGGGCAACATCATCCCTCCTTGGGCCACCCCCCTGACCCACTGCTCCCCTCCCACTGACCCTAGCCCTCTGAACCTCTGTCCCCTGCACTGGTCTGCCAGTCCCATCATCCTGCCTGGTGGTCGGTGGAGACTCGGGCCTCTGTACTTGTGGGCAGCCAGTCAGTGGCCTGGAGACACTTGTGTGGGGCATTGTGCCAGAGCTGATGGTGGTGGCTGAGTGGTAGGGGTGTCAGTGGTATCCTGGGTGGGGCTTTTAAAGGGTGACTGTCCAGGGCTGAGGGAGGGCCCAGGGGTTTCCTCTGTGTCCAGGCATCCCTCTGCACTCTCCTGAGTGGGGCCATCATCTTCAGGTGGAAGACTGGCACTCCTTGAAGTCTCTGTCTGGGTGGCATGGATGATGGTGCCTGTGTGTGAGTAAATAGAGATACGGGTGTCCTGCACTTACCTGTCCCTTGCAGCACTGTTGACCAGTTATTGATGGTTCCATTCCCATGTGGTAGCCTGCAGGGTTCCTTTGTGTTCTTTTGGAAGCATTTAGTGAGGGGGGGATGTTGCATTCTGGGTGTTGTAGTACTCCTGCCATTTCATGCCTGGGTTGGTGACTGTGCACAGGAGGCTGGATAGTGATCTGTGGGTGGGGGGGTTGTGGGCAATCAGGGAACATAGGTAGAATTGTCTGGGTGTTGTGGGCTGGGTAGGGGATGGAGGCATGGTGGTAGTGAGAGGGATGGGGTGATATATGTATTTCAGGTGTAGTTGACTTAACCGAGTCCAGTCCTCCTGGGAGTCCATTGAGGCCCTTTGGGTGCCGGATAGCCAAGACCCTCTTTGCCCAGTCAGTGTATTTGGGGTGAGGAGGTGGGGGACCACCGCCAGTCTTCTTTGCGGTGATGTTGTGTCATGATGACATAGGAAGCACCTTCCCCCGCAGGACATTCCATCTCTTCCTGATGTCCTGCCTTGTGCGTGAATGGATTCCAACTGCGTTGACCTTGCCATAGCTCCATCTTCTTGGCCAAGGGCATCTGCTGCGCCAGTGCCCCAAATAGATGTAGCTCGACCCTGAGTATTTCGTCCACCATGGTCCTCAGCTCCCTGTAAGTGAAGCAGGGGAGCCTAGGGGGTGCCAGTGTGTGTGTTGTGGGTGGTGTGTTGTGGGTGTGGTGGTGACGGTGCTGTTATATGGTTGTATGTGTGGTCTGTGATGGTGTGTATGATGTGTTTGATATTTGGTGGTGGTTTTGTGTGTGTGACTTGTGTGCTGGTTGTTTGAGTGTATGTGTGTTGTCGATTTCTGTGGTGGTGTTGGCATTGCAAAGGATTGTGGGTTGTATAAGTGTGTGTTTTTGGGGGTGTGAATATGTGTCAGGTGTGTGCTATTCAAATTTGCCAATGTGTGCTTCTCTTGTTGGCGGGTCCCGTTTCTGAGCGCGGCGGTCATTACCGCCAATGGTCGTTCAACATCCACTATCCGCCGCGCTGATTTGTGCATCATTATTTGGTGGGTGGGGGTGTGTAGGGATGGCGGTGGCAGGGTGCAGTGTCCTGCCTTTCTGGCGTCGTTGGCCTGGCGGTGAGTGGAGGTTGTTATTTTTTTGGCGGAATGTGTTTTTGGCATCATTATTCGGCAATGTGCAGTCCACCGCCACTGGCGGTCTTTTGTTCACTGTACCAACAACAACCTCAGAGGCAGTGGTCTGGTAGGTCAAAGCTGAGTTTTCAGCAACAGGAAAGTACTTACCCATAAATGCCTCCTGTTTCTGTCCTTCGAAGTGTGACCCAAATGTTATGTGCAAAGCCAGCAGGTCTGTCAAATAGACTTTGACACTGAAATGTCATAACGAGGATCACTGTGATTGGGCCTGTCTGGGTGGGAGAACAAAAGAAATGCCCTGCTCAAATGTCAGTTAACATGTGCCTTTGACAGTGAAGGCTCATTTGAAGTGTGCCCAAGTGCCATATGAAAAACCCCAGCAGACCAGTCAAGCAGGATGTGACATTCAAGCAGGATTAGACACTTCAGTGTAAAAAAAAATCCTCACAACCTCACCCTGTATATTCTCTCAGATTCCGATGTGTCATCTCTGCCCATTTGGGTCAGCCTATTGTTTGGTTCTGAGGGCAGGTTCACACCTCATACACGCCTATTCAAATACTTATTGCTGGCTGGAAGAAGGGGAGAGCAAAATGCAGATTTAGCATCTATAGACTTAAAGAAGAGCAAAGGTAACTTTCTAAAAGTTAGAAACAATTTGACTTCACCATTGAGTTGGATTTTTAATAACTACTAAAATAGTTGTTTAAATATTTTCCTAGCTAGTCCCATTCCTGAGATACAGTATTAGTATTTAATAATGCATCATAGTGCTTTTTAATGGAACAGCCAGCCTTGCTACAGTTAACATAGATTTGAGGTGCTTGTCACTGTAAAGACATGTTTAACAATACATTTTTACATGTCCTTCTTTATGGGCAATAGGGCATAAGTAGGGGTGCCTTATCAATATTTAAGGAAGGTTTAGGCTTGTTAAAAGGGGTTATTTCGACAGGTCAAATTTTTAGTATTAAAACTGCACAGGCACGCTACAGTGGTGGGCCTGCAGACATTGTTACCCAAATAGGGTGCCCTGGCACTGAGGATTAATACAGATGCAGTCAACATAGCATATAGTTATTGCCTAAATAGAATAGTCTTAAATTGTTTGTTGAAAAGAAGAAAAAAAATGAATTGTGATCAAAGAAAAAATGACAGCTGCAATCAGGCTATTGAGTCAAGGAAAGAAAAGGATCATCTGCAATCATGAACAGAATGGATAGCAGAACATTTAGCAGAAGGCAGAAGGGTGATCGAATATTAGAGCCCTCTAGATGGATTTAGAAGCTAAACTATACTTGACAAAAGGAATGCCTGCGTCATTGAAAGCTCCTTGATAGAAATAAAGAGTATTGAAAAACTGGGGTTTTCAGGGAGAGCTAGTGCCAAAAATGGACCCTGTCAGAAATAGACAATTGGTGAGGAAGTCCAAGAAAGAGAAGTTCTGAATAACTTGAAGTCTAGACAGTAAGTACTGAGGAGGACTGGAGTAAGGAGAATTGGCATAATCAAGTATCAACAGTAAGTATCTTAGTCTGAAAAACAGTTTTATCATAGCTGTCTGGTAGAAGAAAAAAAGTGATTATGTGTTGGTCCTCGCCCATTCTGCCAGGTCATCTAAAGACATTTTGCCTTTTCCTCTCACTTTTTGTTGAATTCGGTTTTGTTTGCTTCAGGGAAGGTGCTCTGTACTCTAAACATGGTAACATTGGCTTGTCCACAGTTGGCATATTTAATTTACTTGTAAATCCCCAGTAAAGTGCACTATATGTCCCCAGGGCCTACTAGTGGCCATGCAGCACTGATTGTGCCATGCACTACAGTAGCCCATTAAACATGTCTCAGGTCTGCCACTGCAGAGCTTGTGTGTGCAGTTTTAAACTGCCATTGTGACCTGGCAAAACCGTCCTTTTAATTACATGTACGTCATCCCTAAGGTAGCCCCATTGGCAGGGTGCTATGTATTTAAAAGATAGGACATGTACTTTTAAGTTTTACATGTCCTGGTAGTGAAAAACTGATAAATTAGTTTTTCACTACTGTAAGGCCTAAGTGCCTTTTAGGTCAACATGGGGACTGCCTTAAAACGTCCTTTAAGTGTAATTTCCCATTGGGAACAGTTAGTAAATTGAAGTTTGGTGGCTCTGGAATCACAATTCTAAAACACATCTTTTTGTAACGTTGTTTTTTAAATTGCAGGTCTGAAAATGCCACTTTTAGAAAGCTGGCATTTTCATACTTTAACCATTCGGTGCCTTTGCCTCTCTGAACAGCCATCTCATCTGGATGGCAGATGGGCTTTGTCATTCCCTCTAGACAGTCATACACAAAGGGAGCTGGGGTGAAAAATCTGCATACTGATGGCCCATTACCAGGCCGATGGGTCTTCATGGGCTAGATGGGAGGGAGGAGCTGACACAGCTGAATAGGGCTGTGCCTCTCCCCACACAAAGGGATACATAACCCCTTTAGAGTGTCTGGAGCCAGGGAAGAAAGGGCAGGGACCTTGTGATCTTCACAGGCCACTTGGATGTCTCCCCCACTTCAAAGGCACATTTGGGTATAAGTACTGGCTTCCTGACACCTCCAATTCAGGCCACTTTTGAGTTCCTGAGGAGACTCTGCCAAGAAGAGAAGCTGCGCTGCCAGGAGGGAACTCCACTTTGCTAACTGGTCTGCTGTGTTGGCCTGCTGCCTGCTGTGTGCTGTGCTATCAGGAAGGACTTCCACTTTGTAACTTGCTCTGCTGTGCTGGCCTGCTGCCTTCTTCCTTCTGCCTCTTGCAGTGAGAAGGACTGAACCTACTCTACAACCTCAAAATTCAAAGTAACTCCAAGGGCTTGCTGGCTTGCCTCCTGTTTCTAGAAGTTTCAGGGCCATCAAACATTTTGTGAACACAATGCTTGCTGTGGGACTCTGCCGACCTTGAGTTCCACTCTGCTTGAGTTACTCCACAAGACCTAAGTTTGGCAGAGAGCACCTGCAGCCATGTTTCTGTTTCTCAACTAACTACTCGCACTGGTGCTGTGTGACTCTTAGGAATGTCTTTGCCTGCCGGATTGTCACCCAGCCTGTCTCCCAGCTCACTGAAGCTGCAATGCCCGAAAGCTGTTCAGTGCAGCTCAGTGCACACCACACTCCAAACATGGGACGGATCTCTTGCACCAGAGGGGTGCAACACACGAAGAATCACTGTGAAGACGCCATGTCAACCCCCATCCTGTGATTCTGGCCACCATGCTTGACTTCCACATGGCTCAGCACCACATCGGATTACACACTAAGAAGTTGCCACACTTCGGGACCCAGCCAGAAGACCAGCAAAATTGTTTGACTGTATTGTGACTCATGAGACCTATGGGGTCTCCTCCGCCTCCCTTCACTCATGGTTGGCCAGCCCGAGGTGATTCCCTCAGCTTCCAGTAGCCCGGTAGGAAAGGCATTCCTCTGTTAACTGTTTGCAAATACTGTTTTCACACTAACACAGACAAGAAACACTTGTTCTGATCCCTGGCAGGGATCACAGTTAACTTCCCAGTGTACCATAAGGAACATATTAAATGCGAAAGTGCTCTTTTAGCACCATATTGCACATATTCTATAAGAGCTCATAACGTGACAAGTACTTATTGGATTTTTATAATTTCGGTCTTATTTTAATCGGATTAAAAAATATTTATTTTTCTAATCTGGTGTGGAGTCTTTTTGTTGTGTTTTCACTGTGTTACTGTAATTGGTTTAGATAAGCCTGAATGCTCTGTGCCAACCTGCCAGAGGGTGAGCACAGGGTATCTTTGTTGTGTATCTAGCTTACCATGATAAGAGTGTTGGGTTCTGCCTGGCTTGGGTGTGTACGTTAGCCTACCAGAAACCCCATTCCTAACATTATGGAAAAACTCTGATAAAGAAACAGCAGGAGGATCAGGTGCAGTTGAAGTGGGTAGAAAATTAAGGAGATGCCCAAGATTTTTGGCAATGGTTGAGGGTTGCCTTGACTTGCAAGTGCAAGGCTACTTTCAGGGGCAGAAAGATGGTGGAATTCAAGGCAGCTGGAGAGTATTGAGTAGAGGACTTTCTCAAGAGCTTTGGCTGGATAAAGGAGAGAAATGAGTCTAAAGTTTGTTAAAACTTTAGGGTTATCAAATTGATTCTTGAGGATGGGCATTACATTGGCATGTTTCCATTTGCTAGGGTTGAATTCAGATGAAGATAAAGAATAAAGAGGGTAATGTGGGTGGATTCATGGCCAAATGTGGTGATGTACTGAGGGCAGGGATCTTTGGGAGAACCAAATCTAATGAAGCGCATAGTTTTGGTGATGTCTAGCTAGTTTGTCAGAAAAAATAGGGGCACGGATGCCCATGATGTGGTAGTGGATGGAAGGCTGATACATTTTATATTCCAGGGGAGGTGTTTGAAAATGTCATAGATTTACTTAATATTATTTTTTTTAAGTGTTAGGTATGTGCATAGGCTTAGTGATGAGGCAAAGTTTTTAGGATTAATGTATGAATTTCTTCATAGCAAAGATTTCACTTGTGGAGCTGGAGTTTTCTTCGATGCATGAAACCCGGAAAATGCATCTTCCTTGTCATAAGTCTGCATGATAGCTGTTTATGTGGTCTCCTGTCTAGGTTTGAGTGGGAGCATCTCCAATGGCACTCTAGCTGCTCAAAGTGTCGCTTGAGCAGTCTTGGGTTCTTAATGTACTGTGGTTCTGCAGGATTTCTGCTGTTCTCTTAAGGAGGCAAGAGTGCTGGCAGCATTGGTAAGCCAGATGTTGAAATTGCAGGTGGCAATGGTAATGTCAATCTTAAGGTGTTAGAGCTATTTGATGAGCTTTACGTCACAGGTCTATCTTGTGACTGTTTTCCAGTTTTTTTTCTTGGTGTTTGGAGAGACGATGTGGTTGGGTCAACTAGCAGAAAGTGATCAGGTAGGGACAGGCATTGTAGAAATGGGTCTCCATCCTCATGTGGCCAATATTGGTGAAGATAGGAAGTCCCCCTAACAAGTTCCTAAAAATTAAAAACAAATCTTCCCACCAAAAATATAAATCTATAGTAAGGATATTGTTCACCAAAATGTCCTGATTTCCTTTTCAAGCCAAGCACGCAGCAACTTTAGTATCATGAAACGTTAGAGAAGCCACTAATTCTAGCAATATCAGACAAATTAACAAACTATTCAATATGTTTGCATATTTGCATGGTGTCAGCCCCAGTGGAATAGTTTTATTGGCATCTTCTTTTCAATTCATTGGTTAAACTCATAGTACCTTACTATATTACTAGTAATTGATTTTATATAGGACTTGCTACCCACCAACCAGTTGTGTTTTCATAGTGCCATAAATTGGTGGTGGGGGAAAATAAAAAACAGGGGACCTCATTTACAAGAAACCTGCACATCGGATTTGATGCACCAATTTTCTAATGCCAGCTCTGGACACCCTAGCAAAGCCATGGTAGCACTGTATTTATGACACATCGCTCTATAGCGCAGGTTTCCACAGGTGCATCAGAAATTTGTGGTCGATAAATTGACGCATTGGTGGACAAGCATCAGAAAAATTACACTACTCCAGGCATGCGAGGGGGGGCCAATGTAGAAACGCCCAGCGTCACTTTAACCCTATCGGTGCATTTGTCGGTCAATGGCCTACAGACATACACCCTCCCTGGTGCGGGCCACGACCATTGACTGACACCAGGGAGAAGTTTGCACTGGAGGATTTTCTTTAATTTAAATTCCCTCGGGAGACACGGAAGAGCTTCTGTGTCTCCCCCCCCCCCCGGCTCCCCCACCCTCCTTGACGTCACACTTTGTTTTCCCCACCGGAGCAGGAAGCAGCAGGTAAGGTCACTTTTTTACTCTGAGGGGGAAACTGGCGCAAAAAGGGCCTCCCCACCTTTCACGAAGGCCTTGTTTAGAAGGAGAGATGCATGTGGGGTTTCCCTGGGGGCTGCGATCGTCCCCCAGGAAAACCACACACACTTATACAAGTGATCTCTTTAAATATACATAAGGAGTGAGAGAGAGAGAGAGACACTCTCTCCCTATATATATGTATAGGGTTATATATATATATATATATATATATATATATATATATGCACATACACATATTTATATATATATATATATATATATATGCACATACACATATATATATATATTTGCCACCAGTTGTCTCGCAGGGCGCGTCTTCAAAGTCTACCCTAGTTTTTACGCAGCAATAAAAATGTCAACTCTTGTGATTATGTTCCAGCTAGCGAAAGAGATCTGACTTTTGTCTAGTGGCAGTTTTAATGCCATAAAGTAGCACAGAAGGTTTATATGCCTGTTGCAAAGAACAGATCCATATTTTATGTGAATAGCTGAGTGGATAAGTAAAGTCAGCCGCTAGCTGCGCTTTAAAACAAATTAAATGTATGCACAAGGGGGGCTATGGAGAGACAAAGGGCACTTTTTCTGGATGGTAGGAAGGGAATCCGGGGAGGAGGTCATGGGAGTGGGTGCACCAAAAATGATTGTCAGACTGGGTGCCCCCAGTGCTAAAGGCTCTGATGATGGGAATGTGGCAAGGTGAAGTGATAGTGTGTCTTTTTTTTTCAGTGTCTTTAGAGAACCTGCTGATTGAGTGAAGAAGCAAAGGTAAGGTGACTGACGTTTACTGTTGCATACATCACACACACACCCACCAGCAATTTTGTGACCATCTATGTAGGCTAGAGTTTTAGCTGGACAGTTTAGCCAGTGGCAGAGATAGCGTCTCATTGGATGACTGCTGCTCAAGCCCTAACTCGGATTACGGAGGACAACTCTGAGGCAGGATCAGAGACTGAGACAGCAGATACTGAGACAGCACCTGAGGGAGAGGCAATGGAGCAGACTCTGGGAGTGATTTTTCAGTCGAAGTAGTCCCATCCGACAACTCCTCTTCCAGTGATACTGGGGGAGACAATGACGACAGTTGTGCTGTCCCTTCGCAAGCACAGTCTGTGGAGCAGGACAACAGCGGGATAGCCCAACCCAGAGAGCAGTTGTGTGTGCAGCAGCAAGCACAGACAGAGTGCTCTCTTGGCAGCCCCCGATTTAATTCAGCCCCAAATTCCACCTTTAACTGGTGATGCTGGATGTAAAGTTGATACAGCCAACTTTTTGCGAGTCAACTACGTCCCTCTCTTTTTGGATGCTGACTTCCTTCATCCAATTGTACAGCAAACAAATTTGCGTGCAGAACAACTTCTGAGGGAGCATGGAGTGACACTGGGGCCCCATTTTAGGACACATCAGTGGACTCCCACTTCGCTGGTGGAGCTGTAGATATTTTTGGGCCTTATGCTCAAAACTGGATTACTGCAGAAGCCCACCTTGTAGGCCAACTGGACGACTCGCACGAATTGGGTAACCCCTATCTTCACACAGGACCGCAGCATGGAAGGTCCAAATCGTATTATGGAGACATCAAAATTATCACAAAAAACCTGGTTTTGTACGGATGGCACCTGTGTTTTTGGTTGTGGGCGTGGTGGCAATATAGGGAAGCCTACCAAACCAAGCCATTTCTGAACACTGGACACCCAGGGGAGTCCATTGAGGTGTGGCTTGTGTGGATTCCCCAAAGTTTTCTTACCCAGAATACCTTGCAAATATGAAACGTTGAATAAAAACTATTTTTTTCCTTGCATTTCTGTCATGCAAACTACAGGAATTTGCAGGATCCACAAAATTCCTACCACCCAGCATTTGTCCCGATAAAAACACTGTCCCACTTGTGTGCCTGTGCCTAGTCAGGAATGAATCTCCCCAGGGTCAGCAGTAGCCCTCATGTAAGGATTACAATTGACCGTTGTGTGATCCAGTCCTGTTACGGGCAGTAAGCCTAAGCATACCAGTGGGGTGCAGTTTTATTGGGACAAGTTGGGGAACGGTGGGTGGTAAGCAGCTTGTTAACCCCTGCATATTCTTGTCATTTACGCACAGAAATGCAAGGAACAATAGTGCTTTTATTCAACATTTTAACTTTGCAGGGCAGTCTGTGGAAAAATCTTTGGGGAATCCTCACAAGCGATACCTCCCTGGACTCCTCTAGATGTCTTCTTTTCAGAAATGCCTGGGTTTGAAAGGTTTCCTTAAATGGTTCCTGATCCCAGGACTAATTAGTACACTCACCTTCGTAATCATTATTGCCACAATACGTTTTGGGACCATCCCTGTCGCATGCACTAGGCCTACCCACAAGTGAGGCACCATTTTATCGTGAGACTTGGGAGAATGCTGAGTGGAAGGAAGTTTATGGCTCCCCTTAGATTCCAAAGCTTTGCATTGCTGAAACGTGAGGAAAATGGGGTTTTTAGACAAATTTTGAGGTTTGCAAAGGAGTCTGGGTGACAGAACCTGTTGAGAGCCCCACAAGTCACCCCATTATGGATTCCCCTAGGTGTCTAGTTTAAAAATTTTTATAGGTTTTCTAAGTTTCTCTAGGTGCCGACTGAGCGAGAGACCAAAGTTCACAGCTAGGCACTTTACCAAAATCGAGTGAGTTTTCTGTGGAAAAAAGTAATGTGTCCACATTGCGTTTTGGGGTGTTTCCTATCGCGGGCACCAGGCCTACCCACACAAGTGAGGTACCATTTTTATCAGGAGACTTGGAGGAATACAGAATTGAAGAACACATATTATTGCCAACTGTCTTTCTCTACATTTGTGCCTTTCAAATGTAAGACAGTGTGTAAGAAAGAAGTCATTTTGAGAAATGCCTTGTAGTTCACATGCTAGTATGGGTGCCCCCGAATTCAGAGATATGCAAATAACCACTGCTTCTAAACTCCGTATCTTGTGCCCATTTCAGAAATACATAGATTTCCTTGATACCCCTTTTTCAGTTTACAATGAAAACCCATTGCAAGGTGCAGCCCAATGTGTTGGCTCTGGGTACCTTGGGTTCTTGTTTAACCTAAAAGCCCTATATATACCCGCAACCAGAAGGGACAGCAGACATAACAGTATATTGCTTTTAAAAATCTGAAAGTAGCTGGAAAAGGTTACAGAAGAAAACTTGGACAGAAATAGCTGTTTTTTTTAACTCAATTTCAATATTTTTTTTATTTCAACTGTAACATTCTATAGGAAAACCTGGAAGGATCTACACAAATTACCCTTTGCTGAATTTAGAATTGTGTCTACTTTTCAGAAATGTTTAGCTTTTTGAGGCCAAGCAGTTAAGGGGTTACCGCCTGCTCTGAGCAGGCATTAAAAAATGGACGCTGTGAAGACGCAGAATGGCGCAGTGAAATCTTGTAGATTTCACTGCGCCAGTTCTGCATGGCTGTTAATGGGGGAATGCCTACCTTGCATACATTATACCTGGCACAGGTATAATGTGGCAAAAGTTTTACAGACTGGTGCAATGGTCCCATTGCACCAGTTTGTAAATGTGGCACAGTGTAGGCAAATGCTTGCGCCACCGCAGTGTAAAAAAAAAGTAATGCTACTGTGGCACAAGGGACTTGTAAATAAGCCCCACACTTTGTAGCTAGAGCGCTGATTGTTCTTACCTTATGAGAAGGTCCACTCCATTCAATGGCGCTGTTGTTGATGATAAGCTTCTGGCCTCTCGGTGAACCTGAATCAAAGGTGCCTACTTTCAGAATCCTGCTTGTGTCCTTCGAAGTCATCTGCCAGTGTACAAAATCCAGGAGTGGTGGAGCATCTCCATTTCTGTCAAAGGACACCTCTTTGCCAGCTGAATTCTTTGTGTGAACATTCTTCAAATAATACAAGAGCTGAAATGGGAATCCAATAAAAATAACTTAGGTGTTATTTTATGACAGTCTCATCTTGTACATTAGCTTTGTTCAAACCTACTAACAAAAACCTCTTACAAAATCTAGGTTTCTAAAAAAAATAAAAAAAATAACCCCTAATAAAAAGTTAATTGCTAGTCATCATCGTAAAGAATCTTGCAGTTAGACGTGATTGAAATGAATACTTTTCACTTCCAGGATGGTGGCGTATTGAGGTCAAATAGTCCTCAGATGCTTTCTCTACACCTTTCAAACTTAGGCCCAGATTTAAGAATTTAAGAAGGGCTAGCGCCTCCTTGTGTCGCATTAGTGTAATTTTTTATGATGCTAATGTGGCTAAACGAGGCCAAATTTGCAGCACCATATTTACAAAGTGGCACAATGCATGCATTGCGCCACTTTGTAACCCCTTGCACCACATTATGCCTGCGCCAGGCATAATGTATGCAAGGGGGGATCAGTACTTCAATAGCGTCAAAAACGTTGATGTTATTGACCCTACCCTGCGCCAAAGTGTGCCGTATATTAAATACGGTGCACACACGGTGGTGGTAGGGGGGCGCTAAGGGGTGCAAGAAAAGTTGGGCTGCATTGTATGCAGTGCCACTTTTCTTAAATTCTGGCTTTAGTGTACACATTCTCCCTGTACCCTCTATCCCTTTTTCAAATAGAGCATAAAATAGGAGGCACGAAGCAGACAATAAAAATGAAGCCCAGCAGTCAATGCATTCAAAAACAGACTTAGCTCACAGCAAACTGTCTGCTTAGTGCTTTGGTGTGTCGATCTGACTCTGGAACAAGAAATGCATGGCGGTGCTGTAGGACTCCCAGTTAACATTGAAAACGTTCACCATTAAAAAGGATCAATAAATAGTCTTGTCAAATTTATCCTCATTACATTTGCTGTGTTTGAAAGACCAAAAATGCTTCTTCAGGAAATGCACTCATAGACAGGAATCAAAAGGGTACCACTATCACAGGCACTAAAATAAATATCCGATCAGGAACTGGTTTTGTGGCAGTTGACAGTGCGCAGGTGCGCGATTTACAGTCTCTCATTC
Source organism: Pleurodeles waltl (assembly GCF_031143425.1). Classification (NCBI taxonomy): domain Eukaryota; kingdom Metazoa; phylum Chordata; class Amphibia; order Caudata; family Salamandridae; genus Pleurodeles; species Pleurodeles waltl. The sequence continues at coordinate 546,715,491 of NC_090446.1, read as the reverse complement.
AATGGACCTTTTTTAGCAGAATGAAACGCAAAGGAAATTAACAATAATAAACCATGTAAAAAGTCATGAAGTCAATTTAACCACACGATAAGCACAAGGAATTGACAATTAAAGTTAAGTAATGTATATTTCCAATCAATAATCAATTAAATATATATGCATGTCAGAAAAATATCGAAAAGATACAAAATTACAGCTGGCAGACTGAAATATTGCAATTGATTCAATTTCAGTAGATTAACATGCAAAGCTATAACAGCCACTGCAATAGAGAAACTGAGAATTGGGAATAGGTATTCCACAAAGAAGCTCCTATTTTCTCTCCTAAATATGAAATGATTCTAAAATCATCTTATCATTTCTAAATAAGAAATGAGGATGGATTGAATGAAGTCTCAGGGAAATTTGGAAATACAAGAAGGTGTCAGCATAGTGAAGGCTTTAGTGGATGTCTTCCAAAAAAGGAATGTGTTTAGCAAAAAACTTCACACTTGTAAGAATAAAGGAAGCAGAGAGGTCTGTGCCCCCTAAAGGCTAAAAATCTCTCCTCTCTTCTAAACCTAAGGGGAATCTGCTTTCTTCTAAAGCTAAAGGGATCAGCTATCTTCTAAAGCTAAAGGGATGTGCACACATTTCTACCAAGCTGAATATTAATTCAAACAAACAGAAGCTCCAAGTACATTCATATCTCTTTCCAAGTCTCCAGGAACCAATCACTTCACTTCTCTTGGTAAGCACTTACATCATCACCCAAGTTTCCCATTCCACAGAAGTCCAGACAGATACTTCAACCTTGAGAATTTTCTGTACTTGATACACAAGGAATAGGAGGCTTTATCTGCTCATTAAGTGTTCCATGTTTTTGCCAAGACTTCTCTTCTCACGCCTTAGTATCAATAAACTAATACAAACAACAATATTCCTTTTTCTCAAGCTAATAAAATCACAAGAACACACCTTCAAAAGTAAAGAACATGCTGACCAAGCAAAAGTCAGTCTAACTGTAACTAAACATTAAGGGGGTCATTACGACCCCGGCGGTCAGCTATAATGTGGTGGTAAGTACCGCCAACAGGCTGGCGGTACTTACCTCCATATTATGACATTGGCGGGTTGACTGAAGCCAACCCGCCAATGTACCACACCGACCACCACGGCAGTAACAGCCGCCGGGCTGGAGATATCCATCTCCAGCCCGGCGGCCACCATTGAACCACCTGCAGGATTATGACCCCGCCTACCGCCATGGTTTTTGTGGCATTCGTAACACCACAAGAACCATGGCGTTAGGCCATATGAGTGACAGGGAATTCCTTCCCTGTCACTGATAGTGGTCTTCCCCCCTTCCTCTCCAGTAACCCCCCACCCCACACCTCTCCAACCCCCCCACCCCATCTACATCCACACCCCTTTCACACACACACACACGCATACACACACCCATTCCCACATGCTTACATGCATGCATACATCCATTCACACACACATCCGCGCACACTTTCAAAAATACACACAGACACGCATTCACATTTCACAACATACACGCATTCACATGTCCATACATGCACACACGCATTCAACACGCAACACACACCCGCATTCACGCACATACATACATTCACCTCCCCACACACACACACAACAACCCCCACTCCCCTCGCCTGTCGGAGACTTGACTTACCTGGATCCAGTGGGTCATCCGGCAGAACACCGCCAGGCCAGATTATTGGTCATAATACCGCTGGCGGAGGTCTACTGGCGTGGCGCTGCTGGTTGTAGCAGCGCCACCTTACCGCCATCAGCCGGCATGGCCACAGCCGGATTTCCGCCATTCTTGTGACAGAAATCCGGATGTGGTCATAATATGGCAGATGGCTGGTAGCCACGGTGACAGTCTTTTGGGGGCCGTCGCCACGGCGGTGGGTGGTTTTTACCACTGATATTAAAATGAGGGCCTAAATGTGCATTTTGAATTCATGGTTATACATTCACACGTATAACTTTCAAAATAAATGCAAAACATGAATTAAAGAATGCATGTTTACTTATACAATATAACTTGAAGTGTAACTATAAAAATGTGACTAATGACTACATGTGAACATTTTAAATGAACATTAGGTTCTCAGTGGTTACATTTCATTAATGTGTTTTTAAATGTCACAGACATGTTAATATTATTAGGGTGCATAAAAAATATAGGTGGTCATTTCAACATTGGCAGTAAGAGGCGTTTACCGCCGCGCAGAAGACCGCCAACACACCGCCGCGGTCGCAGAAAACCGCCACAGCCATTATGACCCACAGCTCGGAAGCCGCCAAAATAGAGACACCCACACAAGTCCGCCACACCAAAGGTCAGTGATAAACTGGCGAAAACAAAACCGACACCGTCACGCCAACCGAAATACGCCCAGAGTATCACGACCCACGAATCCACGCAGCGGTCTTTCAACCGCGGTATTCAATTGGCAGTACACACTGCCGCGCTCAAAATACACACATTCTTACAAAACACAGCCACATAGGACAATTCAAAATACACACACCTGATACACATACGCACACCACTCCCACACACCCAATACAATATAAAACACACACCCAAATCACCCACAAACCCCTACGACCAGAAATTCTACCGAAGGCCACAGAGAGACACGAAAAACTACAAACGAGCACCCACACGCACACAATGCCATCACCCACACAACTTCCACGTACCTCACACAACACACAACTACACATCAGCACACTTATCACCACACAATCCACCCCACACATCACCTACACCACCCCATGGCACCGCAAAGACACCCCAGGTTCTCGGAGGAGGAGCTCAGGGTCATGGTGGAGGAAATCATCTGGGTAGAGCCACAGCTATTCGGATCACAGGTGCAGCAGACATCCATTGCCAGGAAGATGGAGCTATGGAGCAGAATAGTCGACAGGGTCAACGCAGTGGGACAGCACCCAAGAACTAGGGATGACATCAGGAAGAGGTGGAACGACCTACGGGGAAGGTACGTTCCGTGGTTTCAAGACACCGGCTTGCAGTGCAGAGGACTGGCGGCGGACCCCCACCTCCTCCCCCAGAATTTACAACATGGGAGGAGCAAGTCATGGCGATTCTGCATCCTGAGGGCCTCGCAGGAGTAGCTGGAGGAATGGAATCTGATAAGTCACATCTTCACTACCTCATCCCCCCCACCCCACCTGCATGCCAACACATACCCCCACCCTCACCCTCACCCCCATCACTCCTACTCCTCACAAATGTCCCACTATCACAACCCACCCATCCCAACACAAAGCCCTGCATGTAACCACAAAGCATGGACACCCATCACCAAAGCATGCCCATTGCACATACCCATACACCCCCCAAACCACCATCACACAAGCCCCCACACAGGAATGCAAGCACTGGGGTACACGGCACCCACCCATTGCACACCATGGCACACACAGATGCAATAATCATGCTTTTATACCCCTGCAGGACCCCTACGCAACGTCACCACACGGGAGGGTCCACAAATGTCCACTCCAACCACAGAAGAGGCCCACAGTGATGACAGCAGCTCTGTCCAACTGGATCCAGATGACCAGCCTGGCCCATCGGGGACCTCGGGACAGTCGGTTCTCCTCACACTGCCACAGACCACTGCAGACCTTCCCCCCTCTGGAAACACCAGCACAGCACCCACCCAGCGGGCCCATACCTCTGTCTCCAGGACACGTCAAGCAGCAGTGTGTCCACCACTACAGGGAACCCAGGCTAACCCACCACCCCAACAACAACAGGGACTTGGGGGAAGTGGACACACGGTCCAGGGGACAGAGGCCCAGGGAAACAGGGAAACTGGGAGGGCTGCTGTGTGACAAGGGGGGACAGGCCCAGGGAACCCACTCTCCACGAGGCCCTCTCCTCCATCATGAGAGCCTACCACCACTCCCAGGAGACGATGCCAGGTGTCAGGAGACCCAGCGCCTGCAGGAGGAACAGTATTTGGGCTTCAGGGAGGAACTCTGAGCCATCAACTCCAACCTGGGCACCATCGTAGGGGTGCTGAATCTAGTTGTCACCACCTTGAGGGACACTGAGGCACCACAAAGGGCCCCTGACACTAGCATGGACGAAGAACTGGCCACCACCTCCGCTAGTGGACATGAGGCCCTGCCACAGGACCAACAGGCCACCAGCACCCCACCCCCTGCAGAGGGAGAACCACCCGGCAAGCGGTCCCTGAGATCCAGGAACAAGACAGAGAAAGATGCCAAGACCCCCGCCAAGAAATTAGACCACCCTGATTGTCATCCCACTGTCCCACTTTGTCACTCTGTCCTTCCACAAACTGCCCCAGCTCCACTTCCCAGTCCCATTTGGACAATGCACCTGTGAGACTAATAGACTGGGCTGTGCCATGGACATTCCACCACCATCACCCCTCACCAATTTTCAACCCCCTCCAATAGTTTGCACGTAAATAAACACTGTTATAGCACAAAACAATCAGGAGTCTGTCTGTGATTTTGAAAAACTGTATTAGTAATTACAGTGCCAAAATGCTTATTTAAATTGTGATGTCAACATACCAATGTCACACAGCTGTAGTCCATGGGGAAACAAAGCAGATGTCACACTGTGGGAAACACATCTGTGAAATCGTAAGGGAAAGTGACAACTCAGTTACCATACACTGGGTGAAAACGACAGACAGTAGAGAGGTAGTAGTGTTTAAATACATGTAGTATGCCGGTTTGTATTCTTACCTGTGTCTCACTGGAAATATTGCTGGATGACCGTGTTCCTGTTGTCTATGTCGTCTTCTTCTGCTTCCTCGTCTTCACTCTCCACAGGCTCCACAGCTGCTACAACACCACCATCTGGACCATCCTCCTGCAGAAAAGGCACCTGGCGACGCAAAGCCAGGTTGTGAAGCATACAGCAGGCCACGATGATCTGGCACACCTTCTTTGGTGAGTAGAAAAGGGATCCACCTGTCATATGGAGGCAGCGGAACCTGGCCTTCAGGATGCCGAAGGTCCGCTCGATCACCCTCCTAGTTCGCCCATGGGCCTCATTGTAGCGTTCCTCTGCCCTTGTCCTGGGATTCCTCACTGGGGTCAGTAGCCATGACAGGTTGGGGTATCCAGAGTCACCAATTAGCCACACACGGTGCCTCTGGAGCTGACCCATCACATAAGGGATGCTGCTATTCCGCATGATGTACGCGTCATGCACTGAGCCAGGGAATTTGGCATTTACATGGGAAATGTATTGGTCGGCCAAACATACCATCTGTACATTCATCGAATGATAACTCTTCCAGTTTCTGTACACCTGTTCACTCCTGCGGGGGGGGGGACCAAAGCCACATGGGTCCCATCAATGGCACCTATGATGTTGGGGATATGTCCCAGGGCATAGAAGTCTCCTTTCACTGTAGCCAAATCCTCCACCTGAGGGAAAACGATGTAGCTCCGCATGTGTTTCAGCAGGGCAGACAACACTCTGGACAACACGTTGGAAAACATAGGCTGGGGCATCCCTGATGAAATGGCCACTGTTGTGTGAAATGACCCACTTGCTAGGAAATGGAGTACTGACAGCACCTGCACTTGAGGGGGGATTCCTGTGGGATGGCGGATAGATGACATCAGGTCTGGCTCCAGCTGGGCACACAGTTCCTGGATTGTGGCACGATCCAACCTGTAGGTCATGATGACATGTATTTCCTCCATTGTCGACAGGTCCACCAGCGGTCTGTACACCAGAGGATGCCGCCATCTCCTCACATGTCCCAGCGGACGGTGCCTATGAAGGACAACAGCGAGCACAGAGTCAAACAACCCAGAGGTACGTAACCACAGCTTGCACAGAACACGAATCTTAATCCATCTAATGGCCTGTATGAGTGTTGAGGCAAGGCCTAGGTATGTGTGATGCAGTAAAAACTTAAGCCATGTGGGCCCCTGAAATGGCGGCTGCCTGACCTGTAAAGTGTGACAATGGGATGTGAGGTAACTTTGCTGACGTTGTAGACCGTGGCGGTAGGCGGTTGAAGACCGCGGCGCAATGCTGCATTGCTTAACTTTGGACCCTATGGGTCTCAGGAACCAATGACGATGTACGCCGGCGGTGGCGGTATGCACCGCCACGGACGTGACTGCCATTTTCTATCTGTTAAATCACTCGATACCTGATCTTCGACAGGAGAGGACCTACAGTGCAAGTGCTGCTGTGACCTCGGTCTGGAAGAGATAATGGCTCATGCGTCTGGGGAAAGGGTACCTGCCTTAACATCGGAGGAGTTGGAGAAACTCGTGGCTGGGGTCCTCCCCCAGTACACACTACTCTACGGTCCTCCAGACAAACAGGTAAATACACTGGGAGCATGCTGTATGGGCTATGCCTGTGTGGAGTGGGGTGGATGAAAGATGGGGGGGGAGGGGGAGATTGAGGCGTGCATGAAACGACGGTGACTGCATGTGCCACATGGCAAGGGTAGGGATGGGGGCCACTCACATTGACGGTGCAGAAGATAATGACTTCTCTTCTCCCCCTGTACATTTCATGTAGGTCAGCGCCCACCAGAAAACTGATATTTGGTGTGCCATCGCCAAGGATGTCCGGACCCTGGGGGTCTACCACAGACGGGGCACCCACTGCCGGAAAAGATGGGAGGACATTCGCCGCTGGAGCAGGAAGACAGCGGAGGCTCAGCTGGGGATGGCCTCCCAACGTGGGAGGGGTGCCCGTCGAACCTTGACCCCCCTGATGTTCAGGATCCTGGCAGTGGCCTACCCTGAGTTGGATGGGCGCGTGAGGGCATCACAGCAGACACAAGGGGGTGAGTACACTCTCATTCTGCTAACTTTGCGCGCAGTGGAGGTGTCTGGGTGGGGGAGGAGGGCTGTGTGTATCCCGAGGCCAGGGCGAGTTCCGTAGGCTAGGCCCCTCCGTAAGGCATGGCCCTGTGGCCCCCCACCCCACCTCTGTAGGGTGCCAAGTACAGCTATTCATGGCCCTGTGTCATCTATGTGTGCAGATGTCATCCATAGCCTTGTAGGCCATGTCCCAGGGATTGAATAGTGGACCCCAAGTGCGCGGCTTAGTGCAGGGGGCTTCTGTGTCTGTCCTGTCCGCCAACTGTAGCGGTAATGCACGGACTCAACATGTCTTTTTTCTTTCCTCCCCCCCCCCTTTTTGTGGTCTTCCTGTTCATGTGTGCATTAGCATCATCAGGCGGAGGAGCAGTGGCACCGGAGCACAAGGGAGCTGCATCCCACATGGCCATGGAGGGCCACACTACGGACACGGATTTCACCAGTGGGACGGAGGGCGAGGGGAGCTCCACGACGGGGACATGAGCGGAGAATAGCAACACAGACTGGTCCTCTGATGGGAGCTCCCTTGTGGTGGCGGCAACATCTGTGCCCCCTGCATCAACAGGTACAGCCGCCACCCCCGTACCAGCACCGCCCTCCCAGCAGCCCCTCAGCCTTTGCCCCGTGCCCGCTCACCCAGGAGGGTGGGCATCTCCTTCGCCCCAGGCACCTCAGGCCCTGCTCCAGTCACCCCTGGTGCCCTCAGTGAGGAGGTCATTGACCTCCTCAGGTCACTCACTGTTGGGCAGTCTACCATTTTGAATGCCATCCAGGGTGTAGAAAGGGAATTGCAACAGAGTAATGCATTCCTGGAGGGCATTCATTCTGGTCAGGCGGCCCTTCAGCGAAACTTTCAGACTCTGGCCTCAGCACTGATGGCAGCCATTGTCCCTGTCTCTAGCCTCCCCCCTCCAACTTCCTCCAACCAGACCCAATCCCCTGTACCTCTGCCTATCCCAAGCACACCATCAGACCAGCCTGCACACACCTCAACACACAAGGGAAGCTCAGGCAAACATAAGCACCACACATCCCACAGGCACTCACACAAGCATCATACCCATGCAGACATACCAACATCCACTGCCTCCACTGTGTCCCCCTCCTCCACGTCTCCCTCCTCCCTCCCTGTCACATCTCCACTCACACCTGCATGCACAACATCTTCAGCCACTACATCCCTCACCAGCACACACACCAGAACACCCCGCACACGTGCAGTCACCACCCCCACTACCATTTACACGTCCCCTGTGTCCTCTCCCAGTGTGTCTGTGACGCCACCTCCCAAGATACACAAACGCAGGCAGCGACCCACCAAACAGCCATCCTCCTCACGACAGCCTCCAGCCCAAGCACCTGCACCCAAAGCCACCAGACTTACACCTCCTACAACCACAACCTCTTCCTCCACTCCCAAGCCCCCTCCACCTACCCGTCCCACTGCTCTCAAAAAACTTTTCCTGGCTAAACTTAATCTCTTCCCCACAACTCCCCCACCATCGTCCATGTCATAGGTCCCGAGCTAGCACCTCAGCCACTACATCTCCGGGACCGGTGGTGCGTGTCGTCCAAGGTCTGTGGAGTGCACCGGCCACCAGGGCAGCCAGTCTGGCACGGAGCCAGAGCACAGCCAGCCCCCCCCCTGAGAAACATCCGAAAATGGCCAGTGCCCGGCGGGAGAGAGTGAAGACTCCAGCCAACAAATCCGCTCCCAGGGGTCCCGGTGGGGGTGTGGAGGCAGCTGTGACACCTCCCAAGGTGGGGAAGGGCCCCAGGAGACCCAGAAAGTCTGGGAAGGGCAGCACGCCAGAGAACATCGCCATCATCCCAGCTGCCCAGGAGGGCCCCGTCAGCCCCATCCCAGCTGGCCAGGAGGCCACCACCAGCCCCAGCACAGCTGCCCAGGAGTGCCCCGCCAGCCCCAGGACAGCTGCCCAGGAGGGCCCCGCCAGCCCCAGCCCAGATGGCCCATGAGGACCCCGCCAGCCCCAGCACAGCTGCCCAGGAGGGCCCCGCCATCTCAAGCACCGCTGAACAGGACCCCTCCATCTCAAGCACCGCTGAACAGGGCACCGCCATCTCAAGCACCGCTGAACAGGGCACGGCCATCTCAAGCACAGCTGCCCAGGAGGGCCCCGCCATCTCAAGCACCGCTGCACAGGGCACCACCATCTCAAGCACCGCTGAACAGGACCCCTCCATCTCAAGCACCGCTGAACAGGGCACGGCCATCTCAAGCACCGCTGCACAGGGCACCACCATCTCAAGCACCGCTGAACAGGGCACGGCATCTCAAGCACCGCTGAACAGGGCACCGCCATCTCAAGCACCGCTGAACAGGGCACAGCCATCTCAAGCACAGCTGCCCAGGAGGGGCCCGCCATCTCAAGCACCGCTGAACAGGGCACGGCCATCTCAAGCACCGCTGCATAGTGCACCGCCATCTCAAGCACCGCTGAACAGGACCCCTCCATCTCAAGCCCCGCTGAACAGGGCACGGCCATCTCAAGCACCGCTGCACAGGGCACCGCCATCTCAAGCACCGCTGAACAGGGCACGGCCATCTCAAGCACCGCTGCACAGGGCACCGCCATCTCAAGCACCGCTGAACAGGGCACGGCCATCTCAAGCACCGCTGAACAGGGCACGGCCATCTCAAGCACCGCTGCACAGGGCACCGCCATCTCAAGCACCGCTGAACAGGGCACGGCCATCTCAAGCAGCGCTGAACAGGGCACGGCCATCTCATGCACCGCTGAACAGGGCACGGCCATCTCAAGCACCGCTGCACAGGGCACCGCCATCTCAAGCACCGCTAGCCCATGAGCGGCAGGGGCACTGACGCAACTGTGTCGGTCACGGGGTGCACGATGCACTCTGGGCACCAGGTCCCCTCCAGAACCAGTGGAGACATGCATCCACTACCTCAATCCTTCACAGGAAGAAGCACTCTGGGCACCAGGCCCCCTCCAGAACCAGTGGAGACATGTATCCACTACCTCAATCCTTCACAGGAAGAAGCACTCTGGGCACCAGGCCCCCTCCAGAACCAGTGGAGACTGTTATCCACTTGAGAGACTGTGGCTTTGCACTCCCCAGGATTGACCAGTGGGCAGACCACCCACTGTATAGACTTGAGAGACTGTGGCTTTGCACTCCCCAGGATTGAACAGTGGGCAGACCACCCACTGTATAGACTTGTGAGACTGTGGCTTTGCACTCCCCAGGATTGACCAGTGGGCAGACCACCCACTGTATGGACTTGTGAGACTGTGGCTTCGCACTCCCCAGGACTGAACAGTGGGCATGGAGCCCCCTCATGGATCTGGCATTGTGCACTCATCTGGCTGAGGTGCCCCCCCTTCCCTTCCCCCTGAGGTGCCTGTAGTATTACTAACTGATGCCCCTGCAGTGTTCTCTATGTTTAGGTCAGGTATCCTGTGTGGGCTTCGCCCATGCAATTTGGGCCCAGTGGTCCACGGACAATGACTGGTACAATGCCTGGACTTGTATATTTGGTGTATATAATAGTTTATAGTGTGTATATATTTTTGAGTACTGTATTTTAATATATTTCAATGGTTACAATCAGTTCCTTTTGTCTTTGCATTCTTCCAGGGGGTTTGGGCCGTGTAACTGTGATGGAATGCTATGCATTAGTGTGTGTGTTGTAGTGGGTGAGGGTGGGAGTGGGTGTGTCGCGTGTGTGTGTCCCTGTTTTTTGCCTCCCCCCTCCCCTGTGTTGTAGGTGCAGTACTCACCGTTGTCTTCTACGCCGGCGTTCGTGCTCCTGGTAGAGGAGCAGGAAGACAATCGCAGGTAGGATTTGGAGTTCCGGTTCCATGGTGTCCTCGTTCCTCGTGGAGTGTGTAGAGGTGAGCGCTTTCCCTTTGAAATACCTGTTTCCGCCGTGTTTTTATCTGCGGAGCTACCGCCCCGGAAAAAGTGGCGGATTGGTAGGTTGTGATACTGTGGGCGGTACATCGTCTCCCGCCGGTCGGTTGGCAGTGCCCGCCATGCTGTTTGTTTTTACCGCCATGGCGGTCGGAGTGTTAAAGTGGCTGTCTTTGTTGGCGGTTTCCGCCACGGTCATAATCCCATTTTTTTTACCGCCGGCTTGTTGGCGGTCTTACCGCCGCTTTAACACCGACCGCCAGGGTTGTAATGACCCCCATAATGTCAAATATAAGTGTGTAATTGCACCATGATAACATGTAAAGGATGGAGTCTTAAATTGCGCTACTCCAATCCCCCCTCTGATTGTGATGTTAGCTATCACAATAACACACATATGAATCTTTATCAGTGAGATCAAGTCAAAGCTGTTAGGTTCTCAACATCCATCATCTGGTGTTCTCCAAATGTTTCGTGTCATCATAAAATTTCCACTAACTCTACTCCAATTCCATATCCCTTCTAGTACTATTTAATCTCTTTCCATGTTGCCCTTTCTTCCATGCCTTTATACTCTTGTATATTCAAATGTTTCCACAAATGAACATTTGAAAATACCAAGTCATAATCTGAATAATAATATAGAAAATATCCCATTCCTCAAAGCAAACACATCAGTAAGCTACATGGAATACTGTTAGCAAGAAAAATATAATGATAGATAATTCCCTGTGAAACGGATGCAGGTAACTGCATACAGACATAACAGTCCTCAGCAACCATGGCATTAACATACTCTAAAGTAATTTAAAATAAGCATTTGAAGAATAATCTTTTCTAGATGCATCTACATGTAAAGTTTTATAATTTAGTATGTGCAAGCTATTATCTGTACGACTTGGGGTTTTAGGGATAACACTAGGCTTAAACTCCTCTGCTGTGGAAGATGTGGGTGAGGATAATCTTAAAAGGAGAATGATTAGTACTGCAATAATGTCAAACAACACTCCTACTAATACTTATCTACGTCCATTTGTGTTATTAATTTTCATAACTTCTCTAGAATCAGATCATTGAATAAAGATTACCAGCAACAGGATCTTCACCATTGTTTTCTACTTGTGAGAATGGCAAAACAAAGTTAAAACAATGAAATTACTTACTGGATCTTCGTGAGCCCTTCCTAGCCCTATTCCATCTTCTTCTTACCCTTAACTTTTGCTGCTTCTGGCCTGATAAATCTTCTTAATTCTTTTTGAACAAAGTCCTTTTACTATCTACAAGTCAAAGTTCAGTTCAGATGAATGTGCCAATAGTATTTCAATTAGGTTTGTTCATTGAGAGTGTAAGTTTAAGATCAGCTCAGGTTGCAGTTCAAGTTTGCGAGGCTTAACTGGGATTTCACTCTTCTTCTCCAAATCACAGGTTTCCCCTCCACAATCATTGTCAGCAAAGTATGTCCATTCAGGGGATGAGTACCTCCAGCATGGCACTCTAACTCCTTTTGATCTCCTGCATATGGGTTATTCACTTTCACTGTCACTCAGATCAGAGTCCTCAGTATCCTCCGGGACAGTACTCGGCCCTCACTCTGTAGGCAGTCATAACTTCTCTTTTTCTTGCCTCTGGGGCCAACAGTTATCAGTTTCTACTCAGCATGATACAGTGCTATGCCCATCATCAGGGTTTGAGTCTGGCTCAGGCAGTGGTTCAGGACAGGACTCTTCTACTGTCAGTTCACTATGAACCCCCTCAGGCTGAGGATATGCTGTCACTGGTTTTTGCAGAGTCTCAGTACTCTGTGCACCATCTTCTTGCTGTCATCCAGGTGTGGGTTGTACTTCAGGGAGAGATACTGTCACATCATCAATAGGACACTCCACTCAATGAGCCTGGTCTGCATGAATCCAGTTGGGAAGACCCCACACATTTATTAACAGTGTTTGTCACTAGGATGACCTGATAAGGTCCACACCACCTAGGTTCCAAGCACAACTTCTGAACGTGCTTCTTCAACAAAACCCAGCCACCATGACTGAGGTCCTGAAACTGCTCCAGACATGGAGAGGTGGCACCATATTCAACCTGGCAAGACACAGAATAGCCCACATCTGCTAGTCCCCTACAATAGTCAAGAACCATGTCATCCATAATGTTCTCAAGTGCATTTCCAGGCACTGCAGGCAACCTCATTGCTCTCCCCCTGATGATCTCATGAGGGGGCGGACCTTCCTCTTTTTCTGTTAGGAATGCTACGAAGACTCTTCAGAACAAGAGGCAAAGTGTCTGGCCACTTCAGATATCTTGATGCACACACTTTGCCCAATCTATCTTTCAATGTCCCGTATACTTGTTCCACGATGCCAGAAGCCTCTGGCCAGTAGCTACAATGTAGCCTCTGCTCCACTTGTAATGCAGCACACAACATTTTCAGGACATCATTATTTAAATGAGTCCTTAGTTCTGACACCAGCGAAATCAGAAAATCAAACCTAAGTATTAACTCCCTAAATAACAACTTGGCTACTTTGAAACTGTCATTCCTCCTAGTCGGGTAGGCTTCCACCCAATGCAAGAAGATGCACACAGTCACTAGGACATATCTCAGCCCGTTGCACACAGGAATCTGGATGAAGTCGACTTGCATTCTGTTGAATGGCCTTCCTGATCTTCGTATATGACTCAATGTCACTGGCATTCTTTTCCCTACATTAACCCGTTGACACACAAAACATCTGCGGCACAATTCTTCAGTCACCAATCTAACTTGTGAACTTGTGAGTTAAACCAATTTTATCTGAATAAGCTGACCATGGCATCCCTCCCAATATGTGCAGGTCCATGGAAATGTCTCGCCATTGGGGATAACATGCTAACTGGCAACACTGGTCTGCCATCTACAGAAATCCATATATCATCATATTTCTTCATACAACCTGCTCTGATCCAACTTTGCTATTCTGCCTCTGATACTTCCTCCTGCAATCTCTTCACTACCTCCCTAATATCAGTTGTTGACAACAAAAGGCTATAATTGGTCCCACCTCCAGATTTATTTACATATTCACCATTGAATTTTTGTGACCCATGAGCCAGTTTTGTGCAACCACATCAGCATAATGGTTACTCACTGTCACATAATCGTCACCACTGCAGTGAGTGGAACACTGCACAACTGCAATTTTTGCAAGCAGCTGTAATGCTTCAAACAATCTCATGACATGGTCCCCATTTCAAATAGGGGGTCCAGATGACATCATAAATCCTCTCTGTGACCATAACTGTCCAAAGTCATGAGTGACACCAAAGCCATAATAACTATCTGTAAATAAAGTCACTTTCAGCTGTTCAGAGACATAACAAGCTCTAGTTCTACCACTTGAGCTAAGAACACCCTTCGAACCCAAGGGGCTATGTCTACTCCTGAGACTGTACAGGGTGCATAGGTGGCTCTCAAGTTTCCTTCATTGACTCCTGGACATGACACATCCACAAACAGTATGCAATCAGATTCTACTAATAGCTCATCTTGTATATCTGGTTTCGGCTTGGTACATAGTTCAGTGACATTGAGACAACCATGCTCAACCTCCCCATCATCAATTTCATTCTCAGGGAGTGGCAACAGTGTGGCAGGATTCAAAGTAGCACACTGTTTAAGAACCACATTGTCAGTGGTCAGTATCATTTGTTCATAATTGGTCAACTGGCTGTTTGTCAAATGCTGTGTGTGGGTATGTGTCAATAAGATCTCAACTGAATATAAGAACAGTTAGAAAATGTCCCATCACAATACTTTCACACTACTCTATGATCGTACCAACTGCTGCCACAGCTTTAAGGCATCCGGGCAGAAATCAATGGATGTGTTGTTTTTACACAAAGTATCTGGTTTGCATTAAAAATAAAGATGCACGGGCGAGCGTGCGTTGGAAAAGACAGTGATGTGCCAATTCCTGACTGTCAAGTGAGGCCGTACATCGTTTCTGTTCCGGATGGGTAGGCAATGCATCGTTTTTCTCTTCCACAGAAGAGCGATGCGGCGATTTCCAGACGAGCAACCTAGGGTCAGGGCAGGTTCACTGTGATTTTGACACCGAGTGATGATGCGTAAGGAATTCCGGCGCACGGTGGTGAAGAGCTGTGCTGTGTAGATGATGCAGTGATTTTGTCAGCCACACACTGGTGTTGCATCAATTTCCCAGCTGCTATACAGGTAGTGCGTCAATTTTTCAGCCTCGAAACAGGTGCTGTGTCAATTGTTTTCCCACACAGCTCCTGTGTATGGATTTCAGTCTGGTTCCACCAGCTTCTCCTTACAAGGGCACAGGGACTGGATTAGGCACCACTTGGCAGGGTAGGAGTCTCAGCAAGAGAGTTCAGGTGCAGGCAGAGAAAGTCTTTATTGGCCCGAGACTTCAGAATAGAGGGCAAGCTCAGTCCAAGCCCTTGGAGACACTTCACAATCAGGAAATACAGCAAAGTCCAGTCTTTGTTGTCTCCAAGTCAGAATCGTCAGCTTCAGGGCAACCCAGCAAAGCATACTCACAGGCAAAGGGGCAGTACTCTCCCAGCTCTTCTCCTTGGTGGAGGTTCCACTTGATCCAGAAGTAATCTAAAAGTCTGGGGTTTGGGGTACACTACTTATACCCATCCCTGCCTTTAAAGTAGGCAAACTTCAAAGGAAAGTCTCTGTTGTTCACAAGATCCTCCCTTGTCCAGGCCCAGACACACACCAGGGGGTTGGAGACTGCATTGTGCGAGGACAGGCACAGCCCTTTCAGGTGTAAGTGTCAGCTCCTCTGTCCCCACTCTAGCCCAGGAGACTCATCAGGATATGCAGGACACTCCCCAGCTCCCTTTGTGTCACTGTCTAGAGGAAATTCCCAAACAGCCTAACAGTCAGTCTGACACAGATGTGGATTCCTCAAGCAGGCAGAGGCAGAGAATGATTAAGCAAGAAAATGCCCACTTTCTAAAAGTGGCATGTCAAAGTGACAAGCTAAAAAACAACTTTACCAAAAGATGTATTTTTAAATTGTGAGTTCAGAGACTCCAAACTCTAAATATCCATCTGCTCCCAATAGGAAACTGCACTTAAAAGATATATAAATACAGTCCCCGTTTTAACCTACAAGAGAGATAGGCCTTGCAACAGTGCAAAATGAATTTGGCAGTATTTCACTGTCAAGACATGTAAAACACATCAGCACATGACCTACTTTTAACATTCAGTGCACCCTGCCCATGGGGCTACCTAGGGCCTACCTTAGCGGTGACTTATATGTAGTAAAAGGGAAGGTTTGGGCCTGGCAAGCAGGATCACCGACCAGGTCGAAATGGCAGTGCACAACTGCACACACAGACACTACAGTGGCAAGTCTTAGACATGTTTACAGGGGTACTCATGTGTGTGGCACAATCAGTGCTGCAGGCTCACTAGTAGCATTTGATTTACAGGCCCTGGGCATCTCTAGTGCACTTTACTAGGGATTTACCAGTAAATCAAATATGCCAGTCATGGAAAAGCAAATTACACATACAGTTTCCACAAAGAGCACTTGCACTTTAGCACTGGTCAGCAGTGGTAAAGTGCCCAAAGTACCAAAACCAGCAAAAGCGAAGTCCAACACACCGTCAAAAACACAGTAAGCAGAGGTAAAAATACTGCCAAGAATGTCAAGTACAACAATTGTTTTTTTTTTAGTTTTTTTTTTTATAGACAGTCAGGTATATGCATAGGCTGAGTAATGGGGTGACATTCCCAAAAACATCCTCACTTCTAAGGATCACTGATTGTTTCATGTGGCAGCTTCCACACTCCATTCTCAGTGTGATGTCCAAGATACAGAAGTTCCTTCTGACAATACTGCAAGTTATTCAGGTACACTCTCCATTCTCAGCCAGGTGGTTCTACTATGCAATGGTGTCTCGTTTGCAAGCATTCTGTGTAACAGACACCACTGCCAGGTTGTCGATGTTCTATAAACAAAAGAGTACATGGCAATGCTAGAGACTCAAGATTCTTTTTGAGGATCGAATTAAAGATTGAGGGACTCTCTGTATACCCTTGTGGGCCTCAGCACCATTCTAAAACACAGTTCTGGAACCGGAAGAAGATGATGTACTGACTGCCCTCATGCAGTCATACAGAGAAAAAGGCCTGACACAAATTGATGACAGGGAACCACTCAGCCTCACGTGTAATTTGAAACAAAATCACAGGTGGATTTGGTACCACAGGACAACAAGGAACAAAAATACTGTCAATCTCTCCCAGGTCCTGCGCTATGCATTACTTTCCACTAGGCTTTTGCAAGTCCATAATGGGTGAGATACATGGACTTCCCAATATCTCCTTCAAAAATCCTTCTTGTATCATTGACTCAATCACTGGCGTTATTCCAGCAATTGTTTTGGGAGTCAAATTATACTGTGGGGTTCTTGGATACTCAACATTAGGTTTAATTTTTATGCAAACAGGTTCATTTGCCTTGATGAGACCAACATCTTTTCCTGAAAAGTCCCAGATGTCAGGCTTTGCCGTGTCCATAAGATCCGGAGGTAAGACTTCAGATATAATGCAATGTCTAGCCTTTGGGTCATTAGCTTGAAACCTGCATCTTAGTCATAGACATGAAATTCTACGCCTTCGGTGTCCAATAAATAGTGCAATTTAATTTGCACAACATGTTGTAATAAACTTACAGGACTTGAATCACACACCACAAACAGGTGATTCTCTTCAAAGGACCCTATTTTAACAGACACTTCTTCAGTCACTGGATTTGTCATTTGCTTATTTGCAACTCCTACAACTTTATTCTTTTTCCTGAGACAGATAGATTTGGACACTCCACTGTCCTAACAGTAGAGCAGGTAGCAACAGTATTGATGAGAAATTATATGACACATCAGTCATAGTACTCAGATCAATTTACACTCTGGCCACAAATCACTCTGTACTACAATGTTGACAAAGGTATTAAAATCCACCCACAAAACGTGTGAAATCTTCACGAATCGCTTTACCTGCGTATGCCTTTTCACTGGCTTTTCTCTAAATTTTAAGAAATTATATGTAAATGACGCAAGGTCGCTCCTAGTCCAAGGCACATAAATATAGCCTGCACAAGGCACTATTTCCTTTGATCTTTCTTCTTTGCCCATATGCCTTCCCACTTATCTAGCTTATTCTATTTCCGGATATAGCCTATTATTTTTTTTAATGCACTTTCATTCCTGCCATTCTCATACTGAATATCATCCTCATCAAAACATACACAAGAACATTTGTGCAATAACTTGGTTGTGTTTAAATCTATATCATAAGTTCAAGCTAATTCAGGGAATTTATCATGAGCTTGTCCTGCACGCTCAGTAATGTGTTTTCACATGAATTCAAGTTTGTTCTCTTGGAAGGTATCTAATCTGGAAAGATTAAGATTTCCTATTATCATCTTGTCCAGTTCTAATTTTAATTTGACCACATCTACAGCGCTGTCCCTCACCAAAGACTGAATTATTTATTTGCCTAATCCTGAACCTTCACTTTCTCTTAAGGGACGCATTGAAAAATCTAATCAAATTGCCTAATTCTGTGGAATTCAAACCATTCTGTATTACAGGGGTAAAGGACACTATTCCTTCTCTTGGTCTACAGTTGATGACATTCTGAGGTAAACTCCAAATAGGCAGGATAGAATGTGAGATCCTTGAGTGGACTCCTCTACTAGAGTAACTCCTGTCCGACTCATGGTTGATGCTGTAGGGCCAACAGAAGGTGTATTCACCTGGGTCGGGACTAATGGAGTTCCTCCCTTTACTGGGACCACAGAAGCATTTGCTGGTGTATTTTTCAAGTAGGAACTGTCAAAGTATGTGTTGCAGCTCCTGACAATTTATGTTTATACAAGGGAACTACAGGACCAATAGAGACCAGAACTATTAGTGCATCTGGCACATTAGGAACAGTGGCGATACCAGGAACACTAGTCCCTAACCTCCCTCCCATCGGATTCTGACTCGTATTTACTAGTGAGGTGGCTATTTCAGAACTCCCATCGGTAACTACAGAGTTCGTCCTGCCGCCATTGTTCAGCATCCCACCTAGCATCAGCATAGCTACACACTGCATTTCAGACTTTTTCCAGATATTTTTCCCTTTGCCCCAAATGAGCTGTATGCTTCCAAGCATTTATTTAAGAGCCCCTAGCGCCGTTCCAACAGCACATTAGCATCATTTTTTGTACACTAATGTGACGCTAGAAGGCAGAAAACACCACACCATATTTACAAAATGGCAAAATGCGTGCATTGCGCCACTCTGTAATCCTTTGTTCTATATTATGCCTGCACCAGGAATAATGTATGCAAAAGGGGCATTCCCCCATTAGGGAGGGGCAAAAAAAATGTGTGCTAAGAGATTTCCTTGTGTCATTTTTTTTTTCACTTTTAATGTCTGCTCAGAGCAGGCATTAAAAGGAGGCTTCCATTGCTTACAATGGGCCTCTGGATGCTTTGCATGTTTAGTGTCAGAATCTGTTACGCTAATCCTGCAAAGCGCTGGACAAGCATAAAAAATTCTGATTCTAGTTCCATAACTACTGCCATGGTGCGCCGTATTTTAAAAACAATGCACACATGGTGGCATTAACAGAGCGTGGGGGGTGCAACAAAAGTTGTTCTGCACTGGATGCAGCACTACTCTTCTTAAATATGCCCCTAAGTGCTTCACACTGTTAAATCTTAGGAAGCAGCTTAATTTCAAGCAACACCGTTCTCAAGTTTCGAGATTCTCAAATTAAATGTGGCATTGAGTGGAGACATTAATGCACCTTCTTTCTTAGTGAACTTATGTCATTGGATCAGTCAAATACATGTGTGAGTCCCCACATTTATAGCCATATAATGGTTAATGACCTGACATGTCATAAGGTAGTGCCTCTTCTCCCTCTCGAACAGGTATTCACACATCTCCCCTAATCAAATTTCTTGAAGCTTTAAAGAACTTCATTTTCCAACAATAATGTCAACCATCAGAAATAGAATTCCAATTTCAAACAAGGAATAATTTCCTTTTGCTCACAATTTTTGTCCAATGTTAACAACCAATAGCAGAGCAGCACTCTATGACGTACTCAACATAAAACAGGGCAGAACTAATGCAAAATGTCTAATCTCAGTGCAGCACACTCTGGCATCCTTCTCACTCCCTGCAGTGGCTCACCCTCCTATAGAATTTTTCACTAATGTCGCAAGAGAAGCACAAAACAAATGCAAAGCAAATTCAACAACTTTGCCTGCTCCACTAAAGAGAAAAGTATTAAATCACACACGACATGGTCTAGAGCTACACTTTCTGGCCTACCCTTACCCATACTCGAGTGAGACCTCGACCAGCAGAGAGTTACCTGGATTAGCCCAGAATCACCACTGCGCAAAAGGATCCACCACCAAACTTAGCAGACAATGTAGATTTTCCTATTCCCATGACGGAAAGTCTTAATTTTATTAAAGACTTGGAGGCGAGTATTATGCATTTCTTTTCTTACTTTAATAAACAGCAGCAGTCAAGAAACACACTATAATTCCCAGAAGGCCAGGAACACTAGCCAATGGGAATAAAAACGTAGTTCAAACAGTATCCACCAATCATATGACATACATATGCATTATGACATCACTAGACTGCGGACAGCCCACTTTTCTTGCGAGAGAGTCAATTATTAAACAAAGGAAATATGGTAAAGAAAATAAGAATTGCCATAAGGAACGATAAAACATAGGAACAAAAGTTCAAAATCCGAGATAGCCATGAAGGATCCTGGGAAGTTTGATCCGTAGCAAATGAAGCGATAAAGGACGTCTTGAAGTCTTGGCAAGCCGAGGCCGAAGAACAAATTGAAGTTCTAGGTAGAAGGTTGCATGATGGCCAATGGTGCTAGAGAAGGGCGGGAAAAAACGAACAGAGTTAAAATAAGTGGAGGGATAATACTCGCCTCCAAGTCTTTAATAAAATTAAGACTTTCCGTCATGGGAATAGGAAAATCTACATTTTATGGCAAGACCGGATGCTCCTATTATGCGAGTTTAAAGCATATTAATTACATCTAATGAAACATTATTGACAGGCTTACAATAAAAAACTTGTGTTATCATTAGACCAATCTGCAGACTTGAGAATATCCTCTAAACGGGAACCCGCCCAAAAAGCTTTGCAAGCCATAGCACCCCTGGAGGAATGAGCTCCAAACATCGAAGTATCTATGCCCGCCAAGGACATAAGCCATTTAACCCATCGGGCTAAGGTTGCGGACAAAACTGGTCAGTGAGGTTTCCTGAAGGAAATTAGAAGTTGGGAATGAGAAGGAGTTCTCAAATCTGCAGTTTTTTGTTCATACGCTTTTAAACATTGACCTACACATAACCTGGGATGATCAGGAAAATATGGGTAAAACACAGAGGATAAATTAGTCTTGGTTCGTCGAACCACAGTAAACAAAACTCCAGATGGAGTAAATTGACGGTTGGAAATGTCTAACGCTTTAACGTCTGAAAGGCGTTTAATCGAGACCAGGCATAGTAACATGGTTAATTTTGCAGATAACATTTTTAGAGAAAGCATAAGATTATCAGGCCATGACAATAGAAATTTCAAAACAATATTAACATCCCATAACTGACTGTATTTTGGTAGAGGAGGATTGGAAAACTTTACTCCCTTTAATAGACGGCAGATGAGAGGATGTTCTCCAACTGGTTTTCCAATAACGAAAGAGTGATTGGCGGAAATAGCTGACCTGTACAAATTGATAGTACGGAAAGCCTTACCTTTACTTGCTTCTGCTGCAAAAAAATTTACTATAAAAATTACATCAGCTGAAATGGGATTGATGTGTTTTCCCAGACACCAGCTGTGCCAAAAGGACCAGGCTGATTGGTAAGCTTTCTTTGTACCTGGGGCCCAAGACTGAGAGATGTATCGTGAAGCTTCTGTCGAAATGCAAGGGAATAAACCGGATTGCCCGAGACTTTCCATGCGGAGAGTGTCAACATATTGTCTAGAACGAGAGGGTGAGGACGTTCTAAAGGGTCTAGCAGGAGAGACGGGAAGGAAGGAATCAACATAGGGAAGTCTACTGACAGTTCTAAGAGGGTTGGAAACCAAGCTTGAGATTGCCAGAAGGGGGCTATGAGGACTAGGAAAGCTTGTTGGCGTCTGACTTGGGCCAATACTCTGCTGATCATGAGGAAAGGAGGAGAGGTGTAATTGAGGGAAAACGACCAGTTCTGTAAAAAGGCATCGGAATCTAACGCCAGAGGGTCTGGACGCCAACTGTAAAATTGGGGAAGTTGAGAGTTGAGACGGGACGCCAAAAGATCGATTATTAGGGGACCCCAAATCTTCTGGAGGTTCTGAAAAATGGAAGGGTGAAGTTTCCAATTGCTTGAGTCCCGAAGGTTTCGAGACTGCCAATCTGCCACCGTATTGAGAGATCCCGGAAGATACTCTGCATGAACCGAAATGTGGTTTATAAGGCAGTATTCCCAAAAGGCCTTGGCCAATTCCGCCAATGGTTTGGATTTTGTGCCTCCAAGGTGATTGATATATCGAACCGCTGAAATGTTGTCCATTCTGAGAAGAATGGCACAACGGACCTTGTTTTTTTGCCAGGCTTCTGATCGCAAAGGAGCCGGCAAGCATCTCTAAACAATTGATATGCATTTTGGACTCCTCTGACGACCATGTGCCTCCAGTCGAGATTGGTCCACACCGGGCCCCCCAACCGGTTCGGCTTGCATCTGATTCTAATACTAGATCTGGGGCTGGTGCGAAGATAGTTCTTCCGTTCCAAGCATCTTCCGTTCCAAGCATCTAAATGGTCTATCCACCATTGGAGTTCTGTGCATGCGTCTATGTCCAAAGGAATGATGTCTGAATAAGAGAGGCCTCTCTGTAAATGCCAAATCTTCAATCTTTGAAGAGCTCTGTAATGAAAGGGTCTGGGAAAAATGGCCTGAATTGATGAAGATAGGAGACCGACAATTTGTGCTAACGTTCTGAGAGATATCTGAGAACTGCGTAGAATTTGGAGAATCTCCGACTTTATGATTTTTATCTTTGCCGAGGGAAGCATGAGAGTGGCTGAAATTGAGTTGATCTGAAAGCCTAAGAATTCTATGGTTTGGGAAGGTATGAGTATGGATTTTTCCCTGTTTATGATGAAACCTAGATCTGTGAGAAGGGAATACGTTATGGATAGATGAGTTGCGAGAGACTGAGGGGACTGGCTCATTAATAAAATGTCATCGACATAAATCTGATCCCCTGGGCTCTGAGAAAGGCTGTCACCGGCTTCATGAGATTGGTGAAGCACTGAGGAGCCGATGATAGCTCGAAGGGAAGAGAGGTAAAATGAAAGTACTGGTTTGCCCACTGGAAATGAGGGTGGATTGGAACAACTAGATACGCATCCAGAAGGTCCAAACGGACCATCCTGTCTCGCTGGAGCAGAGTGTCTCTTAGGTGGAGGATAGTTTCCATTTTGAAATGATGATATACTACGAAATAATTGAAACCCTTGAGGTTTATTACAGGACGCATCTTTTTGTTCTTCTTCTGAACCAGAAAAATAGAGCTGGTGAAACCTGATGGGTCGGGAGAGGTGGGGGAGATGGCTTGTTTTTGCAATAGAGACCGGACTTCGGCTGAGATCAAAAGAGTCATGTCTGAGGAAAAACGGGGAAGAGGAGGAGAGGAGGTTTGGACTGGGGTTATATATAGCTCTATTGCGTAACCTTGAATAGTATTGAGGACCCAGGGGTCTGACATAATTTCCTGCCACTTTGTTAGGAAAAAACGGAGATGCCGCCTATGAGAATAGAAAGACGTAAAGGACTTACTTGGTTGAGTGGACGATCTGGCGTTCCTGAAACTCTGGAGCAGAAACCTCTGCCTCGTTGAGGATAGAACTGTGGGCGATACTCCTGATAGGAGGCGTAATGGTATCCTCTGGAACCTTGGTTGGGGTAAGAGCGGCCGGAAAAGCTTCAGCGACTGCTGAGCCTTGTCCAAAGATGTAAATGTCGCTACATATTTGCTTAAATCTTTTATGAAGGATTCCCCAAATAATGCACCTTCATTGTGGGTATTGGGTTGGACAGATGCAAGGTGAACCAACTTCGGATCGAGTTTCAGGAGTAACCCTTTCCTTCTCTAGTGGGTAATGGCGGAATTTACATTACCAAGGAGGCAGAAGGTACGCTGGACCCAAAGAGTGAGTTCCTCAGGATCAATGAATGAGCCATCAATTCTGGCTGCCTCTGCAATGTCGAAAATTCGTGTTAAGGGCCCCAAAATGTCTAGTAATTTATCTTGGCAGGAGGCCCACGCCTTATCCACTCCCTTGCGTGGATCCTTGCCCATTTTGGTAAAAAATTTCAGGAGGGGTTGGTCAATGGAGGGGGTGACTGAAAGTTGATGGGATAAGGAGGGACGGGGACACTCGGATTTCAATTTAGCTCTGGTTTGTTTGTCTAAAGGACAGAATATTTTGGCCGAAACATATTGTGCAACGTGGTCAGCAGGGATCCATTTCATAGAATTAGGGTGTAAGATATTTGAAGGGTCAAACATCGGGAAACCTTCAGGATCAAGGAGGGGAATAGGGTTTTTTTGGGAAAGAGAGGTCAATTTAGATTTCTTAGGAGGAGGAGGGGAGACAGCAGAATCATCCCCATCATCCGAAGTACTGGAAAGAGACCAAAAAAGTGGAGGGATAGGGAGGGATTATGGTCCAGTGTATATCCTCCCAGTCAATATGTTTAAGATATAAGATACACTGTTCCAAAAAAGCAGGAGAGGATACTATAGAGGGGGTCCTAAATTTCAGGAGCAAAAACCGCACACATCCAGAAGGATGTCATGCTTCATCATCGGAGTTGCTCCTCGCCAGACCGGCACTGCAATGTCTGACGGGCACCACCCCGACTGGGGGGGCTCTTTTCCGGAGATCTTTTATTGAAAAAATATATATATTGATGTCGTGACCCCAAAAGTGAGTAAACACGAAAGGAGATTAAGTTAAAATTGGCTCTCAAAATCTTCACTGGGTAATTAATTTATTAGACCAGGTGAAAAAGGTCAAGGCCAAGGTTAAAAAATAGTCATAAGAGTGAAGCTGAAACAATGATCAATCACTCTATATTAAAGAACTGATGGGGCTGGGGAATTTCCAAACCATCCCTATCATGGGTCAACATGTTTTGCATCCTGGTGGTCCATATGGATCCAATGATGCTTCGTCAGGACCAAAAAGACTATATGCATCTCCTAAATACAAGGTAGCCTGGATTAATATTCACCAAAATTTATAAAGAAAAATAAAGTATCCAGTCACTTACATTGATAAGGAAAAATAATTCCTAACTGTCGCCCTAGAAATGAAGGTACATAGGTTAATCAATACGTCAATATAAAAGGGGGGGGAAATGGTGGTAACTGACACACGTGCTACATGGTGTGAGTGTCAAATAGTGCAAAGTAAAGCATGACAGCACATTTCAAACATCTGCGCTTACCATCCTAATTAGGGGAGCGCACTTCCTAGGACCACACAGACCGGTGGTCAGGGGTGAAGGTAATCTGGAGGAAAAAAGGTGCAAAACAAATGACACAAAGTATTCAACAAATAGTTGCCAAGGTCAGCCTAGATTCAGATGCCAAGGAGGTATAGGTCAACATTTCTTACCTATATGTATGTTAAAAAATATATATATATATATATATATATTTAGCGATAGAGTGCCTGTCTCTATTAAGAAAATGCATGGGTGCTCGAATATTGAGATTGAATCATGATCAGAGTTCAGTAGTGGAATATCGAAAAAGGAACCAACCAAAAACTCCTATAAACGTTTTTGGTGGCTCATACTGTAAATAAATAATAAACGGCGACTGGGAAAGGTACAAATGTGTCGAGATACACAGATCGTGAACAAAAGCCGGTTTGATATAAACACGTGGACGAGTTACAAAAAGCCTCGCTCCGTCAATAATAGACGCGGGGCAGTCCAGGCACATAAAAAAAGGAAACAGACTTACTTCCAAAGGCTGCCGCCACCAACGGTATACCTACCCAGGTCCGTGTTCCCTGAATGGTAAAGGGAACTCCGGACCCGTCCATTAAATTCGGTCAGACCCGGACGCGTAAGCAAGTGTTTCCGGGGCTCGCCGAGTACTGTAAAAAGAGAGGAAGGACTATAGAATCGAAGGTCCAAGGGAGGAGGAAACAGAAAAAGGACTCGCGAATCACGTCGAATCCCCAGTAGTTGGTAAAAAAGACTAAACCACCAACCCGGGTTGGCTTTTTGTAGTAAAAAGGAATAGACAAACTGTGTGTCTTTTAAAGTTTTGTATTAAAAACCAAAAAGGGAAAAGAGAGAGGAGGTGAGGGGAATGGTAGAGCCATTAATATAAAAGGTACACAGAATGGGTGTAAATACTACAAAAATCATTGTACCAAGGAGTAGCCTGAAAAATGCGAGTGTTGGACCAAACACTGAAGGTTAGTTAGTAAAACTAGTCCAGGGGATATCATCATTTAGTCCCTTGATATGAGTCCGCAATTTCAGAACCCATCATTGCTCTAATTCAAACAAAAAGTTGTTGGTATTGTGAGAGCTTGTTTGTAGGACGACCCACCACATGTCGTCTGGGCTGTGTCCGACATCACGGAAGTGAAGACTCAGTTTAGTAGTGATGAGACCACATCTAATATTGCTACGATGTTCGTTGATTCGTAGCTTTACCGCTCTCGTGGTCATACCTATGTATTGTAATCCACACGGGCAGGTGATCAAGTACACACAATTGCGAGTGTTGCAATTGGTGTGTTTGACCAATTGCCAAGTGCCTATAGGTTCGAGATTGAGGGATTTCAGTTGTTTCGTAAGGGCACACACGTTGCAGTTGCCACATGGGAAATGACCAGCCACGGGGGGGATACCCCAGAGTGAGTGTTGTCGGGATGGTAAGGAAGTGGAGCGTGGTCTAGTGTGGACTAGTAGGTCCTTGACATTAGTGGTCCGTTTGAAAGAAAAAAGAGGTTTTGGGATCTGTTCGCCTCCGCTACATAAGATTGACCACCTTTTATTCACTATTTTTTTAACTGAATTGAGGAGAGGGGTGAAGGTGGATACACAGGTAAGTTTTGTGTCTGTGGTGCGAGGAGTGATGGATAATAACGTATCTCTGTTGCAAGATTTTGCTCGTTTATATGCTGCTTTTACCACTGAGTCTGGATAGTGGCGGTTGTTGAGTTTGATGGACAAATCTTGAGCTTGAGAGTTGAACATCTGTGTAGTGGTGCAGTTATGTCGTAAACGGAAAAATTGACCATAGGGTACATTATCCCTTAATGCTTTGGGATGGTGGCTCTCATATAATAAGAGACTGTTGCGGTAGTGTTTTTTTGGTAAGTATGCGTGTACAATTTTCCACCCTCTATACTGATCAGCAGATCCAGGAAAGGTAGCTGTGTGTCAGACGCAGATGAAGTGAACCTCAGAAATGGATTCAGTGTGTTAATCCAAGTGGTGAATAGGTGAACCCCATCACGAGTCCTTGCCATACTATCAAGATGTCGTCGATGTACCTGTGCCATAGTTTAATATTGGCCTGAAAAGGATTTGTATCTGGTAAAATGAACCGTGATTCAAAATCAAACATATACAGGCAGGCAAGACTGGGGGCAAAAGTACTGCCCATCGATGTCCCGCGAATCTGGTGAAAAAGACGATCCTCAAATTGAAAGAAGTTTTCTTTTAGAGCAAGTGCAGCACAATGCATGATGAAGTGCACCGGGGTAGACAAGGATTGACTCTCAGACAAGAGAGCAGTCTCAACTACTTGTAGCGTGGCTTCTTGTGGGATGTTAGTATATAAAGCCTCGACGTCCAAAGTGATTAAAGAAGGGACCTGCACGGTTGAGTTAATGGTGTCTATCAGGTTCAGAACGTCTTTCGTATCTTTCAAGTAGGTAGCGGATGTCTGGACAATAGGTTGTAGAAAGTGGTCACAGAAGACAGAAAGAGGTTCAAGGATGGAACCAATTCCTGAGACTATCGGACGACCTGGTGGAGGTACCTTGCCTTTATGATTCTTTGGAAGGCAGTAGAAGTAGGGGGTACGCGGATTCAGAGTATCCCGAAAATCGGCTTCTTTGCACGAAATCCATGCATTACTTACGGCCTCCTCTATCATTCCACGTATTTCAATTTGTAGTCTCTCTGTGGGGTCGATAGTAATCAGGTTATAGTAGGTTGAGTCACTGAGTAGGCGTAGACATTCCTGTCTATAGTCAGTTGCATTCATTATGACTGTAGCTCCACCTTTATCTGCGGGTTTGATGACAATACTTGTGTCAGATGCCAGTACCTTCAAGGCATTTCTTTCAATGGTAGACATGTTTGAGAAGCTGCGTTTTGGTTGTAAGGAGGATAGATCACTTAACACCGCTTTCTCAAATGCCAACACTTCGCACGGCATCGAAGAGGCAGGGGGCATGAATTTGGACGGTTTCTTAAGGCCCGTGTCCACGGGTTGCTCAATGTTTGGTCTGTCACTAAAGAAGTATCGTAATCTGATCTTTCTGAAAAAATGGGACATCTCACAGTGGAGACAAAAGGGTTCCTCTTTTGGTGTAGGTACAAAGCCTAGTCCTTTGTTCAGGACCAGGATCTCGGTGGGAGACAGTGGTCTAGATGAAAGATTGACCGCTAAATCCGATTTGGTGGATTCTTCCCTTGGCTGCGGGTCACCATCTGTTGTTCGTCCTGAGCCCAGTGTACTCTTCTGCCTCTTCCTCTCCTACCTCTTCCCCTGCCCCGGCCGCTGCCTAAAAAAGGCATTTATGGTATCAAGGGGCGTGGTTGGTAAAACGGGAAGGGTTGCTGCCATGCTAGCGTTTGTCCAGTAGGGTATTGGGGATAATGGTAGAACGGATGTGTTCCCTCAATGTCTGTACTCCATGGAAAGAGAACCCATATCCGACACATTGTCGTCCGAGTCCGGGAAGGACGAAATAATCAAAGGGGCAATGATATTTTTTGATTTGGATTTGTGCTTCAAATTTGATTTCCCAATGTCCAGGTTTTTATACTCCTTGGAGGGAGCCTTTTGAGGAACCGCGTCCTCTGCCACATGTGAGGTAGACTCACTTCTCTTTTGCGCCATTTTCCTTGATTTTTTGGGATTCTTAGGGGAAGGGAAGCGCTGACTGCATTCCCCCGCAGCCTGGGCCGACATAGAGCGAGAAAGCATATCAGTAAAAGAAAATTCTAAATTTTTTGACATTTTCTGTATTGAAGAATTTACAGCCTGCTGCACGGAAGATTTTATAAAGGCAGAGAGTTCCTGCCTAATGTCATCCACTTCATGTGAGCTGGGGGATTTATCAAGATTCATAATTCAGGAGAAACTGGCAGTTAAGGGTTAAAAGAAAAAAAACAAAGCTTCAAATAAGCAGCAGGCCCCGCCTTTGGGCATCTCCGAGGCAAGGAGAGCCGGAATCCCCGGTTTCGGCCAGAGAACGTGCTGTCGGAGACTCCGTGAGAGAGGATTTATTTTTATCTTGGGAATAATTGAGCAAAGCGAATAAAAGGAGGTGAGGTCGCTGAAAGGGGCTGACGTGCAGCACTGCAGACGAGTCCTCGAGCGCTCCAAACCAACCGTCGCTGAAGAGACTTCAAACAGTTGAATCGAAGCGCGCGAGGCGCCGCGCGCCACACTAATGCGCCAACTTGCCGACTAAGGAAAGAAATATGATAAAAACGCGAGTGCCGCGCTTAAACCTATTTGAAAGGCAATTCACATGAAATATGCACATACATGACAGAAATAAAGTCTATTAATATAAATATGCTTAAGACAAGAGAAAGGGTACTTATCTTGACTGCGAGCAGCAAGAAAAGAGGGCTGTTCGCAGTCAAGTGATGTCATAATGCATATGTATGTCATATGATTGGTTGATACTGTTTGAACTACGTTTTTATTCCCATTGGCTAGTGTTCCTGGCCTTCTGGGAATTGTAGTGTGTTTCTTGACTGCTGCTGTTTATTAAAGTAAGAAAAGAAACGCATAATAGGAGCCTCCGGTCTTGCCATAAAATTACAACACAGTGTATTTTGCACTGCTAACTTATTACTATCACGGGTTCTTAGGCTGTGTCGAGCTTGATAACCACTTCAATTTAGCATTAGGCACTGCAACATCTGCAAAAGAACTTAAAATATCACTGCATCACACAACACCACACAATCTCAGCAAAATACTGCAAGCTAGACATAAGCAATTGCAACGTGGGACCCTATTGATATCACTCCTCTGACACTACAACTTAATTCAAAATTTCTGGAACACAACTACCCCTCCAAATCAGTACATTGCCTTTGGGACCAAGAACAAGTCTGGGGCTCTTACATGGATTTAGTAACTCCCTTTGTTTCAATAACTAAGCCATCTTCCACTACCCTCTGAGGGTGCATAGGTGTGTGATTTACAGTCTCTTTCATCCAATTGACTTTTTTTTATCGAAGAATGAAATGCAAAGGGAACTAGCAATGATAAAACATTTTAACTTTTGTCTAGTCAATTCAACCCCACAATAAGCACCAGGAATTATGATTGAAGTTAATTATTTTTTACTTCCAATCAATAATCAATCCAAAATATATGTCAGAAAAATATTTAAAAGACACAAGATTGCACCTGGTACGTTGAAATACAGCAATAAATTCAATATCAATAGACGAAGATACAAAGCAATAACAGCCCCTGCAATACAGAAAGTGAGAATTAGGAATACGTGTTACATAAAGAAACTCATGTTCTTTCTCCTAAACATGAAATAAATCTAAAATCATCTAATCATAATTCTAAATAATAAATGAGGATTGTTTGATTGAAGTTTCAGGGATACTTTGAAATGCTAAAAGCTGTCAGCATAGTGAAGGCTTCAGTAGAATTCTTCCAGAAAAAGAATAACTGCATAGCATAAAGCTTCACACTTGTCAGAATAAAGGAATCAGAGGGGCCTCTACCCCTCAAAGGCTAATTAAATCTCCTCTCTTGTAAAGCTAAAGGGTTCTGCTATTGTCTAAAAGCTATAGGGATCTGCATGCACTTCTACTAAGATGAACATTAATTTAAACAGACAGAAGCGTCAGTGATAGACCTGTCAGTTCTTTGTGTGGTTTCCCCTGCCTGTTGGCTTCTGACCTCCTGTTTTTGATCCTGTGCTGAATTTAGTTTTTTCTGGCTTTATGATTCTGGGAACTTTTCCACTACTGCAGTGGTGTAACAATACTTAAGCCCCCCCTGCAAAGTACCTCTAAGGGGCCCCCTCCCTCCTGGACTCAGTGAGGGGCCTGCCGCCTGTGCACAGTATACTCTGCTGAAAAGATCCCCTGGAGCTTAGGATCCCCCTGTACTGTGGGACTGTACGGGCTTTTGTGACACCATTGCACTGCTGACCAGTGCTAAATGCAAGTGCTCTCTGTCTTAATTGTATTGGTGATTGGTTTATCATGATTGGCATATTTAATTTACTAGTAGGTCCCTAGTACAGTGCACCATGTATGCCCAGGGTCTGTAAACTGAATGCTACTAGTGGTCCTGAAGCACTGATTGTGCCTCCCACATGAGTAGTCCTGTAAACATGTCTCAAACCTGCTACTGCAGTGTCTGTGTGGGCAGTTTAAACTGCCATTTCGACCTGGCAAGTGCACCTACTTGCCAGGCCCAAACCTTACCTTTTACTACATGTAGGTCACCCCTAATGTAGGCCCAAGACAGCCTCATGGGCAGGGTGCAGTGTATTTAAAAGGTAGGACATGTACTGCTGTGTTTTACATGTCCTGATGGGGGAATACTGCTTAATTCGGTGTTCACTATTGCAAGGACTGTCTCTATCATAAGCTAACGTGGGGATTACCTTGAAATATCATTTAAGCGTAATTTTCCATTGGGAGGAAATACAGATAAGCAGTTTAGGGTCTCTGAACTCACAATTTTAAAGTACAAATTTTGGTGAAGTTGGTTTTAAAATTGTAAGTTTGAAAATCCACTTTTGAAAAGTGGGCATTTTCTCGCTTAACCATTCTGTGCCTCTTCCTGTCAGTGGAATACATGTCTGGGTCAGAATGACAGTTCGGCTGTTTGTGAATTCACTCTGACAGTCACACAAAGGGAGCTGAGGTGTGCCCTGCATATCCTGATGGGTCTTCCTGAGCTAGTGGTGGGAGGAGCTGACACTTGCACATGAATAGGGCTGCGCATGTCCTTACACAAAGCAGTCTCTAACCCCCTAGAGTGTGTCTGGGGCCAGGGCAGGGAAAGGCAGGGTCTTGTGCACTACAAAGATTTATCTTTGAAGTTTGCCTACTCCAAAGGCAGAAATGTGTATAAGTACTGGACTAGTACACAAAGGGAGAGTATAAGGGAGTAAGAAAAGGCACCCATAGTACTCGACTCCCCAAACACAATACTAAGTCATAAAAGAGAGTACGGGGTTTTTGAAAATATAAATGGACTGGAAGTGTGCTAATTGCGTCACCATGCCAGTCCTAAATCTCAACTAGAGATACAACGCGGGGTGGTTCACGGTCTGTAGAGGGGGATTTCCTTTACGGACTAGGTGGTCTCACACACTATATAGTGTCATGCTTCATCATATGACCACCTAGCCCCACCCAGGTAGGGCAATACCACCTGGGCGGACTCAACCTCGCTGTTAAAGGAACAGGAGGGAGTGCGTAAATTTAGTTAGATTTCTGGAAAAATAGGGATCCAGCTATGCTATGGGAATAAAAACACCTACTCAGATACCAGGGTGAGTTTTAATAGAAGGTTCTGTGTGGTGTGTTTAAAAGGAATGGGAGACCAGTGTGAGAACAATGACTCACAAGGTCACCTATCTAGCCGACATGTTTCTGCCCTTGTGATTGAGCTATGGAGGGTCTCTGGGCATTCATCAGGGCGTTGGATCCCTGTTGCGGATGCTAATAGCGCGCTGCAGTTTAATTCGTAATAGGAAAAAACGTGGGAAGGGAAGGAAGGGCCTACCTTAGCCAAGGGAATACCTGGGGAGAACCTATGGTAAATACAATAACAGACCAAAATTGGCAGTGAGAAAGATAATTCACGGCAAACCACGGCACACGTGACAAAATATCATGCATAACACAACAGTAATGATTGCAGATAGAACGGTCGCAGCAATGCAGGTTATGCGCGGCGATTGGTAGGTCAGGGAAGACAATTCCTTACCCTAACAAAAAAGGCTACTAGCCTCTGGTATCCTGGAGAGGGAGCGTCCCCTTATAGTCAGACTCTAGAGTTATAAAGGGAAAGAGCAGAAGAGGAGTAAAGAAGAGAAATTATATATGAGAGAATAGGGATAAGAAAGGGAAAAAAAGGGAAAAAAGGGGAAACAAAGAGAGAAAAGAAAAGAAAAAGAAAAAGAAAGAAGAAGAAGAAGAAGAACAAGATGAAGCAAAAGAAGAAGAAAGGAAAAGGGAAAGAAAGAGAAGGGGGAACAAAAGGGAAAAACGGGGAGGGAAAGAGAGGGAGGGAGCAACAGGGGGTAGGGGGCAAAAGAATAAGAGGGCTGTAAAGCAACTGTGGAAAGGAAAATAAAGAGAAAGAAAGAGAAAAAGAAAAAAGAAAAAGAAAAAGAAAAAGGAAGAAAAAGGAAGAAGAAAGAAGAAGACAAGGGGAGACAGTTTTTGACAAAGAAAGGAGGGCAAAGAGGCAGAAGAACAGAAAAGAAGAAAAGAGAAGGAATTCTTATCTGTGTATCCATCGATGGTAGACTCACTGCATCAAAGGTGGGCGCTCGCTGTGCGCCTATACCGACCTCTCTGTCAGGACCGCTTGGGTAAAGTGACCTGAAAGTGGTTAGTTTATATAGTACTCGTAATCGGGATAAATTGCCTGCAGCTGTAAGTAATCACCGTCGCGGCCCGGGGGCCGGAAGTAATACGAGCTGTGAACGTTTTGTGCACCGGACTGGCTTGTGGTCCCTTCGAAGGTGCCGAGACCCGGAAATGGTCGTGAATGGCCCACGGTGGGTGAGGCGCTCGTTATTGGCGTAATCGCACATGACAAGCCCCCTCCGAGAGGGCCGAGGCTAACGCGGTCAATGACCGCGGCTCTGTGAAAGCCCTGTGGGGGCAGGGGCGCGATCCCGCTAGGGCTGCCGGGAATTGTAGTTCCCGTGCAGCCATGCGGGTCGCCGTCACTCGTAAGCCGGGAAAAGAAGTGTCCCGGCTGCGAGTGAGGCTAGAAAGGGAAGGGGGGTGAAGAAGAAAGAAGGAGGGGGGTTTGAAAGTGAAGGGGTGAAAAGGAAGGGGGGAGAGGTGGGGGTTTTATTCAAAAATTATATTAAAAATAAGAAGAATAAAGAATAAAATGAAGCAAAGTTGGAAAAGATGGAAATTAAAATAAAAAATAAAATGGAGTAAAGTTGGAGAAAAAGTGGAAAATAAAATAAAAGTAGGCCCTTCCTTCCCTTCCCACGTTTTTTCCTATTACGAATTAAACTGCAGCGCGCTATTAGCATCCGCAACAGGGATCCAACGCCCTGATGAATGCCCAGAGACCCTCCATAGCTCAATCACAAGGGCAGAAACATGTCGGCTAGATAGGTGACCTTGTGAGTCATTGTTCTCACACTGGTCTCCCATTCCTTTTAAACACACCACACAGAACCTTCTATTAAAACTCACCCTGGTATCTGAGTAGGTGTTTTTATTCCCATAGCATAGCTGGATCCCTATTTTTCCAGAAATCTAACTAAATTTACGCACTCCCTCCTGTTCCTTTAACAGCGAGGTTGAGTCCGCCCAGGTGGTATTGCCCTACCTGGGTGGGGCTAGGTGGTCATATGATGAAGCATGACACTATATAGTGTGTGAGACCACCTAGTCCGTAAAGGAAATCCCCCTCTACAGACCGTGAACCACCCCGCGTTGTATCTCTAGTTGAGATTTAGGACTGGCATGGTGACGCAATTAGCACACTTCCAGTCCATTTATATTTTCACAAACCCCGTACTCTCTTTTGTGACTTAGTATAAGTACTGGACCTCTGACACCACATAGTTAGAACACTTCTTGACCAAGGACATTCTGCCAGGAAAAAGAGCTGAATGCTGTAGGAAGGACTGCCACTCTGCCTGTTGCTTTGTTGTGCTGGTCTGCTGCTTGCTGCCTCTGCCCTGTGAGTGAAAGGACTGGACTTTGCTTTCTACATACTGCTTTTCAAGGTTCTCCAAGGGCTTGAGTTGAGCTTGCCTCCTGTTAAGAAGTCTCAGGGACATTAAATACTTCATCTGCCAGCACCTTGGTGTCTCTGCTGAGAACCCTGCCCTGTCAAAGGTTTCCAAATCCAGTCGGGGCCCTTGCAGGTGGTTTTTGGTGATACATGAAAATAATCCACAAACTGATGCGTTGCTGTAAGGATGCATTGCATTGCTGCTGCCCAGACCGTAGCGTGGTCCCCGTTTGACACAACCACAACAGTTTTCAATGCAGGCCCCAGCTTTCCATTGCAACCCATCAGAAGAACCACTGATACGTGAATGCCTGCTTCATCACTGTGAGATTGACACATCGCAGCTTGACTTTTGACACATAGTCGACGCATCGTCCCTGGGCACCATTTTCTTCACTGAGACCTCACCGCAGTAAGGAACCAAGGCTAAATGCCACAAATGACACATCACCTTTCCTGCAACAGTAAGGAACCAACAGATCTCCGGCACTAATGATGCATCACCCTCTCCTATGGCCCACATCATCTTTATTTTTGACGCATCTCAGGTGCTTTGCCTCAATAAGGCGCTTCATTGATTTCAAGAAACTACAATTATATTTAATCTTTTAAAAGTGATATTTTTCCTTGTGTATGTTGAATTTTTGTTGTTTTGGTCTTGTTTTACTATTGCTATTTTTCTAAACTGGTGTGGAGTCCTTTGTCATATTTTCACTATGTTACTGTGTGTTTGTATAAATACTTTACACATTGCCTTTGAGATAAGCCTGACTACTCATGCCAAGCTACCAAGGAGTTGAGTAGGAGTTGTCTTAGCTGTGTGGCTCCCTTACCCTTACTAGAGTGAGGGTCCCTACTTGGACAGGGTGAAAATCACTGCCAACTAGAGACCCTGTTTCTAACAGTCAGAAACTTTCGTATCTCTTTCCACGTCACCAGAAACCAATCAATTCAGTTCTCCTCGTAAGCATTGGCAACATCACCCAAGTTCCCCGTCTCAAAAGAGTCCAGATACTGCAACCTTGATCCTTCTAAAGCTAAAGGGATCTGTGTGCACTTCTACCAAGGTGAACTTTAATGAAAACAAACAGAAGCTTCAGGAACATTGTATTTCTTTCCACATCACTAGGAACCAATCAGTTCAGTTCACCTGGTGAACATTTGCAACATCATCCTCAAGATTTCCATCCCACAGGAGTCTAAACAGATACTGCTACCTTGAACAGTTTCTGTTATTGATACACGATTAATAGGAGGCTTCATCTGCTCATTAAGGTGGTCATTATGAACACGGCGGAAACAACCACTGTGTTCATGCTGGCGGTCAAAACACTGACCGCCAGCGACCCCGGAACCCCGCCGGACAGATAATTAACTTTTCTGTGAGTCGGCTCACAGAAAGGCTCGGCCGGGACATGGAGCCGCCATCAATGCCTCTGTGCGGCAGGTGCAGTTGCACCCGTCACGCAGATCACTGCCCGAAAATTGGTGTATGGGCAGTGCAGCGGCACCCCCTCCGCCAGCCTTTTCCTGGCAGCATATCCTGCCAGGAAAAGGCTGGCGGGAAATGAAACATTATCCGCAGTGTAGCAGCGGGAGCCTGGCGGTGGGTGACGGCTGCCGCTGGCGGCCGTCACCATGTCCGTTATATAGCGGTTTGGCCCGCCATGCCGGCTGGTGGCTTCAGCCGCCACTGCCGGCATGGCGGGCCAAACCGCCATGATCGTAATGAGGGCCTAAGTATTCCACATTTCTTGGCAAGATTGATCTTCTCAGGCTTTATGATCGGTAAATGAATACAAACAACAATAGCCCTTTTTCTCTAGTTAATGAAATCACGGGAACTCACCTGCAAAAGAATAGCACTGATCAAGCAAAAGTGCATTTCAAAAGTAAGGCCTTCAGTCAGTCTAACTTTAACTAAATATTAAGGGCCTCATTACGGCTTTGGAGATCTTATCGGAAGACCGCTGTGGTGGCGGCTGCCAAAAGACTGCCATGTTGGTGGTGATTTGATCGTCACATTACGACTCACACCGTGAATACCGTCAAAAAACAGCCACAAATCTGACACCACCAGGACATTTGAGGGCGGGAAAGAGGCAATTCCACCACCAGCACAGCCACGCCAACACATTTCCACCCAACAGAAAACAAGCCACATGTCAGCACAGGGGTTCTTTCATGGCGGAAAACCATTTTCATTGCAAACCGCTGCGCTCAGAATCCACCACTGTCAGAACACAACACCACACCACATTGGATAGTTTGAATATCCCATACCTGACACACATACACACACCAGACACACCTACTCACTGCACTATACAACACACCCCAACACAACCCACAATGCTTTGTGACAAAATCAATGCACACATACACAGAGAGGAGCCAAATATACACATATAACACTGTTACACCATAGGAACAGGTAAACATCGCACCCAGCACACACAACACAACTGCACTACCAACACAAAACACACATAATGACCACACACACACCACAAGCCTCCATCAGTTACTAAGCACCACCCACACCCCATCAATTACCACACACTGCACCATTATACACACAACAACCCCCTCCCACCCACAACACAACCACCACCATGTCCCCACAAAAGCACACAAGGTTCAAAGACGATGAGTTGAGGGTCATGGTGATTGGAGCACAGGTCCAGAAAACCTTGATTGCCAGGAAAATGGAGTTGTGGCAGATAATAGTCGACAGGGTGAACTCAGTAGGCAACCATCTACGCACAAGGGAGGACATTAGGTAGAGTTGGAACGACCTTAGGAGGAAGGTGCGCTCCATGTCATCCAGACACCAGATCGCCGTGCACAAGACGGGCGGTGGACCCCATCTCCTCCCCCACGATTCACATCTTGGGAGGAGAAGGTCTTGAACATCCTGCATCCCGAGGGCCTGACTGGAAGACTTGGTGAACGGGACTCTGGTAAGAAGACACAACCTCCCTGTCACACAACTGTCTTGTACTGCATACTTCCTCATTACCTAAATACTCCCCAGTGTACTGCATGTCTCACTACACATCCCACCTATCCACCTAATGCCCCTCTACTGCATGTGACACCTCCACCCATCCCAAATGCCCACACAGCCCCTGGCAAAGGCACGCCTAGCATGGGCCAAAACCTACACTACGACTCCCACAATGCACAAGACAATCTACCTGAGTACCTGGAATGTGCACATCGATTCACATCCCTTGCATGAATGACTATTGAACTAGCCATACTAACTAGATGTTATGACAGATGACCACTACATGGCAATGACAGTAATTCAGAGGATCAACACAATGCCAAACAAGGCTAAACATAACTACAGCACTATGGCTAATCCAATTGTCCACCGATCAGAATTCACAACCCGGAAAGCCAGCCACCATGGTATGGTATGTCAGATGGCAGACTCCATGCACATGCACAGACAACTGAGTAAAGCTTGAAGACTCCCATACCCTCCACCCACTGGGACACCATGCTGCTATGTTCAGCCTTCTACCACTTCCAAATACCAGAGCTGAATAGTCACTTGCTAACAGTACAGAACAGACATGTGAACTGTCAGTCTGTATCAGTACCCATCCACACAGCCAGATGTACTAAACCTGAATGACACCTACCTAAATTGAGTATGGAACATATGTCACACACCACTACCCAACAGCAATGGTATGCTGGGCAGCATCTGAAATTGTCATTGCTGGGAATCATATCAAGCCACTGTATGCATATAAGAAAGAGTGAACCAAACACATCTTCTATATGTAACTCCCTCTCTTGCTAAATCCACAGGTATCCCTGCCAGTGCCACTATAGAGAGGATACCAGAAACTGCCCTCCCACCACAGGATTAGGCCCCAGTGAGGACAACATGCCTGGATGTCTGGACACTGACAACCAACCTGACCCATCTGGGACACCTGGTCAGCCTACCACTCTCTACCTCAGCCTACCCACAACAATCCCCCGAAATCCAGTGGCCTCAACATTATAGTCTACCCTTCGTCCCCAAACCTGTGTCCCAAGGACAGATCAATCTATTTTGTGCCCCACAGTACAGGAACCTGAGTTGACCCGTCACACCCCACACAATGAAGGTCCTGCGAACACTGGGAGTGGGCACACCGTGCAATGGGCATAGGCACATGGTGGCGGGGGCAGGGGAGGGAAGCTGTGGGACAGAGGATGGGGCCCCCAAGAGACTCCACTGACCAGGTGTGAGAAAACAGGGCTGATTGCAGAGGAACCCTAACTTTTTGCCCCCATTTTCAACTTTTTGCTGGTGTTTTCCTGACTCTGATGGTGCCCTGGGTACTGCTAACCAGTCCTAGGGCCTGTGCTCTGTGCAAAATCAGTATGCAAATTAGGCTAATTATAATTGGCTAAGCCAACCTACCTATAAGTCCCTAGTATATGGTAGGGCATGTAGGTTTAGGGACCCTAGCATAGGTAGTGCACCCATAGGTGCACTGCTGAGGTGTCCAGTGTCATGTTAAAGGTAGGCCTGCCTTGCTGGCTGCTTTTAAATTAAAATTACATGCAAATTCGACTTTGGAATTAAAAGTAGTTCTAGAGTCTTAAAGTACCTTATTTTTACATATAAGTCACCCCTAAGGTGTGCCCTGTGTGCCCCTAGGGCTGGGTGTCATGTAACTATGAGCAGGGACCTTATAAAAATAGTTTTATAAGCCCTGGTGGGATAAAACAGGCAAATTTGTTTTCCCCTCATTGTAGCGAATGGCATTCATAGGCTAGAATGGGGAGACTTTATTTTAATTTTAAAAATCCCCTTAAGTAACAGATACCAGAAGTTTGGTATTAAATTAATTGTTATAATAAATCCCACAACTTCCAGTTGTTGGATTTAATATAACTTGTTCAGGTAAAGAGTTTTAAACTTTACCTGAAAAGTTGCCAACTTCAGCCCTGCAGTGTTTTTGCTGCTGTGATCTGATTGGCAAGCCTCTGGCAGCCTAGCCAGGCTGCCTTGTTGAGGTGGGGAGTGGTCTGGCTCCACACAAAGAGATGTGCCTGGGGGAGGAGATCTCCCCCTCAGCAGATGGGAAAGCAGGAAGGGGGAGGGCTGCCAAACTGGTCTTCAAAGGCAGAGACGGACATTTGGAGCAACCCAGCAACACCCTCACATCCTGCAAACTCAGACAATTAGGTGCCCCCTTGATTAGATTAGGAGAGGGCAGGAGATTTAGCCACACCAGTGGATGGGCTCAGCCAGATGTAACCTCCAAAAATCACTTTTTGATGGATTTTTGAGGAATGTTGCGCCCTGGGATTGATTTCTGCCACACTTCCCAGGAAGTGGTCATCACAGGGGGAAGGACCCTGCTCCTGATTGGAGAACCAGGACCCCCCTGCTTTTCACCCAGGAGCAAGGATAAAACTGGCAGACCTGCACCCACACCTCAGATCACTATCAGATTCCAACAAGGAAGAACTACAGGAGAAGAAGGACTGCCCTGCTGGACCCCTGACCTGCACCTGGACACTGCACTCTGGAGGTCTGCACCAGCTGCACACTTGGGCTTCACCACTAGAAGGACTTTACCTGTCTTCTACTGCTTCAAGAAGGGACTCCCTGTTTGCTACAGGTACAAAGGAGCTTCCCAGAGTCCCCTGCATCAAGTCCTGCAAACAGAGCCCAGCTGACCAGCGTCCAGTGGCCATTTGAGGATTCTGACCAGGTGCATTCTGGGAATTGTGGTCCCAACTCCCAAGGAGCAACTCGGAGCGTCTGGAACCTTGGATCAAGTTTTGGACACTTCAAGAACACAAAAAGGACCTCTGGAAGAAGATCCAGAAGTTTGGAGATGTTTGGAGCGACTCCATAAGTTGAAGAGGTGCATTGTGGGAGTTGTAGTCCCAGACCCCAAGAGGCACACCAGAGCCTCTGAACCCTTTGCTGGTGCTGTGGACCACTTTCCTGAATCAAACACTTCTGAAAGTAAGTGTGACAGTGTTACCTCGTGGGTGGCCTGAACTCTGGACTTTGTTCCTTTCCAGTGTGACCTTTTTTAACCCTTTGAGCGCTAGTTGCTTCTATGCACTAGAAAGCATTAATTCTTTAAAAATTCATATCTCCGGCTCCCCTTATCCGATTTTATTCGTTTTGGTGTTATTTTAAAGATAAAAATATAATCTATTTTTATAAATTGATTTTGGATTTTTAAACTGTTCCTGTGTTTTATTTAATTACTGTTGTGTGATATTAGAATGCTTTACACTCTGGCCCTCATTATGACCCTGGCGGTGTTGCACCGCCAGGGCCAACGGGGGCGGGAGCACTGCCGACAGGCTGGCGGTGCTCCCTTGGGCATTCTGACCGCGGCGCTTTGGCCGCGGTCAGAAATGGAAAACCGGCGGTCTCCCGCCGGTTTTCCGTTGCCCATTTGAATCCCCCATGGCGGTGCAGCTCGCTGCGCCGCCATGGGGGATTCTGACACCCCCTACCGCCATCCTGTTCCTGGCGGTTCGCCCGCCAGGAACAGGATGGCGGTAGGGGGTGTCGCGGGCCCCTGGGGGCCCCTGCAGTGCCCATGCCAAAGGCATGGGCACTGCAGGGGCCCCCATAAGAGGGCCCCGCTAGTATTTCACTGTCTGCATGGCAGACAGTGAAATACGCGACGGGTGCAGTAGCACCCGTCGCACCTTCCCACTCCGCCGGCTCGATTACGAGCCGGCTTCATGGTGGGAAGGTCGTTTTCCCCCTGGGCTGGCGGGCGGCCTTTCGGCGGCTGCCCGCCAGCCCAGGGGAAAAGTCAAAATACCCGCTGCGGTCTTGCGACCGCGGTACGGTATTTTGACGGCGGGACTTTGGCGGGCGGCCTCCGCCGCCCGCCAAGGTCCGAATGAGGGCCTCTGTCTCCTAAGTTAAGCCTTGTTGCTCGTTGCCAAGCTACCAAGGGTTGAGCTGGGTTTAATTTACTGAGACCTAACTGGACCTAGGTGGAGGTTAGTGGCCTATTGCTAAGTGTAGGTACTTACCTGCCCTTACCAATAACCCATTTTCCAACACCAGGCTACAATCTCTCAAATTCTGGGAGCATACCAACAATCCCAGGACAAGATGAGCCAGATCATAACCATGTTGGGGGAAAACCAAAGGCTGCAGAGGGAATACCACAAGGAGGTCATGAGCAGTGGCAGACCCACAATGCCACCATGGCCTCTATTGCAGGGGTGCTGAGGGATATCAACACCACCCTCTGTGCTTCCTACACCCACCAGCAGGCCACTTCCATGACCAATATAACATCAGACACATCAACATCAGCAATAGCCAGCGGAATGAAGGCCCTGCCAGGGGAACCACAGCCCTCAGACACCCTCCCCTCTTTAGCTGATGAACCCCAGTAAACATGGACTTCCATCCAGACATCCGGCTGGAGCAAATGACAAGACAACACCCACTGCCAGGAAGTGACCCTCACCTGATTTGTCTCCCTTGTGTGCCACTGAGACACCCTGTTCACTTTTCAATTACATAGCTCCATCTTCCCATTGACAATTGGACACTGGACCTGTGCAACCAACAGCTGTAGCACCTACTCTTATGATTTTACCTACCATGACCCCACTCATCACCTCTTGGACACTTTGTGCATCATATATGTTTGTTACCATTTCAAGATATGCACAATAAACACAGATGGAACACATC
This sequence comes from Pleurodeles waltl, assembly GCF_031143425.1. Lineage (NCBI taxonomy): Eukaryota > Metazoa > Chordata > Amphibia > Caudata > Salamandridae > Pleurodeles > Pleurodeles waltl. The sequence goes on along the minus strand of NC_090446.1, from coordinate 546,672,652 downwards.
TACTGTATAAGTGTCTTCATTACAATAATAACAAAAGTCATGATTGCCATATGTGAGAGGGCTAAGCACACCTACATCCAACAGGCAGAGTAATGGACAGGAGAGGGAGGTATCCTCAGCAAGGGATACATTACATAAGATATGTTCCAGGACTCATGTCAGACAGTCAACAATCCTGAGCTACATAAGAGAATAGTGAGTATGCAAACCTGCAAAAAGACAAATACAGAGAGTACCATCAGGATGGAAGGCATGGAGCCACACAAAAGCACATATGCAGCATATAGAGGCCATCCCCAGTGTACATTACCACCTAACCATGGTCCCCCGGAGATCACAACCGATTAATGAGCTCAGTTCTATACAATAGTCAGCTGCATCTTCCTCCTCTGCCTCCTCATCACTTGCCATGTCAGCATTACCAGCTACTGTCCAGCTGCCTCACCCTCATCAGCTAGCAATGGTATCTCGCGTCTCAGGGCTAGATTGTTGAGCATGAAGCAGGCTACTACTATATGGCATACCTTTTAGGGTGAGTAGAGGAGGACACCTCCAGATAGGTCCCGACACCTGAATCTGGCTTTCAGGAGGCCAAATGTCCTTTCTATTACACGCCTCGTCCTCTCATGGCCCTCATTGAAACAGACATCCCGATCCGTGGCAGGATACCTCACTGGTGTCAGCTCCCAAGGAAGGTTAGGATAGCCAGAGTCACCTCTGTGAACAAATGTAGGACCCTTGACATAACAGGTACAGAAACAGGGAAGAATATGATGACAGATGAAATTAGAATGAACCACATTCACATGGATACATCCCAATGAGCCAGGCCCTCTCTGTGTGTAGTTGTGCCATCAAGTGTCACATTGCTGTTCCTCAAGTCATGTACAGATCCATGACACTTGACTGTGACCTGTGAGATGTACTGGTGTGCCAGACACACAAGCTGAACATTAAGGGAGTGGTAGTTTTTTTCTGTCCCTATACACCTGTTCATTGGCATTGGGAGGCACCATAATTATATGGGTGCCATCAGTGGCCCCTATCACATGAGGGATGTTTCGCATAGCATAAAAGTCTGCCTTTACATGGGTCTAATCTGCACGTTGGAGGAATCCTATGTAGCTGTCCATGTGTTTGAACAATGCACACAGTACATCCTTCAACACTAGACTGAACATTGGCTGTGACATCCCTGCTACCAAACCCACTGTATTCTGAAAGGAGCCCATGGCAAGAAAGTGCAGCACTGACAGGACGTGTACTGTGGGAGGGATGGAATAGGGATTCCGTATGGCTGGTAGCAGATCAGGCTCCAACTGTGTGCTTAGATCCATAATGGTCTGACGATTCAGATGATGGGCTAGTATGATATGCCTGTCCTCCAGGGTTGCCAGGTCAACTAGTAGACGGTACACTGGTGGTTGTCTCATTCTCCTCATGGCATCAAATCTAAGTAGAGAGGAGAGAATGTACAACGAGAAATGCACTTAACACATGTCAGCTGAATATTCATAAATAAGCCCACACCTAACACTGTCGGACATGCGTAACACTGCAGACATATACAAAAATGAGATTGCACATGCGCTTTGGACATCAGCCTTGCAGCACAATGCTGAACGTGGAAGTCGTTTAGGACACATGTCACATGTGTCAGCACTACCATGATGGCACAACATGGGCTTACTCCCCTGTTTGTCCTAATATGCATGTGGCGCACATAAATTGGCCCATCAATGCATAAGATGTGCACAAAATGGCAGCCGTATGTCCTGCAGCACTAGACAGATGGAAGTGACCTAATTCCGCCGGCGTATGTCATCATGGCAGTAGGCGGTTGCTACCGCCGTGCAACTTGTCATTGGTTAACATTGCTGCCGGTGGTGACGGTCCTGTTCGCGGCTGCCATGACCATCATTTTCTGTAGCCTTTCTCACTTGACTCCTGACACTGTTGCCAGCAAGACCTCCATGACCTGAGCTGCTGTGTACTGTCTCTGGGAGCCATCATGCCATGTCCAGCAGGTGATATCGCCCAAGTCCTCACACCAAAAGAGCTGGAAAAGCTTGTGGACGGGGTCCTACCCCTGTATGAACAGCTATAAGGGTCACCAGAGGAACAGGTGAGCCCAATGACATAGTCATGTGTGATAGGGGTGCGTGTGACAGTGTATGTGGTAAGTGCACCGGTGAGGGAGTACAGATGGCATCAGAGGGCATGACCAGTGTGACCAGTGAGGATGGGTATGTGTGTGCATTTGGTGAGTCTGAAGTGTCTAGGCCTCTCCTGTTAGTATGGTGCCAGTCTACATGACCTTCTCCTTTTGTTTGTGTCATCCATGCAGGTGAATGCCCATCAGAAGGAAGAGATCTGGCATGCCATAGCCAAGGAAGTGCAGACCCTGGGGGTCCATAGCCGGCAGAGTACCCATTGTTGCAAGCGGTGGGAGGACCTGAGATGCTAGACCCGGAAGACCACAGAGGCCCAGCTGGGGAAATCCTCCCAACGAGGGAGCAGTGCCCGTCGGACTCTGACCCCCCCAATGGCCCACAAATTTGCAGTGGCCTACCCCAAGGTGGATGGGCATTTGAGGGCAGCACAGCAGCCACAAGCGGGTAAGTACTGATTGTAACCTGGGACTTGTATAGAGTTTATGGGATTTGCTGCCTTACTGTAGCTATGGTGACAATGTAGTCAGTGATACATGAAACTTGACTTCGGGGTAATGGGTAATTACTACCCGGCCTGAGCAATACTTGTAGATGTGTGGTAATGGTTTGCTGTCAGTGGATGTACTTCTCCCATATCCAGCATTCTCCATGTCTGCATTGTGGAGATGGTCTCATCAGATTGACACATGTGTGACTCCATTCTGATTTTACTATGGATGTGAGCTTTTGTTCCACCCTAGCCATTGATTATTACCTCCTCCATCCTTTGGCATTTGTGGTTCAAGGTGTCAGTTAACTTCCATCTGTATGCCCCAGCTGTGTATGCAAAAGTGTGACTCTGTTTTCCCCATAGGGACAATAGTCATCAGGTACTGGTAATGGTGTAGACTCCATGTGAGTCAGCAACAACATATCCACCACCTATATGGCTTGGGTATGAATGGACTAATGGCTTGACAGTTGTATTCCCATATATTGGTAATCTGCTACCTGATGGATATGCGATGGTTTGAATGGGAGGCTTATTTGTAATGGAGCTTAGAAATGGTCTGACTGCAAACATCATGCATTTCTAAGTGCTAGAATTGTGGGGATGAAACCTTCAACAAAATGGGGTAGCGCTAGAGGTGGTAAGTGCCTATACAGACCTCTTCATTCACAATGTGAAATATAAAATCCATGTTTGCAATGCCCTAGCTGTTACAGTGCTACATAGCTTATTATTTGCCTACATCATGTCCCAATTGTTACTTGGGGGCAAATCTGATTAAGTGCAAACATGTCAGCTAGCCTTGGCCTATCTGAAGTGGGTGAGTAGGACAGGATTGGGTATTGTATTACTAATGATATTTTGATGTGAGATGTATGTTGCATTTCCACTGCTGAGACAGCCCTGATGTTGTAATGTGATGTGTTGTTAGTGCCAATGCGGGGCTGTAGGGCCATTTCGGCATATTTCAACCATGTATTGAGCCTCAGTGATGTGTGGAAACAGGACTTAGGTACAGATATTCACTAATGAGGAATGGTGTGATTGAGGGTGGTGTTCTGAAGTTGCTAATTCCTACTGGTGGAAATGCATGTGTGGTAGTTTTTTCTGTGGACCCTGATGTCATATGTGTGTTCCTGATGTTCATCATTTGTGACACTGCACTCAGTGAATTGGTATAGATGTGTTATATGTGCAATATGGGCCATTGTATATGCACTTAGAGGATATCTCACAAAGGACATGGTCTGATCAACTGTTGTAGCCATAAAGGCCTGATGTGTTAGGTTATATCAGCTGCTATTCCAGTAGGTGATAGGAGTATGGAGAGCTCTTATATGAATTTAGGTATACATCAGTACTTCACCCAGGGCATGATATGCATGCAGGCATGGCTATGGTGGTGTTCATGTGGATGATTCCAGTGGTGCAGACTTACTTGGATGTTTATGTGGGTGTGAGGGTTGGCACACAGGGGCTGGTATTGGTGACATGTTGTGACATGATGTAGGACATGTGTATTGGCACCTGAGATTGCTGAGGCAGGATATGTGTAGTGACATATGTGCTTGCTTACAAGTGTGTATGTGAGGTATGTGTTGACCCTGTCTTTTCCTAGCTCTCCCCCCCCCTCCTTTTCTCTCTCTGTTTGTGTGCATCAGCATTGGCAGGCAAAGGAGAAGGGGTACAGGCAAGTGGGGATGCTGCAGGCAATAGGACCCGGAGTGCTGCTACCAGCGACAGCGAGAGACCCAGTGGCACGGAATCCTCCTCCAGTGGACACTCCCTGGCGATGGCGGACCCTTCTGGGATCACCCCAGCACCATCATTGTCCGCCAACCTCTTACTACCACCGCCCTCCCTGTAGCTCTCCACCCAGTTGCCTGTGCCTGCTTACCCAGGAGGGTGGGCGTCTCCTTCGCTGCAGGCACTCCTGCCCCTACCCAAGTCAGCCCTGCTGCCCTCAGTGAGGAGGCTATTGACCACCTGAGGTCGATCTCTCTGGGTCAGTAGACCATTGTGAATGCCATTCAGGGACTGGCAGCTCAAGTCCAGCAGAGCAATGTATTCCTGGAGGGCATTCACGGTGCACTGGCAGGCCTACAGAGGTCCTTTCAGGCTCTGGCCTCCACAATAATGGCAGCCAGTCACCCTTTATCTACCGCCCCCCCCTCCACCTACCTGTTCCCAAATCCAGACCCCTCTTCCCAAACCCAGCCAAAGCACACAGACACACAAGCATGCATCCTCCTTAACAGCTAAAAGTATCACTGACAAACACAAGCTCCACAAGACCCACCACCGGCATGCACACAAACAACACTCACCTATAGACACACCAACATCCACTACCTGCACCGACTACCCCACCACCCCCATCTTCACAGACACTACACCAGACGCACCTGCACCCACCACACCAACTTTGACAGATCCAGCCACAACTCCTATCTCTCCCACAGTCAGCACAATAGCAGTCCCACAGGCATCCACCCCAATCACCACATCTGCAGCCACCACAACCTCCGACACGCCCACATGCAGCACGTCTAACATATCTGCAGTCACCACCCCTACAGACAGTCACCCATCCAGCATGGCATCTCCCAGCACCTCCTCCCAAAAAAATTAAACGCCCATACCCATCCACCCAACAGACACCCACCACCCACAAGCATTCATCACACGCACCTACACCCAAGCCATCCACACCTACTCCTCTTACAACCATTCCCTCTACCTCCACTTCCAAACCATTTTGCCATCACCATACCTGTGTGTCTAAAAAGCATTTTCTCACAGTTTTCCCTGTTCCCTACTCCTTTCCCACCCTGTGATACACCAAATGTTCTGTTTCTCTCCCCAAGTCCAGCCTTTCCACTTCCAAGTCCTCCCCTGCCCCCGCTAGTACCCATGCCCCTCCCACTGCCAAGAAGTCGACCCCCCTCCGAAGCCCAAACCCAAAGACCCTCCTCACAACCCCAACCCCCCCTCAAGCCCCCAAACCCCTGAGGTGTCTGCCTGCCCCCTTGATGTCCCTAACCTGTGGTGGTCATTGGGCAGTCGGGAGTCAAGTTGGGACACACAGAGGTGCCATTTGTGCTGTTTGGTACATTGGACTGCTCAATGGGCTGAGATATGTAAAATGTTGTGTATATTTTCTCTAAAAATTGAACATTATTTCAAATACATTTGGCTCAACCCGTTGTTGGCTTAGATGGTAACACACTTGTCTAGCCTTTCTTTCAACATGGCTGTATGGACCTTGCCACCTTTGGTTTGTTTGTGTGTGACGTGTGTGTGTGTGTGTGTGTGTATGTGGATTGTGCTAGCTGTTGTGTCTGGCCTGCATGTATGTTTGTGTAGCCCTGGCTTTTGTGCCACTGTGTTGGGTGTGTATTGTGTGTAGAATATGGATATGTTAGGTACATGCATGTGTGTTGATTAATTGTGTATTGTTTGTGCAATGGTCATGTTTGACCTTGTTTGGTTGTTGTGTGTGCGTGCGAGTGTGTGGTGATGGATATGTCTGATGTGTTGTGTGTTGTGTTAGCATGGTATGACGTATATTTTGTTGTATGGATGTGTGATTGTGTATATTGTATGTCAGGTGTTGTTACATGTTGTAGTATGTATGTGGTGTCATGTGGAGGTGTGTACTCAAATCGCTTGACGAAGCATTTGTGTAGTTACGGTTGTGGTGTTGTGTGTATTTGTGCTGCTGTTTATTGTTGTGTTCAACTTTGCTGGTGCTGTATATCTGCAAGTTGCTGTGTGTCTTGCTCATGTGTATGGCCATGATGTATGTAGTATGAGTTTGCGTGGGTCTAGTATGGGTGTGCGTGTGTGTATGTAGGTGTGTTTTGATGGGTGGGTTGTTTTGTGTGTGTGTTGCTGTTGCATGTATGCGTGTGTACTTTGGGTTTTTCCTACAGTGTCAGGTAGGTGTGTGTACTCTTGGTTGTTGTCTTCGTTGTAGTCGCTGGGGCCAGATTCGTTATGCGAGCAGGTGCAGTGGGAGGACTTCCAGTTCGGGCAAATGGCGACTCCAGTCTGATGTGTGTTCCTGAAGGTGAGTGTCTCCTTTTATAGAGTTGTTTCTGCCAGGGTTTTCATGGTGGTTAGACCACGGCGGAAACCTTGGCAGTGTGCAGTCTCGTAACGTGTCCGGCGGAAACATGGTCCCCCCTGGCCTGAAGGTGTCTACTGCCGTCTGTAGCGGCCTGACCGCATTGGTGGTACTGGCTGTAGTTTGGCTGTCTTCTGTTGGGAAGACCACCATGCTCATAATTTGGTGGTCTTCTCTGCCGGCCCGTTGGTGGTACGACAACCGCCACCAACATGGCGGTCCTGGAGCCGCCAGACTCGTAATGACCCCCTAAATGTGCATTTTGAATACATGGTTATACATCTACACGTATAACTTTCAAAATAAATGCAAAACATTAATAAAAGAATACCTCTGTACTTCTATAATGTAACTTGAAGTGTAACTTTAAAACATGAATAATTAATACATGTGAATATTTTAAATGAACATTAGCTTCTTAGTAGTTACATTTCATTATTGAGTTTTTAAATGTTGCACACACATTCCACACTCCATCCTTTACATGTTATCATGACGCAATTATTCATTTATGAGTACACAATAAATATGTAAAATATAAATGAGTATTTGCGTCATGATAACATGTATAGGATGGAGTCTTAAATTGCGCTACTCAACAATTTCCAAACCTGCCCTTGCCTGAACAGCTATGGTGGTGTCCTTGGCAGACAGTGACCAAGGTCATTCTGGATTCATCTGTTAATCACTATGTTACAGAACTGGAAGTACACCAGTAGCAGGTGCATGGCTTCAGATATTGCAGATCCCTTGGTAGAAAACACATAAAGAGTTTTTGAATACCTCACTAGCATTCTCAATGAGACACGTGCAGACGTGCACAGTAGTATCTACTCTGTTTCCTTTTGGCTGGCTCATTTAGTACAGACTGTCATCAACTAAGTCTTCAGTAAAGTACTGTAGTAATCTTTTGGAGGGAAGTAGGGAAGAATAAAAGTGTCACTGAACTAGCCGAACAGTTTTGGTATTTGTGTCTTTGCATCCATTGGGAAAGCCATTGAGCACCCATGACAGTAACGTCATGTTGCATTCTAGTGAAGGATTTGGCCAGCTGTTAAATGTAGGTGGCTATTGCATTAGATGCTCAAGTTGGTGTAAACCTAGTGGTTTTAGTATACAGAGTGGTGTCTTTTTAGACTTATTGATGGTGACGTGTGTAGTTTATTGCCTCCTAGGGAAGGGGAAGCCACTTATGTCATAGAACTCTTCGTGGCAATTATCATATTGTGTGTGTTGCAGGGAACTGGTCTTTCAGTGCACTTGTGATATACCAAAATACCTTTCAGATAAATGGCAGTGTAGTCCCAAGTGCATTTCTAGTGACTGTCATGGGGTAACTAAAGGCCTCATTATGAGTTTGGTGGTCCTTGTACTGCCATGGTGGAGGCAGCAGTCCGACCGCCGCTGACTTTGTGGTCGGACAATTGAATTACGACGCATGCGGTTCCAGAGAGGGAAGACCGCTGCGGTCCCGCCAGCACTGCCAAGCAGTGCAGACCACCATGGGGAGGAGATAGGCCAATGAGACCATTGGAGCAGTGTTTGTGCCGGACACATTATGATGTTGCGTTCCGCCAACATGACCATGGCAGTCCAACCACCACGTCCCAGCTGTCGGAAACGGAGGCATAAAAGGAAGGAACTCACGTGCAGGCAGCATCACACCTCCTAAGCTCCCATGGAGCTGATCACATATGTCCTGCCACTGCTGCTGCTCATAATGAAGTCCAACATCCACGATGCTGTAGACACAACCGACGGTAGGTCAAAACACAAAACTCACCAACAGATCGAGGTGCCATTTCCACCTCGTATGTAAGTTACTCTACGTGGAGCAAGTACACTTATGCATCTCACAGTTTCAGGTACAGTAAAGTGTACATAACACTGTGTCACACAAGAGCCACAACACATCCACATCACACATAATTCAACTGACACCCTCACATTGAGCCCATGCCATGGACTGTCATCAGACTGAAGACACATATGTATGGATGTGTCATTTAACACAAATACCCCTCCCTCAAAAAATCCTGGTAATGAAACCACGCATATCATCCACATTGCAGCACAATGGAAGGTCAATCTGAACCACAATATATTGTGGGACAAATATCCCAAGTTCACAATGGAAACAATACCTGCACAACAGGGATGGGAGCATCAGGAGCACTCCTGGAAAGACACTGACCTGGGACTCATATCACTTTGCACGTGGTCCAAAACACTATTTGCACAGGAACTGGCCTTTCATGTATTTCTGGGGCAAGCAGTAGTGGAGTACAGTGACATGCCCATCTGCCAAATCTGGAAGTGCAAGTCAAGAAAGCAAAATCATCAGCAACAGCATGGGCCTTACATGAGGATGAAGTAGCTGGAAGGTACATACATCAAAATGGACACATGGTCAGTCAAATGTAAAGGTAAAGGAAGGTAGCACAATTGAACACCCTCCATGTGTGGTCAAACAAAACTGTAGTTTCCACACATGAAACAACTGTACAATCCATATCAGAGGGGGCAACTCTAACACAATACTTCTGAAATTGGCCAGCACAAGATGACATACTTACCATTTCAAACAAAAAACAATGCAATGACACACCAATTGGATTACCAACCACATATTCATACAGTGAAAAAAACATCTACCCTTGTACTGGGTAACACCAGCACTGCCCCCAAAGTCATATATTGCTAACCGCAGCAAATGGTCAGCGATCAGGGTGAACACACACACACCTGTAGGCATACAACACAAATTACTCAGTAACAACAAAAAGGCAGAAAAGTAATGGCAGCACACATGTGTGCCCAAAACCAACAACTTTGGATCTATTCATAGTAATTGCTGAAGAACAAAGACCATTGGCCAGTCCAAATTGCAGTCCATGCAAATGATTGTGCCCAAGATTAACTCCAATCACTGCCAGGACCTTACACAGGAAGGGGCATCAAGGGGGCATGCAGGCACTTCAGGGAACATGCTTGGGTGGGCTGTGGTTGGATTTGGGATGGATGGGTTTGGGTTTGTCCTGGGTGGGCTATTTCTTCAGGGGGGCTTCTTCTTTGGGGAGGGGTATGAGTGCTTGCAGGGGGGAGGTGTGAAAGGTGGGGACTTGGATGTGTAAGGGATGAGTTGGGATGTGGGTGGGGGCTTCTTAGGTTTAGAAGGGATTGGAGGTCACAGGAAAAAGGGAAAGTTCAAAAAGAAAACTTTCATTGGGAAAATGGGTTGGGTCATCAGAAGGGATTGAGGTTTTGGAGGTTGAGGGACTGGCGGTCTTTGGGTGTTGGTGTTTTGGTCTGTGAGTGTGTGAGGTATGCTTGAGTATGAGTGGTGTACCTGTTGCGTGTGTGGGTGTTTGCGTGTCTTGAGGGCTGTGAGGTAGAGGTGCTGGGTGATGGTGGAGTGGTGGATATATGTGCAATACCACTGGCCTGGTCAGTTAACTGCTCTACCTCCTGAGGCTCCACCTTGCAAGTAGAGCCCTCGCTCCTCTGAACTCCTGACCCCTGTCATGAGTTCGAGGCCCTCCTCCACCTGCAGGCTTCTGCCTGCGCCTCATCCCTGTTGTCTAGTGGGAGACCACTGCTTTCCTGCTAGGCTGCCTCTCACCTCCTTTTCTCCACTCCTCTCTCCGTGCGCTCCGTGTGTATCTGCCCCCTGTGCCCATGCTGCCGTTGCCTTTTTGCTCTCTTCTGCACTTTTTCTGCCTTTCCCTCCACTCTCTCTCTCACTCCCGCCCTCCTGCTTCTCTCTCTCCCCCACCGCTGCTGCCCCTGCGGCCTGGCACCCCTCCGCTTCCTCGCACTGCTCTCCTGCCGCTGCTGCCCCCACAGCCCGCCCCCTTTTTTCACACCGTTTTCACCCTCGCTCCCCCCTTCCAGCTGTCCTCTCCTCCCTGCTCCCTGCTCCCTGCTTAATGGTGGCCAGCGTCGGAACCCCTGGCTCTCATCCCCCCGCCGCCGCCACGCACGTCTTTGTTAGGACAACGCCACCCTCCATGCCCTCAACACCGGCCGCTCTCCCGCCTGCCTTCAAGCTTCTCCGCAGACCACCCACGGACCATTCTCCTGCTGGCACTGCACCTTCAACAGCCTCCACACCAATGACCCCCTCACCAAGGCAGGACGCAACCATCGCAGATGTATCCTTCTCAACACCCGCTTCGTCCACAAACACGCAGTAGGACTATGGAACCTTATCGACTCCCCAGATGTCGCCTTCCTGACCGAGACTTGAATGGACCCCTCCTCAGCACATGACATCACCATAGCCATCCTCGACGGCTACAAGATCACCCGCATGGACCGCTCCAACAAACCAGGAGGAGGCATCGCCATCGTCCACAAGAACACCCTCAGGATCACGACCAGCACTGAAGACACACCCAGCACCGATGAACACCTGCACTTCCAGATCCACACCGACCCAAACACTAACCTCCGAGGGACCCTCATCTACATGCCCCCATCAGCAGTTCAGCGACTCCATCACCGACGTCATCAGCACGCACGCTCTCGCGTCCACTGACTACATACTCCTTGGGCACTTAAACTTCCACCTCGAGAACACCAGCGACAACAACACCACCACCCTGCTTGACAATGCCTCCATCCTCAAACAGCTCGTCACGGCACCGTCCCACTCTGCAGGACACAGACTCGACCCTATCTTCTCTGCCACCAAACACGTCTCCTTCAGGCACACCACCGAACTCCACTGGACAGATCACCGCTGTATCCACTTCTCCTTCAAGAAGCCCACAACACACCATCATCCACAATGGATTCCCCACCGCAGATGGAACAATGTCACTGAAGAACAACTAATTATTACCCTCTCCTGGAACCCACCCACTGACACCACCAACTCTGACACAGCTGCCCACAACTTCAGGCAATGGATCGACACCTGTGCCAACACCCTCGCCTGATCAAAAATCCCTCCAACAGATGCACCGACAGAAAGGCCTTCTGGTTTACCGCTGACCTCCACGAATCCAAGCAGACGTGCCGAAAACTCAAAAAGAAGCGGCACCAAGATCAGACTCTGGACAACCACACAGCCTTCAAAAACGCCATCCGCAGACACCACCAAATCATCCGTACTGCCAAGAGAACTGCCTACAAAGAACGCATCAACAACAACGCACACTGCCACAAGGAGCTCTTCAACATAGTGAAGAAACTCTCCATCCCGAGCTCCAACGCCAATGACATCCCACTATCACAAGAGCTCTCTGACTCCCTAGCCTCCTACTTCCATCACAAGATCGCAGACATCCAGGACAGCTTCAGCACTCATCTCCCCCCAGAAAGTACCAACACCACAGACCCACCACCAACCAGTCTCCTGCTCTCCTGGACCCCCGTCAATGACAAAGACACCATCAAAATCATGAACACCATCTACTCCGGTTCACCATCCGACCCCTGCCCTCACCACATCCTCAACTAAGCAAGCTTCAACATCGCACCCAAACTCCGGAAGATCATCAACAGCTCCTTCGAGTCACCACGTTCCCAGAGAGCTGGAAACATGCTGAGATCAACGCCCTCCTCAAAAAACCCAAGGCGGACCCAAAGGAGCTCAAGAACTTCCGGCCTATCTCCCTGCTCCCCTTCCTGGCAAAAGTCATCGAGAAGGCTGTCAACAGACAACTGACCAGCTTACTCGTGGAGAAACGCACTCTGGACCCTTCCCAATCCAGATTCTGAGCAACCACAGCACCAAAACTGCCTTAACTGCCATCACCAACAACATCAGAACCATACTGGACAACAGCAAAACCACAGCCCTCATCCTCCTGGGCCTCTCAGCCGCATTCAGCACAGTCTACCACCACACCCTACGCACACGCCTCAGCAATGCAGGAATCCATGACAGAGCCTTGGACTGGGTCACCTCCTTTCTCACTGGCAGAACTCAGAGAGTCCTCCTCCCTCCTTTCCGCTCTGAAGCCACCAGAATCATCTGTGGTGTAACCCAGGGCTCGTCCCTCAGCCCTACCCTCTTCAACATCTACATGGCTCCTCTCGCTAACATCGCATGATCGCACAACCTCAACATCATCTCATACGCCGACGACACCCAGTTGATCCGATCCCTCACCAAGGACTCTGCCAAAATCATCCTCCACGAAGGAATGAAGGTCATCGCCGAATGGAACTCAATTCCGACAAGACACAGGTCCTCATCTTCGGCTCCACCCCTTCCGCATGGGATGACTCCTGGTGGCCTGACACTGATCTGCTCCGAATCCCACCAACCACGCATGCAACCTAGGATTCACCCTGGACTCCTCACTATCCATGACCCAGCAAGTCAACGCCATCTCCACCTCCTGCTCCAACATCCTCTGCATGCTCCAAAAGATCTACAAATGGATCCCCACGGAAACCTGAAGAACAGTCACACAAGCCCTTGTAAGCAGCAAACTGAACTACAGCAATGCCCTCTATGCAGCAACCGCGGCCAAACTCCAGAAAAGGCTGCAACGCATTCAGAACGCCTCCACACACCTCATCCTGGACATCCTCCACCACTGCCACATCACAGGCCACCTGAGAGACCTGCACTGGCTCCCCATCAACAGGAGAATCACCTTCAAACTCCTCACCCACGCTCACAAAGCACTGCACAACACCGGACCAGAATACGTCAACAGACAGCTCTCTTTATACATCCAACTCTACAGCCCCGCTCCGCTGACCTCGCCCTCACAACCATCCCACGCATCTGCAGACCTACAACCGGCGGCAGATCTTTTTTGCACCTTGCCACCAAGACGTGGAACACTCTTCCCACCCACCTGCGCCAGACCAAGGACCTCCTTACCTTTAGGAGACTTCTCAAGACCTGACTGTTCAAGCGGTAGCAGTGCCTCAGCCGCCCTCCTCCCCTCTCAGCGCCTTGAGACCCTCACGGGTGAGTAGTGCACTTTACAAACTCCCTGATTGATTTATGTGTGAGGTGTTGGGGTGGTGTCAGGGGTCTGGTGGATGTGGTGGATGTGTCTGTGTGTGTTGGGGTGGTGTCTGAGGGTATGGTGTCTGAGGTGTGTGGGTTGTGAGGCATTGTCTAGGAAGTGGTGGGCATGTCTGGGTGTTGTGGTGGTGTTTGGGTGTATGGCATCTGAAGTGTGTGGATCTGTGGGTTGTCTGGGTATATGGTAGGTATGGTGGTTGTGTCACTGGCTGTTGTGGTGGTGTCTGTGGGTATGGTGTTTTTGGGTTGTGGGTCGGTGAGCGTGTTTGTGGGATTGGTGTTTGTTGTGGTGTGTGTGGGTGGCTGTTGAGTGCTTGCGTATGAGTGTTTCTTGTGGTACTTGTGTTTATGCTGGAGGTGAGGTGTCTGGGCCAAAGGAGATGCCCACCTTCTTGGGTGAGTGGGCATGGCCAACTGGGTGGGGAGCAACAGGGAGGCTGGTGATGGAACTGGGGGTGGCGGAAAAGGATGGTACAGGGGCTGGTCCTGATTTAATCCACTTTGACACATTGCCATGAGGATGGTCTCATGGAAGGTTTGAGCCTTGGGAGATTGAAACGTCGAACTTAAACTCTTCATGACGCAATTCATCACATGAGCTGCTAGAGTCCATTAGGAGCGATTTCTGATTGTTTGAAAGACTGCATATAGGACTCAAAAGTTTTGTGGTTCAAGAGTCAGGAGGGTTGGTGCTCCCCTTTTGTCCCTTGATTGTAAAGGGATTAGGGACTAGAGGGGTCACCAGTGTGTTTGTATAAAAACACTAAAAGTTCTCCATGTTGCTTTGCTACATTGATTAATATACTATTAGTGAATATATAAAAAGTCTTCATTTTGACAGAAACGAATTACGTACTGTTTGAAGATGTACTCATTTATGGAATTTGATTTATGGTTAATTATGCCATTAATACTGCTTAATATTTCTGAAATATTAGTATGCAAATGATTCCTCCATGTACATTGAGTGCTTTATAGTTTAGATTACCCAATTCTGTGGGAATACTAGGTTACCTTGTTTATTTTTAACATTCCTGTCTGTGGCACCACATGAAATGTAACCCCATCACATATGTCAAATTCCAAACACATGTTGTCATGCACTCATATGTGAGGGAATACAGAAATCATCTCATGAAGTTAGGTAGACCATGCATGAAACAGCAGTGAAAATGATTTGTCAAAAGAGAAAGGAACACAAGCTAACATGTAGGTACAAGGAATGATGGAAACAGTGATGTCACACAAATCATGTCAATGGACATTCCCCACTTACCAAGGGAACATTTTGCACTGTAATTGCACCGAAAGAGCAATGTATGCTCAGTCACATGTAATGTGGCCACATTGACATGACAGACCGCAGTGAGGCATCAGCACTCTTGACACACTGAAGACAAGTGGCCTCTGGGGGACATATGTCATCATACTCACATGAGCACAAACATGGCTGAGGACAGTGATAAATCATGTTATTTTGTTTGGGCTGTCACACCGAAGAGTAGTGGACTGTTGTGTACAAATTACACACACAATAAACAGCATGACCTGATTGATCACTGTACACAGCCACATGTTGGCCCTGGAGAGTAAATTGGTTGTGGACTGTACTTGGTTATGTCCTAGATCCCTGGGCTAATAGGCAAGGCACATCAGCATGCACCAGCTTTCATACCTACACAAACAGTTACTCATCTTGTGTGTCACACATGGCCTATTTCCAATCTTCAGTGGGAGATGGCAGAACGAATACATCAGCTTAGCAATGTGACAGGCAGGAATATGCCCTGGACTCAACCCCTTGTGGCTGCTGTGCTCCCATCAAACACCCATCAAGCACAGGGTAGGCCACCGCCAGAATTCAGGCCATTAGGAATTCAGGCTTCGATGTGCGCTCCCCCACATTGGGAGGACAGTCCCAACTGGACCTCTGTGATCTTCCGGGTCCAGCATCTCAGGTCCTCCCACCTCTTTCGACAGTGGGCGCTCCACTTGCTATGAACCCCCAGGGTCTGCACGATCCAGGCAATGGCTCTTCAGATCCCCTTCTTCTGATGGGTGTTGGCCTGTCTGGATGCAAGAGACAAATCAAAAGGTTACAAACACAAGTTTTTGCCCAAATTAATTTGTCAGAAACACCAAGCACAAATCTTGGAACTTGTCATCACACCACAACTGTAAAGTACACATGCTCATGTGTACAGGGACATGACTACACACTTTTGGAGTTATCTGCACACCAACCCACTAATCTGCTTATTGCCTACACTGACTAAGCAAGCCTACTCACATCAGGTAGTCCACACCCAATGAACATGTACTGTAATGCAAGCCACAATGAAACACTACACACCATTGTTGCTTCTGAAGGGTAAGCTCCTTGGGCCTGTCTGGACCAACACATTTACACTCTGCAAGATCGACTCACTACATACAGTCCCTACAGGAAACTACCATAATACAGACTTCACGCTTACACTTGAGTGACAATGAAAGGGCTGGCATGGTGGGCACAGAAAGCCTCTTCCCTGTGCATGTGTGGACATGTGGCCTACCAGATGGTGGGTTTCTTTGGTATGTACCTATACCACAGCACACACCTTGGACCATATGTGGCAAACCTACAGAGATGGCATCCAACATATGTCTGGTCTAATAACTGCTATGTAACCAATCTACTGGGTCACATATCATGGCTTACCTGGAATCTACACACTATCTGCATTGTGGGTTTGTCAATTGTGCACTATGCCTATGCTGGACAAATATGACTTATGTAAAGGTGACAACAGAGCTGTGGGAGTAAGGGACATGTCATGAGTCAAAGACACCCATAGACAATGATGCACATATGGACTAGTTCAGGGACTTACCTCACTACTTTTTTCTAATCTAGTCAATGGAATGAGGCATTCCGGGCAGGTCCTGCCTCAAGAGCCTCATATTGGTCATATGACAGGATGTGCGTGTCTACAGGGAGTGGACACAGTGCCACAGTTGCATAGCCACGGTGACTCTCCCTCAGCCTGACCTAGGTCCCATTCTGGGAGATACATTTGGCAGGTCCTGGTCTCTACAGGCTAAGCATACAGAATCTACATGATAGTCACATTTCCATCACTTCCATGCATGACAGTACATCATGTGGCCATCAGCAATGTGGCTTGTGGCTTGCGTGGCAACCTGAAGGCCATAGTGAGTCATGATATGCCTTTCAAACAACAGTTTGGCAAGGCCAGATGTGTGTGAAAGATCTGTGGCACAATACACATTTCTTACAAGATCCTCAAATGACTCATACAAGATGCATACACAGCTCATGCTGTCATGCACCTACAGGTTGTCTGACATTTACAACAATCATATCCAAAGAAATGTCATTGTAAGGCAGTAACGTCTCCTATGCATCCAACACAAGGAGGATGTAGGGCCTCAAAACACATCACACAACACAATGTGAATGCCCAAAACATATAGTACTGCTCTCTAATACCTGCACCATGTACATCCCATTGATGTCACACAAACCATGACAACAGGCACACAAGAAGCCTAACTGGCACACAGGGGCACATTGTAGCCCGTGAGGAGGGAAAAGATGGTGTTGAACAGAGTCAATTGTGCCTATGAGATTCTTACCTGCTCATCTGGTAAGCCATAGAGCTGACCACATATGGGAAGGACCTCATCCACAAGCTTCTCCAGTCCTCTAGAGAGAAGGTAGAGGCCCGTTCACCTGCTGGCTGTGGCATGATTGCTCCCAGTTTGTGGCACAGCAGCTGAAGTGGTGGAGGTGCTCATGGCAGCAGTGTCAGGAGTCACGTGACTGATTTTGCAAAACGTGGCATAGATATATGCCATGTATGCGATCATCGACGGCCACAGCGATTGGCCCAGGACCACCACAGGCAACAAATTTAGCCCATGGCTGTGTCTGTTACTGGGTGTAATGTATTTCAAGTCTCAAATGCTTTGTCAGATGATTTTGATGGTATACATCATGTATGTTGGTCTAGACACAGTGACTGATGCTCCCACTCATGTACTTTCACAAATAGGTACCCTGTGCGGGGGAGGGTGCAGCAAGCTCCAGTGTACCATCCATTGCCAGACCTTTAAGTCATGGAGGAACGCCACATAATTCAACTGTACTGTCTGAACAGGCAAACAGTAGTGGATTTATGCTGTCAGTTGGAGCCAGATCTGATGCCTGAAAAGACAAATCCAACATGCATACCTCCCACTGTGAGACTCATAACAGCATTGCACTTCCTGGCCACAGGGTCCTTCCAAAATACAGTGGCCAACCTATGTTCAGTCTTGTACTAAGAGATTCCATGTCAGCAATGTTGAAACACATTGACAGCTATATCAAGTTCCCCCGGCGCGAGGACTTAGCCAATGTGAAGGCTGACTTCTATGGTTTGGCCCGCCTCCCACATGTGGTGGGGGCCATTGACGGCACACATGTTGCCTTAGTGCCACAGCAGGCCACTGAACAAGTCTATTACAACAGGAAAAACTTCCATTCTATCAACGTGCAAGTTGTCTCTCTATCTGATCCCTACATCTAAAACGTATGTGCCTGTTTCACTGGATCAGACAATTCCTTCATAATGCTGAACAGCACCATACCCCAGATGATGTCACACCTGCAACCAGAGAGGGCCTGGCTGGTTGGTAAGTCACATCTGTCCTAATTGTGTGTGAGCAATGACAGGTGCTACAATCATGAAGTGAGTGACTCTTTGTAGCCCTTATGTCCCATTCCTAAATAGGATACTCAGTATATCCAAACCGTCCTTGGTTATTGATGCCACTGAGGAATCCAACTATGCCAGGGTAAGTCCGCTTCAATGAGGCCCATGTAAGAACAGGGCAGGCAGTGGAGTGGGCCTTGGGCTCCTGAAGGCCAGATTTCACTATCTGGACAGGACTGGTGGAACCCCTCTCTACTCACCCGGGAAAGCATGTCAAATCACTGTGGCATGCTGCATACTCCACAACATTGCCCTGTGGAGGAATATCCCTTACATCCAAGAGGAGGGGGAACCTGCAGTGCCACAGGGTGAGAATCCTGAAATGCCAAATGAAGATGATAGTGGTGAAGAGGAAGCAGCTGACTTGCGACAAGATCTCATTTACAGCTTCTTCTCATGAGTGTATGTCATGTGATGTCATGAGTTTGACTGTACAATATACTGTAGTTGTGAGAATGTGTGGAGTTGATTCTTTGAAATAGTTAGGGAGTTGATATTCAGCCAAAATCAGCCAAAGGATGTTTGATGAGATTGCTTTTGACACATCCCCATCTTGATAATGTCGCTTTGTTTGTGTCAGATTTATTGCAATATACTTTGTTTTCCAGATGCTTGCCATGTGACTTGTGTCATATGTATGGTTTCATGCCTATACCCCTTGTTTTGTTCTTTGTTCAGGTACCTTCACCATGACATCTTCATGTGGACATTTCAGAGTTGTGACATTGGCAGGTATGTTATGCTTTTCTGACAGACGAAGTAGACATGGATTGTTCCAGGGAATGTAGGTCACAGAGTTTGGGTCTAAGGGACCTGTGCACAGTGATAAGATGGATGTTTATGAGACTCCATTGGACTTGTTTGTTGTCCTGTGTTGGTCCTGATGTATCGTTTGTCATCATGTGGTCAGAAAATATGTAGTCGTAGGCCACAATCATGTCAGTTACACTTCACATTGGATAAACACTCTTTTTGTCCTTTTTGACCTGCATATATCTGTTTATGTTTCATCATTGTAGGCCAAAGTGCCTGTGCCAAATTATTGGTATATGTTTGTTTCATACCTCCAGATGAATGAGCAGTGGATTGTAATGAACCTGTAATCAGACACTACTGTACTGCCATCTGTCTGAGTATTACATTATATGCTGTTAGATTACGTTGGTGTGGTAGGTGATATGGTTACAGCTGATGACATCACCTACTTTCATGTTGGCCTATTCTACATGACAATATCTGACAAATCCCTTCTTTCAATGATCTGGAGGTCTGTAACTGTAAATATGTTCATTTACTCAGTATGATTCAATCATTTATGATTTGCAATGTTTCAGACAGATTGACAGCCTATTTGCTGAACAATGTAATACAATTTCTTCTTTGACAAGAAACTTGTATGTCTGAGTTTGTGTGGAATGGTTGTATTCCTGAGCTGGACACTGTGTACATGCAACATAACCCATCTTGAACAAGTACTTTGGATCATCATCATATGGCTCACATGGTCTGACATATCTACATGGCTGTTAGAAATGGGGTCTTTGGTTGACAGTCAGGTTACCCCCTGTCCAAGCAAGGACCCTCACTCTAGTCAGGGCAATGGAAAAAAAACACCTGGTTAACCCCCACTCACCCCCTTGGTAGCTTGTCACGAGCAGGCAGGCTTAATTCAGAAGCAAAGTGTAAAGTATTTGTACCAACACACACAGTAATACAGTGAAGCACTAACAAATGGACAACCCACCAGTTTAGAAAAATAGGCAATATTTATCTAAATCAAACAAGAACAAAACAACAAAAATCTAACATACACACATTAAAATATGAATTTTCAAAATAATAAGTCTTACTCCATAGAAAACAATGGAAAAGATGATTTTACACAAAGTACCTGGGTTGCGTCAAAAATAAAGCTGCACGGGTGAGCGTGCATTGGAAAAGTCAGTGATGCATTGATTCCTTCCCCGCAAGGGGGGCTGTGCATCGTTTCTTCTCCGGTTGGCGATGCATTGTTTTTCTCCCTCACAAGAGAGCGGCACGCCGATTTCCAGACAGGGCACCTCGGATTCGCGCAGGGTCGGGATGACTTTGACGGCCAGGGACGATGCATGAGAAATCCGGCTACACGGTGTTAGAAAACCGCGCTGCGTGGGGTTTGTGTCATCAGCAGCCGCAAGCCGGTGTTGCGTGTTAAATCTCCAGCTGTGATGCGTTGACCTCCCAGCCGCGATTTAGGTGGAGCGCTGATGTCGTTTATCAGCGGCGTTGCAGATGGTGCGTAACAAAGTTCCCTGCATGTCGTTCTGTAAGGGGATTTCAGCTCTTGTTCTGCCAATTTCACCTTTCCAGGGCTCAGGGACTGGTTAGGGCACCACTTGGCAGGGCAGGATTCTCAGCAGAGAGTCAAGGTGCTGGCAGAGGAAGCCTTTGATAGCCCTGAGACTTCAAAACAGGAGGCAAGCTGAGTCCAGACCCTTGGAGATTCTTCTCAAGCAGGAATGCAAAACAAAGTCCAGTCTTTTTCCCCTTTCACAGGCAGAAGCAGCAACTGCAGGATAGCCCAACAAAGCA